>NC_137101.1:11804479-12236979 GCF_949357685.1 Gobio gobio
ACCGTCGCAGCACAGTGTGTGTGGAGCCTGACATTCCTCGCAGGACTGTGTGCGATTGTCCCTCCTGTTTTCTGACCATTATCACTGCGCCTGCTTCATTGGCGAGCTTGTGTTTGGACATTTAACCCCCCTCCACCCCCCAGCCCCCCACTTCCTGAGGCCTGTCGCCACGACAACCATGGACTGCGGATTTCGTCTGCCACCCGTCATTGAGGAGGTCTTGGATCCTGCAGGTGTGTATGTGTGTGTGATGTTTCTACAGGTGTTCATTTGTGCAACAATGCATGAAATAATTATTGTTTTCTCTCCTCCTGCCTCCATCTGCATTGTTATCTGGTCTGTCATGAGGCAGAAGGTTGTCTGGTGTTAAATAGAAACAGAGAGAACGTCAGGTTGGTTGTGTGTCTTGGACAAATGTAGATAAACAACAAACCTCAAAACCCAAAAGAAATGTTTTTTATGATATGATGGACTTGCTACAATGCAAATATGATTTGTCTTGGTTTCCAGTAGAAATATCGGTTTACTTAAAGCCTTTATGCATAATGCATTATAAAGGTATTCATAATGTATGTTATAATGCATTATATATTTTCATAAATAATTGTAACCAAAGTTAAAGTATATTATAAGTATTATAATTTATATATATTATAATTTGCAGATTGCTTGTTACACCTGAAACTGGCTGTTTTTCATGTGCACAACACTTTCTAAAGGTGTAACAATGAATAGATAAGTATTATAATATATTATACCTGTTATTTATGAAACAGTGCATTATAAGGTGCATTACAAGGCATTAATAATGCATTCAAATAGTTTTATAATACATCATTTGTAAAGGCTTTATGTAAAGTTTTTACAACAAATCTGAACATTTTTAAAACTTTGAAGCTTTAGAAACTCAGAAATAAAATTGCGTAAGATATTACAAATATTCTGAGAGAGTGTTATTCCATTTAGTGTTGTTTTTACATCACTGACAATTTCCCCAACAATTTTCGAATTCTAACAAAATTTAGCAAAAACAATTCATAATTAATATTAAATAATAATAATTATTTGCCAATGGGATACACAAAAAACTTAATTCAACATATTCTCTAAAAACCCTCTAGAAAAACTTTTCTTAAGAGGCAATTTTTTAAATAATTATGGTTTAAGATAAAAAAGACATTTGTGTATGTATTCATATCTATATATTTATATGTATTTATATCTAGAGTAATGTTTTCAAACCACAATTTATACTTTTTGGGGAAATCAACCTACAAATGGCTAACTATTGTCTCTGCATATTAAGAGATCGAGAAAGTATTTTAACTTTCAAGAAATATATATTATATAAAATTCAAACTTTCCAAAATTGCCAATTTTTTGGTTCTCATGCTTCATATGACTGATCTTGTCAACCAACCAAGTTTGGTGTACTGTGGTCTGCTCGTGTGTGTCGGCTAGTAAATTAAGCCTGTTTTGTTTTTACACGCTGTGTATTTACAAGAAAATGGATTAGCTTTGTTACCGTAAATAAAAGTCTTTGAAGACTTGCAGCAAGAGGTTATGGGAAACCAAATGCTTGCTTTCGGATATGTTGCGTGCTCACTAGGGTGTTGTTATGCAGCTATTATATTTTGAGTGTTTGTGCGCATACATTTTTTGTGTGCACACTAATGCTGTAGATTTCTCCTCGGAAGGCCTTTTATGTCTTAAATAGCTGTTGTCTGCAGACTAGAGGGATTGTTTTAAATTGTGCTTCTGATCAAAAGCAGCGCAGAGTGTGAACTTCAAAGCTTCGGTCCCAACGTCTCCATCGCGGTTCCTCTGTTCCCAAAGTACCTCGCCCCCTGTGACAAGATGCACAAGTATTGTTTTGCTTGATCTGACTCCGTATTACTGCAGTAAATTGGGACATATGTTTCTTTAGGTGGACTTGCGATAGATTGAAGGAGGTTTAGAAGCTTGTACGTGGTCTGGGGAGCGAGAGAGGATCATTTTAGCACAACACTTCCATGTCACACCACACGCTTGCCTTTTATTTGCAGTGTTTCAATGACAATTCCCTCTAAATGCCCTGCTGATTTAGCCAGCAGTGATGGTGCTGCCTACCTCTTCTCCATCCACCAGACGCCCACATGTTCCACATTATTCGAGTGCCACTTGCATTCCCTGTCCACCCCCGGATGATGAAAACACACGTTCTTTCTCTCGCCGCCCACATTCTGGGTGCCATAGCACCTACAAAGTTTAGGTCCAGTCAAAGCCCAAAAGTTTCTGCTTCCACAGCTCATTTACATATAGAGACCCTTTCTCATTTCATGCTTGTTTAAGTCTTTGTCCACGCAAATTGTTCTAGGAAACTTCACTGAGTACTGACGACAAGAGATTGAAGGATTAGAATTTCCCTGCAGCCTGTTTTTTGTCTTTTCACACTGGTAGAGAAGTCGCCCCTCAGTAAGCAAGTTGGTACCCTAACCCCCGGTTTCGCAGGCAAGGATTAAGCTAGTCCCAGACTAAAATGCATTATAAAGCTTTTTTTAACCGGAAGCAACTTGCACTGTCATATCTTAAAATATGTCAATGCCATTGTTTTGTCTCAAGATGCACAAAAAAGTTTATGTTATAAAAGCTACTTAAATTCCCTAATTGAACTAAGACTTAATCCTGGCTTAGTCTAAGCCTTGTCTGTGAAACCGGGCCTATATCTCCTGCCTGAGGGCATTAGCTCATATTTCTTATGGAGAATATGTCTTGGGTCACCAATGATTTTAAGGCTCTGCTTCTTTACAGACCTCTCAGAAATCTCCTAATTATTTTTCCAGCTCTTCTAACCACATTTTGAAGTTGTGACCTAAATTGAACAGACAGATTACCAAACCATATTGTAAATCCATAACATATTATAGATTCAATAGCTGACCTGGAAAACAATAACATGATACGTTTATCCACCCCATAAACCCTAAGCCTTCGCAAAAAGTGCAAGCGATAGCTTGTGTGCTAAGTTGCTTTCAGTTAAAAAAGCTCAAACATGCATTTAAGTCTGTGACTAGACTTAAGCCTTGTCTGTGAAACCGGAATATACATCTTAACATGAGACTATAGTCACATATTAAATTTATATATAAATATAAACTCCTGTAATGACCATGTAAAGTCATTAAACCTGCTAGTTTTGAATTATTGAATTATATTCGGAAAGGCATTGTTTAAATATGAGCCACATGGAATAGCCACTCAAAATGAGATTTTGGACAACTTTACAGCTCAAAAATGTTTAGTGTTTTTTTTTTGCAAACATACAGGATGCAAAATTTGGCTTAGCAATGTCTCGTGCCAAAGATTTTTCTTTAAGTGCACTTATGCGGTAATCGACTTGTACACATATGTGGTAATCGACCGCATACTATAGCATGATTAATAGTTAAAAAAAACTTGATTCGAACACCCACACGATCTCATTCCTAAATGACATCAATTCACCTGTTTCTATTAAACCTTTGACAAAATCATGCCGGAACATTCAAACCTGTTTTTGCGCTGCCACTGATCCTGAGGAGAGTCATGTATAGGTATGAAAAAGCCTCACAAACAGTCTTTTCAACCACACAGTATCGCTATTTCCACGTTAAAAATATTCAATATAACGGAATTACTGGAATAAAAGTTTACAGAAGGGGTCAAAATAGAGTAAATCACCTTTTGAAAGTAGCTTGGCACTTTAAATAATGGTTGTGTCAATTACATCGTTAAACACCACTAGGTGACGACAATAACACATTTTCTTTGTCATTAAATCATTCATTCAAGAGAAACGCTGATTCATCCAGTGTGAAACAAGAGTCAATGAATCATTCACTCAAACCGATTTTTAATAATTCACAATTATGTACGATTTTTGGATTCAAATATACAAAAACCACTAGAACAATGTTATATATTTTGTTGACTTGTGTACTTTATTATCCCTAATGTTTCCAAGAATGTTTAAATCCAGAGAATTAAGTGATTTTAACCAGGACACGGACCGTGTCCGTGCGTCACCTATCAATGACATCATACCTGCGTTACCCTCAATATTATGTGTTTTATTAGACATGTGAGCAACTGTTTGGATACATTCATCGACAGAAAACTAATGATTGTTATATAGCTCAACACAGTCTTATTGTTTATAACTAGTTTTCTTGATTTATAGCGAGTACCATGTTTTACCATGCCTAATATCGATCTAGCTCACTGCAGTTTGTGACAAGTGTCTCATGCGTTCATGAGCGGAAGAAGCGGAAGTGCTCATCTGCGGCATAATAAAAGCTCCGCAAAATCCAGGCGTCATCAAGCTACGCCTTTATTTTGAATAAGTGACCTCTAGTGGCGAAAAATTACATATTGTGGCTTTAAATGAATTTAAACAGATTAAATAGACTGCATCAATTAACATTTTTATCAGAACCTCTAGTAAATTACATGTTATTTTGTTTAGTTGTCTAGTTCAGAAACGTGGAGAGAATCGTGATGTCTATTTGAAACAAAAACATTGTGATTCTCAACTTATCCAGAATCGTGCAGCTCTCCCGCATGCCACAAAAATAACTTATTTTGAACCTAGAATGTTCCTCCGTTCTTGTTTATATGTTGCGGAGGTTTACATATGTTGACCGAATGACAAACTGCAGCTTTCCTTCCTCCAAATCTTCCTCTCCTCCTTCCTGCGGGTTTCCTCCCTCTGTCGCTCGCTGACCCCATCTCGGATGTGAGGATTGGCTCTTAAGAACATTCCAGAAGAGCTGACGGCGGGAATCTCAAGGGCAGTTCGAGTGAGATCACGCTCGGTTAGCAAGAAAAGTTACATGCAGAGAGAGAAATGGTGTATATGCGCTGCTCGTTGTGTAAGTGAGGGCCCACACACACACTCCTTCTCATGAAGGAGTCCACTGAGAGCGCAGAGAGTTTCTTCTTTTGGAGTTTTAGAGATCGAACTCACTTTTCTTTCCTCCTCTTTTTCTAGCGTTTGTGATCTTTGAGTGCTTGCTCTCAAAACATAAAAATCAGATTTGACCAAATTTATTTGTCTAATCCATCAGAGCACATTGCTCTAAAGGAAAAAAAGGCTGTTCTTTATAGTCTTTCATTAAAACTTTCTCTACCTCTGAAATTACTTTACTTTTCTGATGATGTAATCCAAATGGCATGAACAGGGGAAAAAATCTTAACCCAGTAGTTTTTGAAGGAAATATGATTTACTATCCACAGAATGCGATTTTTCAACCCCAGGAATGCTATTTTTACACCCCCCCCCCATTACTCGATTTTGTCCCCCCGGAACACGATTGGGCTAGTTTTGCCCGTGATTTGGTGGGTTTTGAATAGCAATAGGTCTGGTTTTGTTATGCAAACCTGGCAACCCTGATTAATGCAAATTTAATCATTGCAAATGTTCTTCCTTTTTCTTATGTATAGTGTTTAAATCTTCATATAATAATTATTTTGGTGTTTTTTTTTTAAACATTATATAACTCCTCAGATGACAAAGTTGTGTATGTAGTTTTTATGATGGATGTTAAGGGCAAGAAGATTCCGGTAGGAGCTATTGGGACTTGGAAAGGGGGTAACCATGGCAACATGTCGAGAGCGCGTGAACTCCTGCAAACTTTAACGTCATCCAGCTCCTCCTTTTGCGTCTGTCAGAGTGAGAAACCAACAATCCCGTTTTTTCGATGCTGCTTTCTCCCATTTTCCTGCTTCCCACTTCCGCCCCTCCTTCCTTTCTTTTTCTCTCCTCTTCTCTCATTCTACCTTTCTTCCTACCAAGCCAGGGTAGAGGCAGCGTGAATAATTCATGCCTCTCACTGCGCCAGAAATTTGACACACACACACACACACACACACACACACACACACACACACACACACACACACACACACACACACACACACACACACACACACACACACACACACACACACACACACACACACACACACACACACACACACACACACACACACACACAAAAACACTCTAATGCTTCTGGGACCCGGTGATATCTCACTTAAACCCAACTCTCACCTTGTCTGTGCCAAACTTATGCATTTTTCTATTGGAATCTTTTATTTCAGCTTTATGGTGTTATGACACATTGGATTATTCTCTTGTTCTTTAAGAAAATGCGTTTGGTTTTGATGTTTCCTCTGTGTGTTTATAGAGAAATTAATCCAATTGGGAAGGACACGTCAGTGCGAGCCCTTTGTACACAAGGCTTTTCTTACACTACTCTGCATGTCTGTGTAATGGTCAATGAAGCGTGTCTGTCAAGGTTTCAACAGCAGGCAAAAAGCTCAGATATCGTTCTAACAGGACCAACAGAGATAAAGGATATATTCGGCCTATTCTAAATCTTTTATGTGTTTTTTTTTGGGTCAGGACTAGGGAGCCTCTTGCTCCTAAATTAAAACATTTAGGAACCAAATAACTAACAAATAACTTGGTTGTTTTGAAGTACTTACATTTTTGGTTAAACATTATATTAGATGTCTACTACTATATGTACTTGCATCAAAAAAATAAGTACAGTGTACTTATTGTGTTCATGTTGTATTGCTGCTATTGAGGTGGGATATGGGTAGGGTTAGGGGCAGGTTTGGTGGTATGGGTAGGTTTAAGGGTGGGTTAAGGTGTAAGAGAAAGGTCAACAGTGTAATTATACGGTAGATGTAAAAGTACAATGTAAAAGCATGTATGTGCACAATAAGTGCATTGTATCAAATGATTAATTTGAATGTTAGTACATAGTAGTTAAAGACACCTAATATAAAGTGGGCCCCTATTTAAAACTGTTTTGGGTTATAATTTATTTTAAGGTGTTTTTGTTACACTATAATTATACATTTAAGTACTGAGGTAAGGAATTTTAAGTAACTACATGCACTTACTATAGGGTTAGGATTAAGGTTAGTTGAATGTAATTATGCATAATTTAAAGTTATTACTACACTGTAAAAAATTATTTAAAAATTAAGTTACCTGGTTGCCGTAAAATTTTGAGTTCAATTAAATAAAAAATTTGAGTTAATACAATTAACATTTTTGAGAATCGACAACATCACCCTTTATTCAAATATTATTAAAAGATTTTGTAAGCATATCGCTTAACTGTGTTTTATGTGAAATATACCAAATTGTGCTATTTTCATGATTTATCAAATTTTTTTAATTTATGTGGTTCAGATACAATAATATTTTGAGTTTCTATTTATTAAACCAATTTCCTTCATTGTATTAAAGAGCACCTATCATGGAATTTTGAAATGTACCTTTCATGTAGTGTGTAACATAGATCTAAGTGAACAAAAACATCCTGTGATAGCTTGAAATATGACAGTGCACCGTATATATAGTTATTTTCTTTCAAAAGTAAGAGTCGACTCTGAGTCATTTTTAAGAATCGTTAGAAGACCGAAGCTTTTTCTCTGACTAGATGACGTCAACTTGTCAAGTTATTTGAATACGATACGCCCACTTATTGCGCTCCAAGACGCCAGTGAAAACTAGAAAACATCATGGCCACGAGACGCTGTGTTCTGAAGTGCGACTCAAAAGCAAACTTTTTTCATCTCCCCAAGGATGAGCATTTGAAGACTAAGTGGCTTGAAGACAAACCATACATCGTCGCGATTGAGTGTTTATTATTAGTCGTCGAATGTATGTTTCGCGATCTCAGGAAGCTTTTATTATTGACTTTTATTATGGCACATGGTATCTTCTTCGTCTGTCTGTACCATATATGGATTACATGTGCACAGAGCGCCCTCCGGCTGCCAGTATGAATTGAAAACAACACATAAGAGACTCAATCGCTCATGATTAGGCTATTTCTGCCCATTTTGAGGAAGTATTGAATAAAAAATACTCCTCTGTTTAGAAATTTGACACAGACATATGAGAATCTATCAATATGTCTCCTCATCTGCACACTTTTGAACTAAAAGCCCTGAGGGATGTTGATTTGTCGCGAGTCTTCGTGAGGAGTTTTTTTATGAATGAGATCAGCTGAGGCTCATATTACAATCAAACAGTACCGACGCGGTTTTCATATTCATAACTCCTGACACATATTAACAAATTACTGTCATTATAAGACTTTGATGGGCGTTCCGTTTCCGAGAATATCTGCACAGACTATACCAATCACAACTGACTGGGTCATCGGACCAATCACCGCAGATTAGCGTCACGTAAAGGCGGGGTTTTGAAAAGTGAATCACTAAAGGAATCATTTGAGAATCGCTGTCAAAACAGGTAAAAATAAATGCATATTATAAGAAAACTAAAGTCTTTTTTGTCATTGCATGCATGCAAAACTGTTGTTGGGGACTTCTAAAACAATATTTAGAACATTTTAAATGCCATGATAGGTGCTCTTTAACTCAAATTTTTTATTTCAACAAACTCACAATTTTAAGGCAACCAGGTTACTTACTTTTTTAAGGTAAACAACAATATTTTTTTACGGTGTATAGTACAAAATTTTAAGTACAATCAACTTGGTTGTTTAAGTCATTTCAACTTAAATTACATTAAACTGACTTAAATCAAAGTTGAATCTTGTATAACTTAACTTGTATCATAAGTTAAAGCAATGTTAAACACATGTTGTCATAACTTATTGATCATATAATGATCATGGCAGTGTTGTTATTGTTAACTAAAAATCAAACTGAAATAAATACGTTTATTTTGAAGCATTAAAATGACTAAAACTGAACTAAAAATAAAATTAAAGCTAAATAGAAATATAAAAAAAAACGTGTCAAAAGCACAAAAATTGCTAAAAACCTAAATATTTTTTTACAAATAAAAACACAGCTAATGCGGGATGTTAATAAACACTGTAATACTATATAAATAATACTAAAATATCACTGCTCACGGTTCAGCGAGGGAGTTTGTTGTGAACCTTGTGTAAGGTCTCTGACTGAGTGAGTCTAATTCAAATGGATAAATCATAGGCGAGTTTCGTGAATCATTTTTACAGACTAAAAAGAGCTGATTTATGAGTCATTTTTCCATGAATTACAAGTCACAGGTCACATTGTAATCATTCTTGCATGCTGGAAACACTATACTCTTTAAACAAGATGATATCGGACAAAACTGTGTATGGTCCGACATAATGTTTTCTTGTAGTCCCAGATGAAGCCCTGCTTTCTCTCTCTTACTCACTCATTATGTGTGTATGAAAGTCTGATGAGATGCTTTCTGCTGCTTTGGTAATGTCTAGGTTGTCATCACTTAATGAGAACTAATTAACAGTGTTACAATAGAAAAGAAGAAAGCAGACATGGACACATATAATTGGGGTGTTTGGAGAATAGGTAATCCTCCCCCACCTGTGAGGTCTCATTGATATTCCTGAAACGGTCTGTGCTCACGAGCGGATGCTGATTTACAGTGTGTTAGTGTGTCTGGTAGGGCTATACAAGCGTTGTTTAATGCTTGTTTTTGGACTGATCGCAATGTAGAAAATGTCGCTCAACACCCTTCTCTGCTCTCTGCGCTGTGTAGAAAATAAGAAATCAAAACTGACCATGTTTGCTTGCTTAATAAATACCCTTGGACGTACTGCGCGTAATTCATCAGTGCACATTATTGTGACATAAAAAAGACTTTTATAATCTTTCATCAAAACTTTCTCCGTCTCTGAAATGACTCATAATTTTCCTGTCACTACAAGGCTATGTGAAAGATTAGGTTGGTTGATTAATGCAGTCAGTGCTGTTCACAGAAATAGGACGCTTTGTCATTTATTTATGAACCCTCATGCCTTTCCAATCCCATATGTCTTAATGTTCTCTGTGGAACACAAAAGGAGATGTTTCACAGAATGTCCTGGTTACAATACAGTGGAAGTGAATGAGGATGTGAAGCTCTAAAGAAATGGCACCATAAAAGTAGTCTCAGCCTCAGACGTCACGCCCACGATGGCTATGTCTGACGCATATGGCACACTTATCTGGAAACACTTCAGTAGTTTGGAAGTCGTCATCTGATTGGTTGAATTCTACAGGATGTCCGCGAGACGTGTGTGTCGCGTTCTTTAACAGTCCGATTGGAAACAAATGCGGTGACGCCAAACTCCCTCGCAGAAGAAGAAAGCCGTCGTGTTTACAACTGTGACAATGAGCGCTCACCAGGATCAACTAAACACTGGATTTTCAAAAGTGTGTGAAGTTCCCTGCTCAACGTTCTTGAATGAATAAGTTATAGATGCACGCCGGCCTGTTATTGCAGGGACATGGACTTTACATTTTCACGCCTCTAAACAAGATTCAGAAACAAACTGTGATTGGTTGCGTTACATGTCAGTCAAACGTCCTCTTGACCGGTACTTGACCAATGAAAGCTGCCCTGGAGTCTAGACCATCTGCCTTCAGTCTGAAGGTCTGGCTAAGCAAGACTACCATAAAAGTAGTTCACATGACTTATATTCTTCCTCTCTACCCTTGATTTTACATTTTATTTGCATTTGCCTAATTCTAATCGGCACGTCATGCCAGGTTTGATGTGAATGATGCCAAATTGCCATTTATCGCACACTGTAAAAAAAAAAATTCAGGTCTCCAATTGAAAATTTTCTAGTGACTGATCACATCTAATTTTTTTTTTGTTTTTTAGTGAATTAAATTGCATCAATTCACAGAAATTCAATTTGACCAACTGAAAAATTTCTTGATACTTGAATTTCTTAAATCTTGTAACTTTTTAAGATGGAATATGCAGACGTGCAAAATTCTATTGGATAATATTCTAAAGAGCTACTGCTTAGAAGGTTTGTGTGAACTACCGGTACTTTTATGGTGCTTTATTTTTTAGAGTTAATTCAAGTCTCGTGTTTTTCAGAGCAGCTTTACAGTAATCATGATATTAATGTTTCATTAATATCTTCATGCCTTATAGTAGCATTTAGCAGATTAGGGCTGGGCAACAATATAGTTAACATTTTGCGACAATATAAACAATGAATCAGTTGACATTTGCTGTAGTATACATTGCTTTATGCGAGTGCACTTTATGTGGGTATATTTGCACATACTTGGAGGCTGGGGTTGTTCATTTGTTATGTGGAGATATTGAGGATTATGAAACCTGTAAGGTTTTGTTCAATCTGTAACAATTCTTGTTGTGATTTGGTTATGCATATTATTGTCACGGTTAAATGATGCATGCAAATGACTTGGTTAACATTCTGATTATATCGCTCACCTCTAGGCAGTTTACTTGTGGAGTTATTTGAAAGTCATGGCATTGCACACATAGTACATAATATATTTAGCCCCTTATCGCGCAAGGCAAAGGCAAGGAAAAATTATAATGGAGAAAAAACCCTGTTGCCATTCACTTTTATGAAATGGAATAGAGCAGCATGAACATTCTGCAAAACATCTTCTTTTGTGTTCCACAGAAGTAACAGTGGCCGTTAGAGACCCCTTTCTCAGGCATCTGTTTTTACACCAGAGCTGTCAGTTTAATAACTGACAGGCACCGTTTAGCCGGCTCAGTCTGGGTCCTTTTCGCAGAGACGTTGCTGTCTATACTTATCCTGTGGTTTACTGCAGGCTTATACAACCTCAAACACCGACCGCATCACTTCCCTCAGTCAAAACCCTGCAGCAAACGTTCTGGTAGCTGCTTGACTTCACGACCAGCTGTTTAACAATGACAAGTGTGACTTTTGCTCCAATACTGAAGACTTTAGCTTTTGCACAATCCAGCACTTGTTTTTGGCAGGTGTTAACTCTGGGGAAAAACAGCTCACTGCATTGCAGTCATGCTTTAATACCGACGAGGAATGCAATTTAAGTAGAAAATTCCTTAGTCTAGTTTATAGTCTTTGTGTTTTGTGAATGTATGTGTGTGGAAGGTGTTTGCTTTGCCCTTGCTTCTTGATTTCCCAGGGGGCCATTGTGACTGTGTCCATCATCTTTCCTCTTCTCCGTGTTGTGCTGAGCTTATTAATGATGTTTAGACTCTGATTTTCAGTGCGGCTCATATGATGGCGACAGTCTGCATTAAATTAAGCGTTTAAATATTATTTTTGGAATTGATGGATAGCTTGAGACTAAAAGGCTGAAAATGATCTATGTGTGTATTAAGGTTAAGGTCAGTGTAGTGTTACCCTGGTCTAGCATTGAGAGTGAAAGCAGCGCTATAAACAGGAAACTGATGTCACCATCTGGATTTTAGCCAGACACGGGCTGATCATGGACAGAAAGAGCATGTGTAATGTTAGTGTATAATACGGTTCTTTCGAACGAAGAGATGGAGCGGTGACCCCCTGTTACATATCAAGTAAAATTGAGCGTTGCATTGTAAACCGGCCTATGATAACATGCATGTATTTACATGCTGCTTTTATGAGGTTTACATTGAAAAGGCATTTATACTGTTATATTGTTGTACATAAACTTTTTACATTTGAAATAAATGAAATTAAAGGGTTAGTTCACCAAAAAATGAAAATTAGCCCATGATTTACTCACCCTCAAGTCATCCTAGGTGTATATGACATTCTCCTTTAAGACGAATAAAATCAGAGTTATATAAAAAAAACTCCTGGCTAATCCAAGCATTATAATGGCATTGACTCGATGGGTCGTTTTTTAACTCTATAAAAGTGCATCTATCCATCATATAACTGCTCCACACGGCTCCAGGGGCGTTAATAAAGGCCGTCTGAAGCGAAGTGGTGCATTTGTGTAAAACAAATATCCATATTTAAAACTTTATAGACTAAAATAGCTAACTTCCAACGGTCAGCAGTGCGCGAGTCGACTTGCGCTAAAAGAGTAACCCCCGATGCTATGTTTTGCTCTTTCCTCTGTGCTTCTGCATTTGTCAATACGCATGCATCAAGGGTCAAGGATTACTCTTACGTTGTAAATCGATGCGTACGCCAATCCGCCGGAAGTTAGCTATTTTAGTCTATAAAGTTTAAAATATGGATATTTTTCTTACACAAACGCGCCACTTCGCTTCGGAAGGCCTTTATTAACCCCCCGGCACCTTGTGGAGCACTTTTATGATGGATAGATGCACTTTTATGGACTTCAAAAATGACCCGTTAAGTCAATGTCATTATAATGCTTGGATTAGCCAGGACTTTTTTTAACTCCGATTGTATTCGTCTGAAAGAAGAATGTCATATACACATAGAATGACTTGAGGGTGAGTAAATCATGGGCTAATTTTCATTTTTGGGTGAACTATCCCTTTAACTATTTTTTATTTTATTTTAATGAACCCAGCAGTATTGCAGTGACCCCTGAAATATATTTTTCTCATGTATTTATAACCAATTATGCATATAGTTGTACTGGCCCCTCCCTCATTGAGATCAGATCTCTCTGATTGGCTGCTGAGAGTATTGACATTATGATTGACATGTCAGTAAACAGGAGATAACATAATCAAAAATACTTCGGTGTAAAAAAAGGAAAAGAAAGGAGAGAATGAAAGTGAAGAGAAAGGAAGAGCGCACGACTTCTGAATATATTGTTGTTTGATTGATGTTGTTTTTGTTATAAAAACCGCATCAATCACACATCATCAACATCAAATAACAATAATTACACTGGATTTCTGCCAGTGTCACAGGCTGATCCCGAAGCTATGCTTGTGACTGGAATGATATTAATTCTCTGAGCTCATGAGAACTAGACGAGAACTGTATTTGTGTGTGTGTGTCACGATCGTGATGGAACTCTTTGCACGTCAACATTTAATGCCACTAATGTTATTACATTCATGGCCTTCCGGTCATGGTCTGAAATTAAATCGTTTCGTTTTGATTGTTATCTCCAAAGCACCAAGTGCTCATTTTCAAATGAATTGTGTCAGTTGTTTTGTAAGTGAATGTTCTGATCTCAGAGTTTGGTTTATGTCTCACTTTAATACCATTTCTCATTTATTTATTGCAACGGCAGATAGCATAATGAAATTATAATCGGCAAAATTGCAAAAATTAAGGAAAGAGACTCTGGCATTCTCTTAAACTATTCTAGCTATGTCTGTTAGAACAAAGATGCCTATTCTTGGGCTGTTTCCATTAGGAATCATTATACACAAGTGAAAATCACAAGAATCTGAGTTCAACAGGAAGTGAGACCTCTGTTCTGTCAGGCACTGCACATATGGTGCATGATGTTGTTACAAGAGAAAAAAAGTTCAGTCCACATGTTTTGCGTTCTGTGTAGTGTTAGATTGTGCTATTTAATATGGAGTTGAATGTAATTTACTTTTGTCATGCAGTATACAGTTAAAGGGGTCAAATAAACTTAATATAATTATTGTAATATAAGGATGATCAAGTCAAAATAACTTTTAACTCACTATTAACTAGTTGCTTATTAGCACTTATACTACTCACTAACTATTAATAAGCAGTAATTAAGAGTTTATTGAGGCAAAAGTCACAGTTAATAGTGAGAATTGGACCCTAATCTAAAGTGTGACCAACTTGTTTTACAATCTTTAAAGAATTTATACCGATCAGACATAACATTATGACCACCTTCCTAAAATTGTGTTGGTTCCACTTTTGCTGCCAAAACAGCCCTGATGCTGCGTTCACACCAAACGCAAAATCGCGTCTACCGCGTGTAGTTGGACGCTTGAACATTTTGAATCCATTCGCGTATAAATCGAGCGTTTGAAGCGAAATAGAGGCGCATATATATGTCATAAAACACCACTCTGCCTCTTTCATTTTCATTAAAAAGATATATTAAACCTTAATAGCCACACAAATCTGGTCCAGGCAACTCCTACATTATCTTCACTGCATGTATATTTAAATATCCAAAAAAAATTAAGTTATGAAACTTCTCTTTGCCCTCAGTCAAAACGATTTGGCAGACAACAAATTATAGACAAACCACTACAGAGGCATCAGAGCCAGCGGGAGACGTCAGAAGGACTAGCCGAGGAAAGGCTGCTCTCGCCGGGGTTAATGAATGAGCGCCCGGTGATCGCCTGGATCTCACAACTCCAAAAACGCCAGATAATTTTTTTTAAAATAGGCGCTCTCTTTATAAATAAACCACAGATTTGAGCTTTAAACAACTACATTCTCACCTGAAAAAGTCTTAAAACTACATTTTTTGACACAGTAGTAGTATTTTTAAATTATGCAGGGTTTCTCATCACGTCACTTTACCACGTGACCGCAGCGAGCAGGCTCCTGATTGGTTAACACGGCGTGAATTGACGCCAAAGTTAAAAATTTTCAACTCAGGCGTCAGACGAAATTCGCGTCAAATTCGCGTCATTCGCGCAAACTGGGTGCGCGAATGAGTCGGAATCGCGTCTTTCGCGCCGCAGGACCTCCAGACGCGCGTCAACACGCCTTTCCATTGACTTAACATTGAAATCACTCGCTCTTGACACTCTATTTGCGTTTGGTGTGCACGCAGCATGACCCGTCAAGGCATGGACTCCACTAGACCCCTTAAGGTGTGCTGTGGTATCTGGCACCAAGATGTTAGCAGCAGATCCTTTAAGTCCTGTAAGTTGTGAGGTGGGGCCTCCATGGATTGGACTTGTTTGTTCAGCACATCCCACAGATGCTCGATTGGATTGAGATCTGGGGAATTTGGAGGCCAAGTCAACACCTCAAACTCCCAATTCCATTACTCCGTGGTTCAGTTCTGATGCTCACATTCCCACAGTTGCCGCTTTCGGCGGTGGACAGGGGTCAGCATGGGCACCCTGACTGGTCCGCGGCTATGGAGCCCCATACGCAACAAACTGCGATGCACTGTGTATTCTGACACCTTTCTATCAGAACCAGCATTAACTTCTTGAGCAATTTGAGCTACAGTAGCTCGTCTGTTTGATCGGACCACACGGGCCAGCCTTCGCTCCCCACGTGCATCAATGAGCCTTGGTCGCCCATGACCTTGTCGCCGGTTCACCAATTTTCCTTCCTTGGACCACTTCTGATAGACACTGACCACTGCAGACCGGAAACACCACACAAGAGCTGCCGTTTTGGAGATGCTCTGACCCAGTCGTCTAGCCATCACAATTTGGCCCTTGTCAATCTCGCTCAAATCCTTACGCTTGCCCATTTTTTCCTGCTTCTAACACATCAACTTTGAGGACAAAATGTTCACTTGCTGAAGAGATATCAAAATGTCATGCTTGAGCAGTGTGTGTGTGTGTGTGTGTGTGTGTATATATAATTTATTTGATAAGAAATTCATTATGTAACCCCTTTAAATTTTAAAACGGGATATATATAAGTTTTGTATCAAAGATCATAGACTGACAGCACTACTTTGAACTAGTTATTTAGAAAACCACAGAGGCTACTGTTGTGTAACCACTTGGCCTTATCCATTGTGAGGGATGCTTCATGATTGCGGTGTGTGTTGCCTATCCAGTGGTGGATCCGGATGTCTGTGTGCATGTAAAAAGTAATTTTCTGTCCCCACAGAATAATTCATAGCTCTGATTCACTGGATAAAGCTGATTTGGTGCTATCAAAGCTGCCTATAATCCTGTGAGCTCAAGACCCTGCTTGTGCTGCTGCTTCAGTCTGTGTGTGTGTGTGTGTGTGTGTGTGAGAGAGAGAGAGTTAGTGAGTGAGTTTCCCCACTGGTTCATTATTATTTGATAGATGTTTGAAAGACTTTAATCTGCAAAGCATGATCAATAATATAGCACAGCGCTCATTACAGTGGGATAAATATCATTCAGGAAGAGAGAGAGAAATGAGAGAAAACAAACCAGAGGAAAAGAGAAAGAGGGAGTGAATGGGAGAAAGAAGGACAGGAATGGAGGGGGAGGAGTTGCTGGCGAGACAATTCATTTTCCGCACCGACAGATTCCGTTAATCCCACACAGGCATCTGATCTAAGAGGATCAGAGAGGTGACTCGTCTAGTCAGGTCTGGCATGGCCGACTGTCTCCCGTGTCCTGTGTGGACTTCAGATCGTTCGGAGTATGTCAAAGCAAAAAGCCTTGTGATATTATAGACATATATCATTGATTCAGCACATTTCTTCAAGATACCACCGCCGTTAAGTACAGCTCTGGAAATAATGTCTCAGTGTTAAGTGGTCTCTTAATTTTTTTCCAGAGCTGTATATGCATCTATTCATAGTTGTGCATGAATACACAACATCTCAGAAATGCTATGAGAATAGATGTGGCATACATTTGATACCCACTGTTGTGTTCAAGCCCGTCTTCACTCATGATAAAAGAATTGTTTACAAGCAAAGAGCCTTAATATTTTATTTTAATTATAATTATTATTAATTATTATTATATAAACAAAAGGATTTTGAAAATGTAATTTGTTTTGCATATGAGTTTGTCTTCAATTCTTTTTTAAGATTAATTATAATCACTTTTTTATTTTTTTATTGTCTCTTTAATTATTGTTTGTAGAGTATTTATATCAATTGATATATCAGATGTTACAACTTTTTAAATTAGGAAAAAAACAATATATATTTTGATGTGTAACTTGATGTTACACACTACATTTTTATACTAAAAAGTGATTTTTTTTTTTATTAGTATCACATATTTCCACCACAAATAATATAAAAATGTATTATATACAGTATGTCATGATCAAATCTTAATTTCAGCACGTTATTAATGTTTTGTTCAAGTCATCAACAGTGCATCAACAAATTGCATCAGTCATATATCCTCACACACAGAGAACCCTTCTGTCATTAAACACAACTAGTGAGTGAGTTTGTAAGAGAGATTAAGTGTGTGTAATTGCCTCGCCAATGCTCTGGTTCTCTGAGTTCAGAGGGTAAGTGAGAGAAACCTAGAGTAACGCTAGAGTTATAGATCAGCCTGGAAGAGAGAGAGAGAGAGGGGGGGTGTGTGTTTTAGAACAAGGTGATAGATTTAAGAAGGGAAAGAACAGGTGACTGTTGGAAAGAGGGATGGACCCGGTGGTGGATCAGTTGGATAATAAGGTGATGTGAATAGTGAGAAAGCGAGGGAGGAAATGATGGTGTGAGAAACGGAAGAGAAGAAAGGCATAGAAGAGGAGGAGAGAAGGATGGTGTTGAAATGGGCTATTTTTAACCAGCTGGTTAGGTGGGTGATTAGCACAGACTAGAGAGGAGAGCGACAGCAGGAGGAGATCTGCTGCTCACTTTACATGAGGATGTTTGTCACTTTTCATTCAGCATAGAAAATAACAAATGAGATCTGGTTAATATATATATATATATATATATATATATATATATATATATATATATATATATATATATATATATATATATACACATATACATATACATATATATATATATATATATATATATATATATATATATATATATATATATATATATATATATATATATATATATATATATATATATATATATATATATATATATATATATATATATATATATACTACCAGTCAAAAGTTTGGAATCATTAAGATTTTTTAATGGTTTTGAAAGAAGTCTCTTCTACTCACCAAGGCTGCATTTATTTGATCCAAAATACAGCAAAAAACAGTAATATTGTGAAATATTTTAACAATTTAAAATAACTTTTTTCTATTCGAATATATTTTAAAATGCAATATATCATTCTCAAATGCTGATTTGCTGCTCAAGAAACATTTATAATTATTATCAATGTTGAAAACAGTCGTGTAAAAAAAATTTTCAGGATTATTTAATGAATAGAAAGTTCAAAAGAACAGCATTTATCTGAAATATAAAGCTTTTGCTACATTATAAATGTATATACTGTCACTTGATCAATTGAATGCATAATTGCTGAATACATGTATTAATTTCTTTAAGTTCTTTCCCAAAAACAAAACAAAACAAAATCTTACTGACCCCAAACTTCTGAACGGTTGTACAATGTTACAAAAGCATTCTATTTCAGATAAATACTGTTCTTCTGAACTTTCTATTCATCAAAGAATCCTAAAAAATATTTTTTACACAACTTCTTTCAACATTGATAATAATCATAAATGTTTCTTTATGATATTAGAATGATTTCTGAAGGATCATGTGACACTGAAGACTGGAGTAATGATGCTCAAAATTCAGCTTTGCATCACAGGAATAAATTACATTTTAAAATATATTCAAATAGAAAACAGTTATTTTACATTTTAATAATATTTCACAATATTACAGCTTTTTTGTATTTTTAATAACATAAATGCAGCCTTGGTGAGCAGAAGAGACTTCTTTAAAAAAAATGTTGTCACATTTTTGAAAGAAGTCTCGTGCTCACCATGGCTGGGCATTTATTTAATCAAATATACAGTAAAATCAGTAATATCAGTAGTTTTCTATTTGAATATATTTTAAATGTAATTTATCCATGTGACTTTTCTCCAGTCTTCATTGTCACATGATCCTTCACAAATCATTTTTCCTTCACAAATCATTCAAAAATCTGATTTACTGCTCAAGAAACATTTCTTTTAATAAAAAACTGTTAAAAACAGTTGTGCTACTTAACATTTTTGTGAAAATTGTGATATATATTTCAGGATTCATTGATGATTAGAAAGTCAACAAACAGTATTTATTACATGTATCTATTTAATTTATTAAAGCATTTATCAAATATACATATTATGTAAAATAAATCTTCTTCACTGTCACTTTTGATCAATTTATTGCATCCTTGATGAATAAGTATTCATTTCTTTCTTTCTTTCTTTCTTTCTTTCTTTCTTTCTTTCTTTCTTTCTTTCTTTCTTTCTTTCTTTCTTTCTTTCTTTCTTTCTTTCTTTCTTTCTTTCTTTCTTTCTTTCTTTCTTTCTTTCTTTCTTTCTTTCTTTCTTTCTTTCTTTCTTTCTTTCTTTCTTTCTTTCTTTCTTTGTCTATACCCACTCCTGCCACTAGAGGACTCTTTAACTCTCTTACTATTTGAAAGGGCCTCTGCTGCTGCAGGCTGTGATTTCTTGTCAGGACTGTGTGTGTGTGTTTTATGTTTGTGAACAGACAACAGGTGAAGGCAGAGGGGTGATTCATGGCCTAAATCCTTAAAAATAGCACACATTTCTCTAGCGCTGAGGCACTGTTGGCCCTGGGTGGGTGTTTTGATTGCTTGAGGGGGGTCTGGAGGTCTGTTGGGGGCAGAGATGAGAGTCAGGGGCCAGCAGGTGATGAAGGGCTTCCTCAGATGAAGGTGGTGGACTGGATGGATTTAGTAAGTCCCCACCAGAGACGACAGGTGGAGGTTGGGGGTGGGGCTCTGGGACATGCATAGCTGCACATCTCCTTTTCAAACAGTGAATGTGGGTCATATCAAGATAAGTTTTAAATGTCCTTTTACTGGATGAGCAAATATTTATTAGAGCAGAGAGGTTTTTTAGCTCAGTCAACATAATTTCTGGCATAATGATCATTTTCTTAAAGGGATAGCTCACCCAAAAAATGTAATTCTGTCATTAATCACTCATGTCGTAAGTCGTTTGTCGTTCCAAACCTGTAAGACTTTCGGTCATCTTCGGGAAACACAAATCCGAGAGCTCTCTGACCCCTCCATAGACGGCAATTTAATGAACACTTTCAAGGGCCAGAACAGTAGTAAAGACATTGTTAAAATAGTTCACATAACTCCAGTGGTTCAGTCTTAATTTTATGAAGCGACGAGAATAATTTTTGTGCACAAAAACACACAAAAATAACGACTTTATTCAACAATCTCTTCTCGTCTGTGCCAGTCTCCTTCGCTGTTGACGTAGTAAATACTATTAATTAAATTGCTGTCTATGGAGGGGTCAGAGAGCTCTCAGATTTCATCAAACTCGGATTTCATCATGGAACGACATGGCGGTGAGGAATTAATGTCAGAATTTTCATTTTTGGGTGAACTAACCCTTAAAAATAAATACATAAATAAATAAATATGGGTTACATTGAGAGTCTTCCAATGGAAGTCTGTAAATATTTTAAATACTCACTGTTTTAATAGTAATGACACAAAATGTAAACATATAGTAAACGTAAGTTAGTATATCTAACTTTACAAATTTGTTGCCATGAAAATGTAATGCAGAAAAACCCTAAGCAATTGTAAAAATATTATTCAAAAAGCTTTACAGCTGAAATAATATACACATTTTAACAAAAGTATTAATGTAAGTGATTTTGTAATATTATAAGCTTCACATTTCTGCTTTTATATCCCTAAAAAATTGGCCCCCGTTCAAGTTTCTCAATGTAACCTTTTTTTTTATTATTAGCATTTATTTAATTTAATAATTTATTTGTAAAATATTAATTTGAGATTCAATTATTTTAGAAATCATTTTTTTAAGGCCTGTTGAATAAAATGTAGAATGATTCATTTACCATTGATTTCTTTTTCTGTCTCAGACGATGTGTGTGACTTGAAAGTGGAGCGGCCGGGTATAGGCAGTGAAATGACGGCCAAAGAGCGAGGGTCGCTGGAGGAGAATGAGGAGAGAGACCTGGAGGAAGTGGAGGCCGGAAATGGAGAGAAGGGGCAGGAGGATGAGCGGGAGAAGAAGGAAATGAAGGAGGATACGGTGGATCAGGAGGAGGGAGACCCAGAGGAACGAAGAGGAGAAGATGAGGAAGATGAACTGGAGGTGCTGAGGTCGCAGGTGGTGCAGCTGCTTTTGGAGCTGGAGGAGACCAGAGAGGTGTCGCAACGGCACGAGGAGAGCTACAACGAGCTCCAGGGTGCGTATGCTAATAATAGCTGTTCTTAAGGTGTGACATCATCACCGGGAGTACCTTCTGAGCATGCTCAGCTGTCATTGACCACCTGTTTCTCGAGTCATGCCCTCACACAAACATTCATGGCTTGTTAATATTGTCAGATGGCAGTAATGCGTTACTAATTACTCATTTCCAATGTCCCTCTAGAGAGTTCCCTCTTCTTTTAATGTCATTCTTTGGCTTTGTAGGTCTTTTGGAGGAAGAGCGACTGGCAAGTGCCCACCAGGCTGAAAGCTTTACGAGACAGATCCAAAGACTTCAAGGTGAACAGAAACACACTTAGAAGCAGAAACAAATGTGTATTTATCTTAAAGGATACATTACACACACAGTTTCTGCCAATCTTATGTTAATCTTAAAGAGTCACTAAAGAGTCACGAGCACACACAAACACAATACATAATTGCATTATCCCTGGATTACTTTTTATTCACTATACTATTCGTGTTGTTTAAATTATATGCACTTACATTGCTAACAAGACAGACATTTGATGCAGTTTCACTCACCGCCTGCGGTTTCGACTCATGACCGGGATCTTTTATTGCTGGGTCCGCTCCATCTTTCAGTTTCAAACAATCTACAAATCCAACGTCAAACTGGGCCTTGTTTAAAAAAACATTCGTCAACGAAATGCTGGGAACAAACGAACACACATTTCCAGAAAAACAATCTGCTTACTGTTCCCTTAACGCTGGATTATTGAACAAGCTGAACAAGGTTATCTTTTCGTCACAACCAAAAGCACATTTCATTAGTGACATTGTTGATTTCGTGGTTAAAAAACTAAATGACAGCACTGCTGATGGCTTCTGTAACCTGAACGAAGCTCGTTGATGGGCGTGCTCTTGCTCTCGCCCTGGTTGATGTGCGCACACGCTCATCCGGGAGAAGTGCCCATACAAGAAATCCCACCCTTTATGACGTACTACAGGGCCATACTCAAATAAAAAAATAAAAATGGTGTACAGAAATGTGACCCTGGACCACAAAACCAGTCATAAGTCACACGGGTATATTTGTAGCAATAGTTGACAATACATTGTATGGGTCAAAATAATTTTTCTTGCCAAAAATCATTAGGATTTTAAGTAAAGATCATGTTCCATGAAGATATTTAGTACATTTCCTACTGTAAATATATCAAACATGTATTATTAGTAGTAATATGCAACGCTAAGGACTTCATTTGGACAACTTTAAAGGTTATTTTCTCAATATTTTGATTTTTTTGCACCCTCAGATTCCAGATTTGTATCTCAGCCAAATATTATCCTACCCTAACAAACCATACATCAATGGAAACTTTATTTATTCAGCTTCCAGATGATGTATAACCCTTATGACTGGTTTTGTGGTCCAGGGTCACAAACACTCTGTCATGTGTCCAACTCTTTTTGTTTTTTTAAACTTTGGCCATGTTTAGCATGAGAATCCAACTCTTTAACAGTGTAAATAGGTCAGAATCATGCGGCAACCTCCCGCAGTTTCTCTTGAAGCCAATACGGAAGTGATTTAAACTGCAATTCATCGACTGGCCACTAGGGAGGAGAGCAGAATCTCATTGAGCCCCATGTTAAAATGCCCAACTTTACAGCAGATTAAAACATGTTTACAGCCTGGTACAAATAGTGGTTTTGGTCTATACGGCTAATTTTGCCCTTCATGACAACTGTGAGGGGGGTGATTTTTTTTATAACTCATTAGTTTACATTATATAAAGCATTAAAGTTCTGCATAATTAAGGGCGTGGCCACTTCGAGTGACAGGTGGATAGCCATTTATCTGCTGTCTGTTAGTCATCGCGTCACTTCAGCTCCGCCCACGTCCCGCCTTTTTGCCCATTTTCTGTTATCCGGGAAGTGACGCGCGATGACGCACTGCCAAGATGGCAACGGCCATCTCGTCCATACTTTGCGCTTCAAAACTGCTCATCAGAATCCTATGGGTGACGTCACGGACACTAAATCCGTATTTTCTTTGGTCAGAATGCATGAAATAGCATTAGACATCCCCTTTAAACGCAGGGCAAATGAATGCACCAATAACTGCAGTCAATGATACATTAAATAAAATTAACTTCAAATATGGCAGCTAAATTTTTTTTTTTCTCAGTCATCACATTATTGTGTAATTTTATCATGTAATCTTATATCATTTATCGTGCCATATTTTATTTTTAGTTTAATTTTGAATTCTGTTTTATCTTGTCATCTTATTTAATTTTTTTCATTTATTATATTTGACTTTTTGTTGCAGAAATTATATCTAAATTTAACAATGTAGCACATTACTGTTTAAAATTGTAATGTATATACTGTATAGTGTTTCACAAACTTTATTCAATAGAAGCCGCTAGTATGCTGTACATAGTCCAATATGCAGAATGCGGTAAGCTTACATTATATTTTGAACGTAGCCAATGTATCTTTGTTCCAATACAACTTCATTAATGCTTTCGAATTGATAATATCAACTAATTTCTTTACTCACACTTTAGCAAGGTTTTCTTATATTCAGTCAAACTCGATTTTATCTGTGAGCATCTACTGTATATGATGGAGATTATCTCAATCAGATGTGACATTCATTCAGGTCCTTCAAGCATTATGTCATTTCCTATGGCACTGACATCCTGTTCCCATTTGTTTGGTCGACTGTTACTTGTGGTGTGAGTGTTTGAGCAGTGGCGAGATGGGAGAAGCAGATGTGATGTGATGATGTTGTTTGCTCCCCCACTGACTCAATTTCACTCTCTCAGACGCTGCGCTGTAATTAAATTTAATGAACCGTGAGGAGGCAAAGTAAACCAGCATTTGCAGAAGTGCACGGGCTTTGCTGAGGTTCCTTCATTAGTAATGGAATCACAGATATGAATGACACAACAAACCGCTGCCAGAATCAGATTCACACACTGTATAACGGAGAACAGTTTCTTTACTCTCCATATTCCCGCTTTGCAAAAACTGACTGATTATAGTTTTCTAAAAAAGTCCCTGAAGACTCAAATTCATGCTTTGTGTGGTTAGTTTGAGATGGTATGCCATTTTTTGCTACTCAACAACAGGATGTGCAGAGTGATTGCTGTAATGAAACACCTGTGTTTTTAACTTCAGATGTCCTTGGTTTCCACTGAAATGGCTGTTTATAGAACTCAAATAATATTGATGCCCTTAAGAATTTCATATACAAATGTTACATGGATTTTATTAGTTGACAGCTCACACATAGTAGGAGTATTGTGCTATTTACAATTATTTCTGCAGGACACTTCAAAAAAATGGTGCTATATAGCGCTAAAAGTGGTTATTTGGCTCGTAATCATAGGGGAACCACTTTAAGTGCTGTGTAGCACCAAATATTGGTGATTCAGTGGTTCTTTAGTGGTTCTTTAAATGACTGAGGTGCTATATAGCACCGCTACCATATACAGAACCTTTTAAGATGGTTCCCCTATTATTACGAGCCAAGAACCACTTTTAGTGCCATATAGCAAAAACATTTTTACAGTGTACTTTGTATGCTGTGCATAGTATCCATATTGTCTGTGTACACTAAATATCTAGATGACCCACAATGTTAACTTTTTGAATTAGCTTTCATTTTTATATTTTTTAATTATATTTATATTATATTTTAAATGTAATGTTTTTTTCTTTGTTTTTTTACATATTTCAATTTAGCTTTATGTTATTTGAGTTGAATTTTAGTACTTAAACGCAAGTATTTTAGTTCAACGGTATAAAGCTTCATTAGGTTAAAAAAAAAGTTTCTGAGATATGCATTCGTACACAAAGAATTAAAACTGTGGTGCCCAAATCTGTTTTTCATATCCTTTATTATTTTGTTGTGTTTTAAGAATATCTCACTTATTACCCAGTAGCACTCTTCAATACCATGGTATTCTTCTAAGGACCTTAGAGTACCATGTGAATACCATGGCATATGAATATGATATATCCAGTACTTTGGTACATATCATACTATTACCATTTGACTCCAGCACTGTACTGCAGTTCTTTTTATAACCCAATTTTCAGTTGAAAAATGTTGTTCTGTCCTGACTTCTGACCCACAGGCCAGCTGCGCTCTGTGCAGGAGGAGCTGGACAGCCTTGAGGAGGAGAAGGCCAGCGAGCTGTGGGAGGCGCAGGAGGAGCTGCGTGTGGCGCAGGAGGAAGTGCAGGAGCTGCAGCAGGCGGCGGAGGAGGCAGCGGCCGAGCGGGAGAATGACATCGCCCTGCTGCAGGAGGAACTGTGCCGTCTGCGTGCCGAGTTGGAGCGTCTGCGTGGCACCACGCAGGAGTACGAGCTGGAGCTGACCACGCTGAGGGCCGAAATCAGCATGAAGAACCAGCGCAAGGAAGAGCGGGACAGAGCAGGAGGAGAAGGTCTGATTCCCACCACACTACAGACTCAAACTATAGGGATACCCCTATAAAGACCAGTTTATACCAGCTTCAAGTATAGTTGATAATGGTTAGCGCTGGTCTGGCTGGTGGATCAGCATAGCCATGCCGTTTGCTAGCAAAATTAACGGTTACACTTTATTTTGATGGTCCCTTTTGAACATTATGTTGACTATAAGTAAATTTGCAACTACATGTCAACTAACTCTCATTAGATTATCAGTAGACTGTCTGCTTAATGTCTGCTAACTCTTTATTGTGATGGTCCTCCAACAGACATTCAACAGATGTTATTTATAGTCAACAGAATGTGTTAAAGGGACCATCAAAATAAAGTGAAACCAAATTAACAAGTGTAGCCTTGATGGCCAGAATGGTCTTAATATTGTGTTGGTCCCCCTTTTGCGGCCAAAACAGACCTGACCAGTCGAGGCATGGACTCCACTAGACCCCTGAGGGTGTGCTGTGGTTTCTGGCACCAAGATGTTAGCAGCAGATCCTTTAAGTCCTGTAAGTTATGAGGTGGGGCCTCCATGGATCGGACTTGTTTGTTCAGCACATCCCACAAATGCTCGATTGGATTGAGATCTGGGGAATTTGGAGGCCAAGTCAACACCTCAAACTCATTGTTGTGCTCCTCAAACCATCCCTGAACCATTTTTGCTTTGTGGCAGGGCACATTCTCCTGCTGAAAGAGCCACAGCTACCAGGGAATACCATTGTGTACATGGTCTGCAACAATGCTTAAGTAGGTGGTACGTGTCAAAGTAACATTCACATGGATGGCAGGACCCAAGGTTTCTCAGCAGAACATTGCCCAAAGCATCACACTGCCTCCGTCGGCTTGCCTTCTTCCCATAGTGCATCCTGGTGCCATGTGTTCCCCAGGTAAGCGACTCACACGCACCCGGCCATCCACGTGATGTAAAAGAAAACGTGATTCATCAGACCAGGCCACCTTCTTCCATTGCTCGGTGGTCCAGTTCTGATGCTCACGTGCCCACTGTTGGCACTTTTGGTGGTGGACAGGGGTCAGCATGGGCACCCTGACTGGTCTGCGGCTATGCAGTCCCATACCCAACAAACTGTGATGCGCTATGTATCACGTGCATCAATTGGCCGCCAATGACCCTGTCACCGGTTCACCACTGTTCCTTCCTTGTACCACTTTTGATAGATACTGACCACTGCAGGCCAGGAACACCCGACAAGAGCTGCAGTTTTGGAGATGATCTGACCCAGTCATCTAGCCATCACAATTTAGCCTTTGTCAAACTCGCTCAAATCGCTTGCCCATTTTTCCAACTTTGAGGACATAATTTTCAGTTGCTGCTTAATATATCCCACCCACTAACATGTGCTGTGATGAAGAGATAATCAGTGTTATTCACTTCACCTGTCAGTGGTCTGACAGCTTCTCAAACAAGAAACATTTTTAGGACAGGACTTGATTCTGTCCATTGTTTGGATTGTTGGATCATGTGTTTGGTGACAGGTTGTACTGCACCCGCGCCGGTCAATACATCATCAGAAAAGAGCAAATAATTAATTGAAAGATGTTGGGGGAATTATTTTGATTAAAGATTAAAAAAAATATGATGTGCACGGATAACTCATTTATAATAAATACTGCAATATTCCATAAAAAAAATTAAGTGTCCGTACCAATCTTGTCTTTTTAATCTCTGTATCAAATAACACACTACAGCTCTGAAAGTGATTCCCTCATATGAAACTCAATACACTCTTAAAAACTGCAGTAATATAGGAGTAAGTGACCTCTAATGAGCAGTGAAATGGTACAATATTACAGCACACACTCGCACCTCGTCCAAAACTACTTTCTGCAGTTGGCAGGACAGGCCCATTTCTCCATGAGGGTGTTGTTTGTGAGATCTGTTGGCTGTGTGTGCTTTGGCACAATCTTGTCCCATATGTTTGTTTGGATGTGCTCAAATGCAATAGCTTAGAAGAGTGAAATACTGTGAATGCAAATTGATATAGAGCTAAAATAAAATACAAGTGTCAGAATTCAAATTAGAAATGTTGCCTTGAATTTGAAGTAATAGTCAAGTCAAGTCAACTTTATTTATATAGCGCTTTTAACAATGTAGATTGTTTCAAAGGTGCTTTACAGTGTTAAACAGGAAAATAATGCAGCATAATTTTATTCAGCTGTATAGCCATTCTGGAAAAACGCTGATGTCATCAGTTCATTTCAATTATCATACAGTGACAGTGTGGGCTTTAGATCAATAATTAGATCAGAAATTTAGTTTAAATGGTTAATTTAGTATATTAATTAGATTTATTTCGATGTTTAGTTGAAAAATGTAGTGTTTAAAACTAAAAAATGTACTACAATAAAACTAAAACTGAAAAAATAAATGAAAGCTATGTAGAGATAAATGATAAAAGACAATAAAATAAAGATTAAGTAAAATATTAATGTTAAATGAAAAACTTAAAATACTTAATGTAAATGAAAATTCAAAATGTTGCCCTGAAGTTGAAGGACAATACAACTATAACTGAAAAATAATATGTAGGAAAAAAATACAAACTGAAAATACAAATACAAAAGCTAATTCATAATTTCAAATGTATTAACAAAGACTATACTAGTATATAAATAATACTAAAATAACAAGTGGCTTAGCAAACATACAAAATAATACATTGATGTTAACATGCAAAAAGGTTTATGTGAGGATTAGGTGCTAATATCATTAGCATATCCCAATATAAACATATTAGAAGTCAGATTTTTTGTTTTTATATTGAATGATATACTTCACCATAGAAACACAAATGTATGTTGTTGTGGTTTTTTGTTGTTGTTGGGAATACTAATTTTGGGGTATAATCCATCTATTTCGCACACATGCAGTTACATTTTCTGTTTTCACAACTCTGCGGAGCCACTTTTTCCAGACCTCATCTGTGTTTCTGTGCGTTAGCCAGCTGAGGTTTCTCCAGCAATACTTTTCTTTATATCACATAGCCTCATTGCAGCACTATAAATGGCAGATGCTGATAGCAAATAAACCCTGTAGTGCGATGCAGACATTTTATCAACTTTTCTTCCCCATTGCCTGATATAACAGTGCTCTGATATTACCCAGTATGCATTGCCACTGACAAATGTGATTGTATTACAGGTTCTTTCAAGGTCTGAGTGTCTGTTTGACATTCTGACAGAGTGCAGGACCTCCGCGGAGCCCCATTTGTCTGGTGTTGATGTCTTTCTCTGCTTCTAAGGGCGCCGGGGCTGCTTTCTGCTCCCTGGGTGCTGTTAGAAGTTTACTATATTAAGATCTGAAATAAAAACAACATACCAGCGATTGCTGGTGGGGCCGCGGGGTTAGATGCGCTGAACGCGAAACAGTGTTGAGCACGACCACATCAGAGCCTTTGATTGAGGCAGTCATGTTAACTCTGATCTGGGGTCAGATGCAGCAGAGGCGAAGTTGTTTACCGGTGCATGCGCTTCTGATGGTTATTTACACCACGTGCACACTCATGCCTGGCAGAGACAGAGTGCAGATGCGTGTGAGTTGTTTTTGCAAGTGAGATTCCTTCTAGATTAGAGGCTATGGTATCGGGGGTTGAGCGTTGCACCATGGGGGATGTGCAAGGCAAACATGACTCCTGATTGACAGGTCAGACTGCCGCAGAGGGAAGAGAGTGGAATGGGTTGTTTCCATGGAGACTAGTTACAGGGTTCGGTGTGCATTTACAGCTGTCTGGTCAAATGTTTAATACTTTCCTGCTATAGACATGTAGCCTTCAAATTGCTTGCAGTTTGGCACTTAGGGGAGAGCAGGGACGAAAGTACCCTTTTTCAGAAAAACATAATTTTAAAAGATAATATTTTAGACCGAGATATATTTTTGCTGTGGTCAATAACTCACAAATGTGGTCTATAAATAGCAGGTGGTATTTTGTACAAATGTAGAATGACTACAGTATATTTTCACTTTGAACATAAGCTGCACATTGTTACTTTTGACCCCATCAGGTGGGACGAAAGTAACACAACAATACAAGCTAGATTTTTTTGTGATACTCTTGTTTTTTTTTTTTTAACATACCTGACTATGACCATGTTAATATGTAACTGCAACATATTTTGTCCTTTATCTTTGCAAAATAAATATTAAATTACATTTTCATTTTAAATGTTAAAGTTTATCAAATGTTTCAAATGTAACCTGACAGGACAAACGTGAATTGTTTAGAATATTTTTTTTATCTGCAATGTAAATCTATTTGATACGTTTTTTTCTTCAACAGAATTAACAATATGAAAATTAAATTAAATTAGCATAATATGCATTATATATATATAATAGCGGGACAAAAGTAACAAGTATTACTTTCGTCCCGACAGGAAGTCCTGACATTTAAACACAATTTACTTTTATACTGAAAAACTCTGAAAAGACAAACCTTCAGGGTGTGTAACAGCACTAAATAACCCGTAGATTGATCATTACAGTGACACATGAAACAAGAAACACAACTTGTAATTAGAATAAAAAGTACTGCTTCATTAATTTACTTGCCGTTCTTGAAAACTGTATTTCTAACCTAACGCGGAAAACAATGACGGAATCACGTGATATTTGGCAGATCCATCAAGGGTTGTGTGCTGAACATGCTGTCATAGCTTGAAATGCAAATGTAGTCAAGGGCTCTGAGAAAATCGCTTTGTTACTTTCGTCCTGTGTTACTTTCGCCCCGGTTCTCCCCTACTGTAGAACAGTCAAGTCACCTTTATTTATATAGCGCTTTATAGGCCAGTACGGATTGTTTCAAAGTAGCATTACAGTGATAACAGGAAAATTATGAATTTTGGTTGTTGTTCAGTGTTGATTCAGTTCCGTTGTAAAGATAATAAATGTTTGAATATACTACTGATACTATATATATATATATATATATATATATATATATATATATATATATATATATATATATATATATATACTACTGATACTATATATATATATATATATATATATATATATATATATATATATATATATATATATATATATATATATATAAATGTGTAGTTTGCAAGCAGAGACAAAGACTTTATATATAGAAAGATGGTGCACTGTACACTGTATCCCACAATGCAAGGCACCCAACCTTCCATTTTAAGTGAAACAGAAGCAATATCAATCATATGTTGTATCCCAATCTGCCTAATTATGAATGGGAGAAAGTGCAACGCCCAATATGGTGAATAAGCCCCGCCTTCTAAATGATGGAGCCAATCGTTGATTAGTAAAGTTATCGCGTCACTGCTAGAAGCTCCGGTTGTTATAGAAACAGGCAGTGTTCTGAGATGCGCGCCTAGGATTGCACATGCGCATCAACTTTGTCCAGGCTGAAAAATTAAGTTTTTTTGTCATGATTCAAGCGTTTAGAAACACAATGTATGAGACAGTTGTTGTCAGATTTCATTGGTGATTTCAAATATGAAACTTAATCGTAAGTTTGGCGAACAATTTTGGAGAATTTGATGTTTCCCCATTCAAAGAGATAGGAGCTGCACTTGCATGCCTGATAGGCATTTCAAAGATGGCCGCCAAGTGAAATGACTTGTCTTAAAGGGACTTGGTTGGAATACCCAACCTTCCATTTTAAGTGAAACCGAAGCAATATCAATCATATGCTTTTGCCTACTTTTGCCTGCTTTTTGTGAAGAAAAAGTACACACTTGTGTGTAGTGTGTAGCAGAAAAGTAGACAAGCTTTGGGACATACTATCACATAAAATAGCATGTTTAACAGTTGCTCTGTCACTGAGTTACACGCATCCTGCAGCATAAACTGGCCTGTCAATCATCTTGTCAGAGTTAACATCCTCTACATTTCATTTAATTGAATTTCCTACCGTATCAGAGAGAAATGCAGTAGCACGTTGATCTGCCAATCACGGGTCTTTCATGCAGAGACTCCCCTCATATTAATGCATAATGATGCAATTAAAAGTTAATGGCCATACGATCTTTATGAAACTTCACATTGTTGTTGCAGATGAAATATAACACGGACAACATTAAATAAATATTTTTGATCAGGTTAAATGTTGTGTATTAGTCACTCAAACCCCTTTATCTAAACCTCTCTACTTAACTGTCGGTCGGCACTTTAGCCCTGTTTTGTAGTTTTTTAAACACTTTTAATCCCTGTTTGTAGTTCTGAACCGAATCCTCCTCCAAAGTGCAATGGGTTGTGAGAAATATTAGCCTTTATAGAGTGCATGGATCCACACTTCGAAAATCTATCAGATATAGTAGACCATCCGGGGACTTTTGACATACTCTTATAAACATACACACACTTTGGGACACACTTATTTCAATTTCACATACTATTTAGGATGGATAGTATGGACATTGGGATGCAGGGATAGTCTCCTTCTTGAGTCACAACTTAATTTTACTGCTAAAAATTGTAACTTGTTTACACACACACACACACACACACACACACACACACACACACACACACACACACACACACACACACACACACACACACACACACACACACACACACACACACACACACACACACACACACACACACACACACACACACACACACACACACACACACACACACACACACACACACACACACACACACACAAAACAGTTTTCAACATTGATAATAATCATAAATGTTTAGCAAATATTAGAATTATATACTGAAGGATCATGTGACACTGAAGACTGGAGTAATGATGCTGAAAATTCAGCTTTGCATCACAGGAATAGATGACATTTTAAAATATATTCAAATATAAAACAGTCATTTAAATGGTAAATCTATTTCAAAATATAACTGTTTTTATACTGTGCAGTATGCTGTACACAGTATGCTAATATTCTGTTCAGGATTGCCTGATTGCCTGTAGCATACTGCTGTTTTTATATTTGCTATTTGGGGAATATAGTAGATTTCTTGCATAAAAATGCATAATATTCACAGTCTACATACTGTTCTGCATAGAGCAAAAAGTAGTACAAGTAGTATTGTTGCATTTCATTTTGAACATACATTTAGGATTGCAGAAATAGTAAGAGCTAACATGCTAACATGGTAATATTTTGAATTAAGAGTTTCCCCCCATTCTACTTTGACATATGTTACCGTGTTGTGATTGGACAGGTGACATGGACCAACTGATGGAGGAGTGTCGTTCCTTGAAGGACGAGTGTCAGACTCTGAAGAATGACAACAGGCAGCTCTCTGAGAAACTGGAGATACTGGAGCAGCAGCGGGACAGGTGATTGGCCACACGGCCTGTCAGTCACACACAAACAAGACAAATCAGCCAATGAGCATCGCAAACGGTCTCGGTTAATAAGGCTGGTGTGACCGATGAAGCATTCAGCCATAATCTGTCTCAATGGACACTCTAACTAAAGCTATTTAGAAGCTATGAAAGTGTTTCACAGCAACATGAAGCATTAATGACTGTATTTCATCTTATCGAAATAGTGAGATGAGCCACAGTTGCCGTACAGCTATTTTAAGACATCAAGATCTTATCTGACTTTATGAAACTAATGCTTCTGTAAAAATACCATCATATTTTTCAAACTAGTGCTAGATGTTTCAGCTCAAAAGAATAACTTTTCTCAGAAGTGAGAACAGCCGATTATAAACAATTTAAATATTCGGAAGATTTGAGTTCTGGCCCAATCTGACCAAACACACACTTTTCTAATTAATGGGAAATTATGTATGTATTATTTAATAATTTGAATCTTTTTTTCTTGTTTATTATTCTAAGATATTCATATGTTACTTGTAAAGACTTTGTAAACACTGTTAGAGACTCGAGAGTGTCTGAGATTTTTTTGAGATTTTGAATAAATAATTATGAAAATTATTTGATGGTGAGTACATGCGTACACACACACAGACACACACACACACACACACACACACACACACACACACACACACACACACACACACACACACACACACACACACACACACACACACACACACACACACACACACACACACACACACACACACACACACACACACACACACACACACACACACACACACACACACACACACACACACACACACACACACACACACATTCAGACTCAGTGCATCTCAAGTACATTAGTGCTAAAAAACGCACCACCACTTGTGCATCTATCCATAATAAATGTCCTGAACGTTTCCTTTTCCCATTTCTATCCTGACAGCTCAGCTGATTCATACCTGGCCCTGAAAGCAGAGCAGAACGATGGTGAAAATGACACAGAAAAAGATGGCGAGAAGGAGGTGAAGGCTGAAGGTTTTGTCAGCACGTTGGAGGTAGAAGGTGGAAAGTGGGTGGACGCTTATACCCAGAAGAACATCTCGTTTGAGGGGAAGCCCGTCACCCCGACGGGCAGGAGTGGAGGGTTCTCAGAGGTGTTTTCTCTCAAAGACCAACTGAAACAGGCCGAGGAGAGAGCATCACAGGTCCAGAGAGAGGTACGGCACGTTCACTAGTGATAGACCGATATATTGGCTGATATTTTGAGATTACCATACCCATTTGGCAAAATAACAGAAGTTTTTTAGTTAAATTAAAGGATAAGTTCACTTTTAAATAAACTTTTGCTGATAATTTACTCACCCCCATGTCATCCAAGATGTCCATGTCTTTCTTTCTGTAGTCGAAAAAAAATTAAGGTTTTGGATGAAAACAGTCCAGGGTTTTTCTCCATATAATGGACTTCAGTGGGACCCAAACGGTTCAAGGTCCAAATGACAGTTTCAGTGCAGCTTCAAAGGGCTTTAAACGATACCAGACGATGGATAAGGGTCTTATCTTAACAGAAACGATCAGTTTCTGCGAGAAACCGAGCAGTATATATGCTATTATTTTACCTCTTAACAGAGGAACGTGATCGTCTCTGAGCTCCGCCATTACGTCTGGAGAGTGAGGTCAAATTTAATCGTGGTTATAGATATATCGATAGTAGATGCCTCATTCTACTGATCCGTGCAGTCGCTAATGAGGTATACGCTAAAACGTATACATCTATGACCACGATCAAATTTGACCTCACTCTCCGGAAGTAATGGCGGAGCTCAGAGACTATCACGTTCCTCTGTTAAGAGGTAAAATAATAGCATAAATACTGCTCGGTTTCTCGCAGAAACTGATCGTTTCGCTAGATAAGCCCTTTGAAGCTGCACTGCAACTGTACCACTGGGTCCCACTGAAGTCCATTATATGGAGAAAAACCCTGGACTGTTTTCATCCAAAACATATCTTTTCGACTGCAGAAAGAAAGACATGGACATCTTGGATGACATGGGGGTGAGTAAATTATCAGCAAAAGTTATCAGCAAAAGTGAACTAATCCTTTAATAAAATTAAGAATTGTGGTTTGTGAACATTTCCATGTTTTTTTCTTTACTTTCTCATTGATTGTGAGTTGACCAACAAGAGACATATTGTCTAATGTTTTAAAACTGTAAAAAAAGAAAAAATTAATTATGAATAAAATACTAATTAAAAATGGCATTATCCACTCAGTATGGGGTAAATTGAGTCATGTCAGGCTGAAAATAAACTCATCTGTCACGACATTAATAAAAGGTTAATAAAAAGCAATTGAATAATGGAATGATTAAACAAAGGTTTTCAATTGACTTCCTTCTGCCACACAAGCTAAAACTCTCTCCTTGTCACTGAATCTATTCACTTGTCCTGTATCATTTGTTATTTCTCTATATCTCCCCCTTCTTTCAGTGTGAGGGACTAAAAGGAGAGCTTATGGAACTGCAGGGGCTGTACGAGAGCAGCCAGAAGGAGAGGGCGGAGCTGGAGGCGGAGCTGCAGCGCTGTAGGGCTGAGTTTGATCGGCTGGCTGGTAGGAAGGCTCAGGTGAGGGGTCACAAAGGGGCATCAGTCACAGCACACTACTTTCTTCCCAAATCCCCAACAGCCATCCCTCAGACAGAGGTTTTGGAATGTGTGGACTTCCTTGGGGTAAAAAAATGTGACCTTGAATAAATCACTGTACTGTACACATGCTGAAAACAAACAGACATTGCTCACACAGCAAGTAGGGTGAGATATTATCAACAGAATGACACCATGACTCCATCGACCTACATGTTTGTCAGCGTTTGAAACTGCTCTGTACATGACTAACGTTTTGCATGTGGGGTCAACCACCCCTAAAGTGACCATCTGTCCAACAGCAGTACCTGTCTTTCAAAGCGCATCCTGTCTAACTAAACCACTCGGTCGAGTGTGTTTGTCTCACTTTGGGTTGCTTTTTGCCCTGTCACACACATCGATTCTGGGCTGTGTGTGTGTGTGTGTGTGTGTGTGTGTTTTCACATCTTGTGTTTGTCAAACCTCTAGCAGCGAATGTGTTTGGCTAGTTTTGTTGATCCACTGTAGCATATCAAGCTTTTGTATGTGTACAATGTGCACTGACATAGAGGTCTTTCTAACCCCTGTACTGTCTAACAACAAGGTCTTAGAATGATTTTTTCCAAGCCAAAGAAATCCTAATTCATTAAGGTTTTTTCCTATCAAAGAGTCTGTCCAGTCTGAGTACCGTGTCCCATGTCAATCATCCGTCCTCCATAGTTGTACTTTAATTGTGTGGTTAGCCCCTCACTCACACTGTTCTGCCGCCTTCAAATGGAGCTCTGTCAACAGATCTGTAACATGTTACCGAATATCACAGAAAACCACAGGTTACAGAAGAAAAAAATTCACATTTAGTTTAATCATTCAGAAAAATCACTTTGTTTTATATATACATTGCGGTTCTAAAGTTTGGGATCGGTAATATTTTTAATGTTTTTAAAAGAAGTCTCTTCTGCTCACCAAGGCTGATTTATTTGATAAAAAATACCATAAAAACTGTAATATTGTGAAATATTATTACAAATTAAAATAACTGTTTTCTATTTGAAAATGTTTTCAAATGCAATTTATTCTTGTGATCAAAGCAGCAAAATTGTCAGCATCATTACTCCAGTCTTCAGTGTCACACGATCCTTCAGAAATCATTCAAATATTATTATCAATGTTTGTATTTTAATCAAATAAACAGTCTTGGTGGGCATAAGAGACTTCTTTTAAAAAAATTTAAAATCTTACAGATCCTAAACTTTTGAACAGCAGTGTATATTAATTATTTAATTGCAAAATTTGTAGATCTGCAAAATCAAAACCATACCCACTATACCCACATTTGAGTCAGTCTTCCTTCATTCTCAAACTACTTAAAGGAACACTTTTTTTTTTTGAAAATAGGCTCATTTTCCAACTCCCCTAGAGTTAAACAGTTTTCGAATCCATTCAGCCGATCTTCGGGTCTGGCGGTAGCACTTTTAGCATAGCTTAGCATAGATCATTGAATCTGATTAGACCGTTAGCATCTCAATGATATTAAACAGTGCCTGAAAATAGGCTAACTTTCGTCAACATAACCAACGTGACAACCTGCTTGCACAGGGAGCGCTGGGGACTATTTTCAGGCGCTGCGTAATATCATTGTGCCTGCTACACCCATGGTACGGCAGCAAAGTTCCTTGATTATTACGCAGGAATGAGAGTATAGTTCCTAGCCATATCGGCCTAGAAAATCGCAACTTTTCATTTTCCGTCGGTCTTAGTACACGATGTAACTACAGAAGAGTCAAGTTTTAAATAGGAAAAATATCAAAACTCTTGTCATTTTTTTTGAGCGAGATGCTAACGGTCTAATCAGATTCAATGATCTATGCTAAGCTATGCTAAAAGTGCTACCGCCAGACCCGGAGATCGGCTAAATGGATTCGAAAACAGTAAAACTCAACTGTTAAACTCTAGGGGAGTTGGAAAATGAGCCTATTAAATATTCCTTTAAATATTTGCACATGCTTTGCAATGTTGTTTTTGCAATAAAGTCAATAGTTTTATATGATGCATCGAAATTTCAGCAACTGAAAATATAGCTCTGCTACCAATATGTAAAATTGGTTCTGCTGAACAACTGAGGAGCATCTTGTTTCTGAAGAACTGGTTTATCAGATGTGAACACAACATCCTGAACAGCAAACCGACTTCAGTTACCCAATTAACCTAATTTAATTACCAAAAACATTTTTGGTTTTAGTTTTTGGCTATGAAAACTTTACATTTGGTTTTATTCCCTCTAAAAGAGTAAAGTCCTGCACCTTTATCTCTTAATTGTTTTGAGTTTTGTATTGGTTACAAAAGAGTTTTGTACTTTTTTTTTTCAGTCCTTTACTTTTCAGTCCTTTACTTTGTGAAAACACTTGCAATGTAAGAGGGGAAAAGGAACACTTTCTCTCAACTTGTCTTTACAAACTGAAGGATGAAAATGTTTTCTGTGGTGTTCAACAACATATCCCAGATACTGTTGACAGATTTAACCCAGTACATTGGTTTAATAAAGTGGGCTGGCTTTGCAGTGTGGGCAAGGATCTTTAAATGCCAAGATGGCGGCCTTGGCTCTGTGTTCATCAGCCGGAGGGTCAAAACGAGCACAAGGTTTCCATTTTGTGTTTAACCATCTTTGCTGTGTATCTAATCTCGGTGTATTTTCCTGTCTCCCTGCTCCCCCGTGGTCCTTCATTGCTTCGTTCTGTTGCTTTCTGACCACTAAACACCTACATAAACATACCATAAACACCCATATGCTCACAACGCACACTGCACTATATCAAATTCCAAACAAATTTGATGATTCTTGATAAACTGCTGGCATCTATCTATCTATCTATCTATCTATCTATCTATCTATCTATCTATCTATCTATCTATCTATCTATCTATCTATCTATCTATCTATCTATCTATCTATCTATCTATCTATCTATCTATCCATCTATCTATCTATCTATCTATCTATCTATCTATCTATCTATCTATCTATCTATCTATCTATCTATCTATCTATCTATCTATCTATCTATCTATCTATCTATCGTCTGTCTGTTTTTTTTTCTCCCTTTCATCCTCACACTCTTCATTCTTTCTCTTTATTATTTTCCATGTTTTATTTACCTGTAATTTCACATGTGCACAAACCTCCCATGTGTGATCATTTCCTTATTTTGAGTGTGTCATTTTTTTCTTTTGTTTCTCTCACCACCTCTTCCTCCTCTTCCTCTCTCCATCCCTGCACCCCCTGTGTTTTTCCTCAGAGCTCCACTCCTTCGTCTGAGTGCCCTATTCTCTCCATACCCTTCATAGGAATGGTTGTAATAATGGGCCTGATATGGTGCTGCTGGAAGGAGCTCTTGTCCTAAAGGGGGAAAGGTATGGCTTTTCTTTGTCTAAGAGTCCAGAGACGAGCCTTTTTGTCCCTCCTGTACTGTGAAACTCATCTTTATCCTGGTCGAAATATCACTTTTTATAAGCCCTAATGAATGGTCTTAACTGTCGTGCTAAACAAGCCTGTTTGCCCATTGGACACAGTGCCTGATTCTTTACAAGGGCCTTTTATGGACGTGCACATTGTTTCACAACCGTAGTTTTAACTAGTCTGAAAGGACAACTCACTCTTAAACGGACATGTAAAACTTTGCAGGTTTTCATTAGCATGTATTAGCCATAGACTTGTCTAAAGTGTTACTTAAAAGATAGAGCAATTCCTGTCAACACTTCTCAAACATCTTTACTTGACAGAATATTTTATCATCCAATTCCTGACTGAAAACAGGTTTAAAACCTCCTGAACACAACATTTAAAACTCTCTTTAGGATGGAGTAAGTAAAAAAAGGGTCAGTTCGTTGAGAAAAATGAATCCTGTATAAAGAAAAATGGACTTAAAGGAAGTTCCAAATTAGCTTTTGTAGTAGAGCAGAATTTTTGCTTTCTAGACATACAGCATTTCTCATGTTTTTGAGTCAGGATTTTTGGAATCATCAAAAATCTGATCGCATGAAGTCATATTCAGACGTCTTCTGAGATTTCCGAACGTTATTATCCCAGCCAAACGCATGACACAACTCTGACTTCAACAGTTATGCTGCCCAGCAGGACCGACTGAAGCCACACACACTTACACAGTTCTTTGATTCCACTGGACAGTCATGCGGTTTCCACTGCCAATTTCACAACGCCAGATGGAGAGAGAGTAATAGAGTATGTAAAAGGGAACGTGTGTGACAGTGATTGGAGTATTTACTGGGTCATTGCTCTTGGCTTTGTATCTCTCCACATTTCTGGATGGGTATATTTAGCTCTCATATCCAGCGCTATAACAGAAGATGACTGGGAATAAACAACAAGTCCTAAGAAGGTTCATTAAAAACAGAAGAGATCTGAATTCTAGAAATTTCGAGAAAAATTGTGTTCCGACTCTGGTTTGTGCAGTTTCATCGACATTTGTGTGACATTTGGTGAACGCCTAGATGAAAAATGTCTTACTTTTACAAAATTAGAGATGCACAATATCGATGTTAATACCATATATATATATATATATATATATATATAATAGTATAATAGTGTGTATATAACATAATAACATTGTATATTTTATAATTGTATTGTATATTTTATAATTTTGTATATAAACATTATATTAAAAAAATGTGTATATAAAAGTATAAAATGTATAATATCATTAATATTAAATTTAATTGTGTATATATATATATATATATATATGTATATAATAGTGTGTGTATATAAAAGTGTATTATTTTATATTTTTATTTTATTTTATAACGTGTATATAAAATTATACTTTTACAAAATTAGAGATGCACAATATCGATGTTAATATCATATCAGCCAATATTTATATATATATATATATATATATATATATAATATTATATATATATATTATATATATAATAGTATAATAGTGTGTATATAACATGATAACATTGTATATTTTATAATTGTATTGTATATTTTATAATTTTGTATATAAACATTATATTTAAAAAAATTGTATATAAAAGTATAAAATGTATAATATCATTAATATTAAATTTAATTATATATATATATATATATATATATATATATATATATATATATATATATATATATATATATATATATATATATATAATTTAATTCATATATATTTATATATAATAATGTGTTTATATAAAAGTATATTATTTTATATATTTTTTAATTTTATAACGTGTATATAAAATATATGTATTTAATAAATATAATATTATTATATTATATTATCATTAATATTACATTTTTAATTATATAAGTTTTTCATTCTATATATAAATATTATAGAATATATGTATATTCTGATTATGTAAAATAAAAATGATGTCATTAAAATATCAAAATATATATGGACAATAACCTTTAAATAGCCAAAAACTAAATTCTATACTATAATTATAATAATAAGAGTAATAAAGAATAGCAAACAATTGAAATATGACCTCTCTTGACCTTTACCCTCTGATGTCATTCTCTTCTTCTCATTGACCTCAGGATAATGACTGGAACCTGGTGATGGTTGTTGCTGTGGCAGCAGCAGCAGTTCTACTCATTCCCAGTTTCACCAGAGCTCTGGCCTGAGGGCTAGACAGGAAGTGACCTCATCATCCCACTCCGCCCACGGTACACAACTCTATCACCATGACCACATTCAACCACCAATGGGAACTGAAAACCATTACTCACCTGGGTCATACAGGATCACTTGATGCTTTTTGATGTGCACTGTGATGCTGGTTGTTTGCCGTCTCAACTGCTTTTGCTCTGCTTTTGTAGACAGTCATACATCCGTTTTGACCAGTAGTGCTACAGACACTGATGGGTATTAAAAGGTCAGAATGGAGGAGCTTCTGATTGGTCTGGCTCCCCGCTTTCCATTTCACAAGGTGTTTTCTTTCCTTAATGGACAATTTCAAAGGTCCTCTCGAAACAGTTTGCCTTATCACTTTTAGATAGAACATTTGCACAATTTACCTCTTTTTGGCTATCAAAAATAAGCAGATCTCTTGGGGACCGAAGAGGATGCCGTTCTTCATCAACAACGCTTTGGATGCAGCATATTTGCTTTGTGCTTCATTGCTTTTTGATTAGGTAGAAGCATGCAGTATTTATTTAATCTTCCTGGATCTGCATTTGTAATAATTACACATCGAAGTCTCAGTGCTGTCAGAATGGTTTGTGTTTAGGTTCAATAACTGAGAACTTCTTTTATTTGTCCATGGCATGGTTTCTAACTCAAAAACTAGGTAGGTAACTGTACAGTACTTCTCTATATGCTCATTTTTACATTACTTTTGGTGGAGAAAAAAAAGGAAGATTCCAGGTGAGTTAAGGTTTTCCCAACAGGCAGACATGCTTATTTTAAACTTTCCACAGATATTTTTGTATCTGAATTGTTTATTCCAAAACATGAAATGTATAGATTGATTATGTGAGTTTAGATCACGCTAAAGAGTGATAGATATTTTTATACAAGGGTTGACTAATCACTACAATGACACTAAAATAACTCTGAAATGAGTGTAATGAACAAACACAGATCTACTGTAATTGCGTTGCTGATTTAATCTGATGTTATTTGCTCCTTATTTTTGGCATTTTGCATGTTATACATATCTATACATATATATCTCTTCTCTCCAAAGAAATTGAGGCAAAGTACAGCGTTGGAAAGTTATGACAGAAAGCGCAAAATGTCACGAGCAAGTGGTTCTCAACTGGACTGTCAGGACCCAAAAATAAGTCGCAGGTATGTTTTCAAAGTGTCATTGCAGGGAAAAACAGTCCTGAGGTTAAAATACTGTAGCAAAATAAAAATCTTGTAGTCTGTAAGTATACCCAAATCATGGTAGTCATTTTGCATATTGTTGGGCCTATGCAGTATTTTTAACTACAAAAAAAAAAAACTATTTTAATAGTGTGTTCGTTGGCCACTTAATGTGTAATGTAAAAACCAGTTGAGAGCTACTGTCTATAGAGTCTTCTAGAAAACCATAACAAAGGCGTTTCTTACAATGCAATGCAATCTGTAGCATAAATCCATAGCATGAATTAATTATCTAGCTAATGAGCGCTAGACTCAGAAACTTCCATACTGCCTTTCACCAAAAAAAAGTTACGACGACAAGAAACGTGTCTTAAATGATGTTAACTAAAGACAAATATGTACTTAAATGTAGCTTTTTACATCAGAAGTCACAATTTTGAGGTCTATTATAAAAGTACCTTCCTGTAGGAAGATTAACACTACTGTCACTGAACCATCATGTAAAGGTTCTGGTAAATGAATGCTTTGAGCCTAGAGGTACTAATGTTATGAACAGAATCTATTACTTTATACTTACAGTATCTATTACTCTATAATCGTTCCTGGTATACACACACAAGTTGTCTTCACCTGATGTCTTTTTGTGTCATTTTAAACAGCTCAAAGTGGCGATATAATAGTAGACATATTTGCTTCTAGACGGTCGACTAGCGTTGTAACCAGTGATCTTTGTAGTGTGTTTTTAAGACTCGGCATTAGTTGTTGCCGACTCTCGGTGTTCTGGAATATTTACAGTATCCCAATTCATTCCAGTGCCGTTTGATAGACTCAGAAGTGGTAGCACAGCTGAATGTTCAATGTATCAATGGTCAGCTGACTTTCTATTAAACAGTGCATGCTACACAGTGACTTGTCTTTGAAATAAACGTGATATTCGTCCTGCGCTGCGTTGGATAGTTTGTTACTTTGACGAAATGGAATATGAAAATGTGAACGAGTCAATTATGAGTCAGAACGAGATTCACACACTCTTCCACTCAGCACTTGTAAATGATGTAATGTGTACAGATTGTGCATTAGCATGTCTGATTCCGCATGCTGAGTGATAGAAACCAGTGGTAGGTTTTAGCTCCCGTCACAGTTTTGTACCAGTAGACGTCGCATGCATTGTCCAAATCTGCCATTTTTGGGGGTTTTTGTGTTGAATATGAAGACCAATGTCAAGTTATTATTTTATCTGTTACTTATGAAACTGTCCAGCAACTTTTGGAAAGCCCAGTTTTTCTCCAAATGGATATGAAGTGATTCACTTTATCAATGAATCTCTATTGAATGTCTGTTTTAAGTCCATACTGCACATTCCAGTTCTCTCTTCTGTTGCGTTTATCTTCTATTTAAAGTATTTTAGTTGTTGAGCGAATTGCAAGTTGTACAGACTAACAAAATGGTTTGTAAATGCGCTTTAATGGATGCTGGGGGGTGGTAAATGTGTGTCTGTGTGTGGCGATACTGCTGCTTGTCTGTATGTGGTTGTGTAATTGTAACTGTTGTACAATGTCTTTGATATGTTTACATGTTGTCCTGCCTTATCAGGCGTTTATTTAAAATAATAATGATATTTGAAGTATTTTGGTAACCATGTATATTTTGTAAATGAACAGGAACAAATAAAGTAGTTTATCCAGAGCATCCTGATTTAATACATGGGCTCGTTTATTCCTGTCAGATCAGAGCTCGCTTTTGTTGAATCATAAGGTGAGCTGACATCCGTGCCTTCCACCAAATGATAAACAGATGTCCCCCTTCATTTATCTTTCTTCTGACCTCCACATTTTGTCAGTTCACATCGAAGCGTGCTGAGGTTCTGAGTCATGGCTGTGACTTCACTTCGAGTATATGAACCTCTTCTATTCCTGGGTTTTGTGTGTCAGTCTGTGGAAAAGGTTGCTTTTCTTTTGGACCCTCCTGAATTTATGTCTTTGTGTGTGACACATAGAACAGGGTGTCCACGGGGGTCCATACTTTTCCAGTAATGGTGAACCTCATGCCTGTATATGGTTTAGTCACCGTTCACCACACTCTGAATTACAATAACTCATTCTGTATTACTGTTGCGCATTCACTGTGTATACATTTCAGTACAGACACATAGTATCTCACAGTTTGTTATTGTAATGAATTCAGTCGTGTGAGCCCTCTATAGCATAACTTTGTGTTAAATGTTTGTAATATTTTCATAAAAGGTTTAGACCATATATGGAGAGTTTGTGTGTAACGTCAAATGATACAAGTTTCCAGGTCATTGACATTTGACAGCACCGGGACCTGAGGTCAAGAAATGGTTTGTAAGCTTTTTTGTGTGTGTGTGTCTGAAATCATCATTGTAATGATGGTTATGGTCATATCTCTATAACAGTAAGGTTTAAATGGAACAAACAATAAACTAGCCCCAGTCTATAATTTCACAATGCGTAGCCTCAAGAATATACCTTAAAAAGTAATTTTAATACTATCATTATTCATGTTTTTGTGCCATATTAACAATTAATTTATAAAAGTATACTAATAATTTAGTATGATTTATCTACTGTTTTCCTAATGGGGACCAGTATGTCCAATTTGTCCCCACAATGTAAAAAGTTTCAGGTTTTACTATCCTTATGGGGATATGTAATGATAAGAAGGGAATACCTGGAACACACACACACACATATATACACTATATTGCCAAAAGTATTGGGACACCCTCAAAATAATTGAATTCAGGTGTTCCAATCACTTCCATGGCCACAGGTGTATAAAATCAAGCATCTAGGCATGCAGACGCTTCTACAAATATTTGTGAAAGAATGGGTCGCTTTCAGGAGCTCAGTGAATTCAAACGTGGTACCGTGATAGGTTTCCACCTGTGCAATAAGTCCATTCGTGAAATTTCCTCACGTCTAAATATTCCACGGTCAACTGTTAGGGTATTATAACAAAGTGGAAGCAATTGGGAACAACACCAACTCAGCCACAAAGTGGCAGGCCACGTAAAAAACAGAACGGGGTCAGCGCATGCTGAGGTGCACAGTCGCCAACGTTCTGCAGAGTCAACAGACCTCCAAACTTCGTGTGGCCTTCAGATTAGCTCAAGAACAGTGTGTAGAGAGCTTCATGGAATGGGTTTCCATGGCCGAGCAGCTCATCCAAGCCTTACATCACCAAGTGCAATGCAAAGTGTGGGATGCAGTGGTGTAAAGCACGCGGCCAGTGGACTCTAGAGCAGTGGAGACGTGTTCTCTGGAGTGATGAATCACGCTTCTCTGTCTGGCAACCCGATGGATGAGTCTGGGTTTCTATTTAACAATGTATTATGTATACGTCATAGTAAAATATTGTTAAAATCACCATAGTTTAGAGGATTTAGACACTCCCAGAAACTGTGCAAACCACAATATTTATTTGAATTTAAAAAGTGACGCTAACACTGTGCCCTGTATCTGTTATTATTGGCTAATAAACATTCACATTTTTATGCATTTGACAGTTTTTATTTAAAGCAACTTGCATTGTATAGAAAACTTTAAGTCATTATGCTGACTTCCATTTTTATCACCTATGTTATGCCAACTGACAATTTAATGACTATAGGCCTATAAGGAGCTGTAACATAAATAGTTAACAAATACAGCTAAATTTAACAAAACTGTTTTACAGTGTATGACTTCATTGACTGGAATAGAGTCTTGTCAGTTGGGGCCATAATATTGTTTATTAATACACTGTCGTACTATTTATTATTTATTAATAAACAGTCTGTCTGTCTTCAGTGGCTGGGCTTTGATATGTATTTAGCACACTGTGTTAAAATGTCTCACTGACTTAATTATGCTGTCATTTGCTTTTTCCAGCCCCAATTGTTAAAACAGAGCCCAAGTTTTACAACAAGCGCAACTCCAGCCCCCCACGTGCCCAATTTGGGGTTCCTAAAAATAAAAATGACTGTCACAACTGTTGAAGGCGCTCTAGGTCTATCCAATCCCCTTCCCCGGGGCGCGCTTCGCCCAATCGGGCGCCGGTATCACTATCTCGGTTAGATTAGAGAATCACCCATCGCGCAGTTGTATATGGTCATGATGACAGCAGCATACCAGGGGATCCAGCAGACTGACGTGTGAGCCCTGCCGGAGGGGTCTCAGATTTTAAAGCGCCTCATGCTTCATTTAACCATTCAAGTATACGAAGCCGCGTCTATTTTCCCGTCTTTCCTTTTGTTTCAGAAAACTTTCATGTAAGTCAAGCAGGAACGAGGTTTCTTTAACGGCGGTTGGAAGAATTCAACGGAAACTCATTCGCTCTGAACTGTGTGGTTCGAAGCTGGAAGTCCGACAAACCGTCCCAACTCTTAAGACTTTCTTTCGTTTTCTTTTCTTTTTTCCTTAGAAGAGAGTGCGCGCTCCTGCCCCACTCCCCCTTGCGCCGTTAAAGTCTTGCAGATTGTCGTATAAAAGGGGGGCACGAGAACATTGGGGGAAAAAAACATGATGAGCAATAATACATACTACGACCAGCAGCTGCCGCCCCAGTATTACCAGGGCACCGACAACGGCGAGGACGGAGACGAGGAGATGCCGGCCACGGAGAAGGACCTGGCGGAGGATGCGCCCTGGAAGAAGATCCAGCAGAACACCTTCACCAGGTGGTGCAACGAACACCTGAAATGCCTCAACAAAAAAATCAACGACCTGCAGAAGGACCTGAGCGACGGCCTCAAGCTTATCGGGCTCCTGGAAGTTCTCAGCCAGAAGAAAATGTACAGAAAGTACCACGCCAGACCCAATTTCAGGCAGATGAAGCTGGAGAATGTGTCGGTCGCGCTGGAGTTTCTAGAAAGGGAGCATATCAAACTAGTTTCTATAGGTAAGTGCTGTTTCGTTGCGTAGCCTATATATGCGCGGTGGCTCACGATTTTAAGCCGCATAAAAGTTATTTCAAACAAAGCAAACAAGTTTAGCTATGTGTAAATCTTTAATTAAGTGACAAACAATAACTATTTATGCAGTGGTAATGTTATGATAACGGAACGCGCTCAAGCTGCGTACTGTTGCCATGGTTACCTCCTCAGTTGAACTTCATCAACTTGTAATCTAACCTTTTTTCGCTTGTGAAACGTTGTATCAAAACCTTGAAACGTATACTTATATGAAAACATACTTTTTAAAAGTCTCCTCGACGGTTTGTTTTGACTCTCTCGGGGTGCTCAAGCCTTATTAGAGGGGTCAGACCAAACAAACTACACATAATTAGCGGGGTCATAATGGGTCTTGTTTCCATTTTAACTGTAAATATTGATTTTTATTCGCTATAATTACATTAATTAGCATTTTTGGAAGCAGTGAAGTATTATTAAATTGTTTGATTATTGTATTTTTTCTTGTTTTGATGGACAACCGAAGGCTAAACAATGTTCATGAATCATACAGATGTCCCTGAAGATTGTCAATGCCTTTGTGCATAATCATTTGCACTTAAGACACATTATAATATGTTTCATAAATAAATATTAGAGCTATTTAAACCTTAACAGATTAGTAAGATATAGTAGTGCATGTAGCCGTATACATTAAAATGTGAAACAAATTTTTATTATGATATTTCTGTTTGAATGCACATTCTATGTGATTAATATAATTGCATGTTACAATAGGCTATGTGCTGATATATTGTTTAATATAGATATAATTGCCATAAATTAGATTCTTTAATGATTTCTGTGATCTGACATCCACTGCTCCTTCAAACAGATTTTTGGACAGCACTTTACTTTGAGATCTTTGGTCCTATAAGGGGTGCATTTTGTACCCCAAGGCTTTGGAGCACGGTCCCAAATCCAGATTAGGATCAATGCTAGTATGGATTTGTGAATCTGTCTAATGTGGCCTGCAGGCATAAAATGACCAATGATTAGAATGTATCCTTAATGTGTGAAATATGCTGTAGGAAGAATTGCTGGGAAGTTGGTTTTTATTGCATTTATCTATTTTATGACACTCTATTTAGAGATATTCCAGTCATTTTAGTGGTAGACTGAGAGTCTGATACTAGGGCATCAACATTAGTGGCTGATTTGTCCACACTAGTATTTATTATGTTTTATCAAATATCATATAACATTTTAATAATAAAAAAGCATGATTTCTGTTTCTAGATCATCTTGGCTTCTCTATACAGAAATGACCCTCTGTTCCTGGGTCAGTGTTGGTGTTTTTGCTGTGGGAAAAGATCTAGATTGTTCTGCTGTCTGCGTGGTGGGTGTCAGGGCCTGGCAGCATTGCATTCTTTCCAAGCAAATGGCCATACAACAGAAAAAGGGCAATGTTCATTCCTATTACTATTGTGGAGCTGGTATGTTTGTAAAGACTTGATTTGACCGATGAGAGAGACTGAATGATAGTGGCTGGCTAGGACTTGACTGCAGATGTGGCCGTCCTGTTAGGTTTGGGGGGGAAGGAACCAACAGTCTCACACGCTGGCACATGACAGCAGTGCTTTCAGCCCGGCTGTCATTGGCAATGAGATGGATCTTTCCAGAATGGCACCTGCCTCTCAGAACCCCCCTTACGCAAGAGTGTAGGGTGAAGGAGGTGCAGGAAAAACTCTTGCACTCTCGTCCAAGAAAGTGTGTGTGTGTGTGTGTGTGAACAGTGTCACATGGGGCTGGCCTGCTGCCTCTACAGGAAATACCACTCACCTCATATATTTTATCGCTACGCACTCAGTCACTCATGCAGATGTACCATAATGTGTGAGAATAGATAGATTTTAGTGCTGTCAAATCGATTAATCGCATCTAACATTAAAGTTTGTAAATACTGTATATGTGTGTGTGTGTGTGTGTGTGTGTGTGTGTGTGTGTGTGTGTGTGTGTGTGTGTATTAGGGCTGCACGATTATGACAAAAATCATAATTGTCGATTATTCCCTTGAATTGTATTTGCGATTATTAATTACGATTATCACAATTTACATTGAATGATGTTTTGAACAGCTTTATACCATAGTTTTAAGCAACTGCATGCTATATTGTAAATGAAAATAAGCTGAAAACATTCTTAACATTCTTGCTTTTCTATAGCATTAAGCCTCAAATGTATATATACGTTGGTTTGATATATATTTCGAAAAATATACATGGTATTATAATGTTATACTAAAACTAAAATTAAAACAATTGAAAAAAAAAACAAACCCTTAACCTGTAGAAAGAAAAACAAAACATCTTAAGCATGCAGAATATTGTAAGTGGACATTTTTTGTTGTAATTGCACCTTTGAACGATTACATAATTGTGACATTCGTAATTGAAATCACAATAGAAATTAGATTAATTGTGCAGCCCTAGTGTGTATGCATGCATGCATGTATGTATGCCTATATTTAGTGTATATATACCCAGCAGGCACCGGACGTCACCGGTCCCCAACGTCGGACATACGTTGAAAATGAAAATCGGGTTGACGTCAGAACCTGTCCAACATTGGAGATTGACGTCAATGTGACGTTGGCTTGAGAGGTTGGCTTGACGTTGTATTTTGGTTAGTTAACAACACAACCTAAAACCAACAAAAGATCAACGTCTAATGATGTTATAATTTGACGTTGTGTGGATGTTACCATTATGACGTTAAGGAGACGTTGGATTTTGGTCACCCTACCTCACGACTTAAATTTCGGTATCTGACGTCATTACGACTTTGGCTTGAGACGTTGGCTCAACGTTGAATTTTGGTTACTTTACAACACAACCTAAAAACAACTAAATATCAATGTCAGCTGGCGTCGGTTTTGGACGTCAAGTTAACGTTGGCATTAGACGTTGAGCTGACATTGAATTTTGGTCAACTGAGGTCGCAACCAAAATGCAACCAAAGTCTTATGACGTTGTGTGCCTGCTGTATATATATATATATGATTAATAGCGATTAATCGATTTGATAGCACTAACAGATTGACATACATATATGCAAATATTACCCTCCTAAAGGGACATGGTGATGGAAAAAAATTAGATGTGAGAAAAAAATCATACTTCGATGCTTTTGCATTTCAGGGGAAGTCAAAAATTTTGCAAGATAACGCAAATGTTATGGGAGAGAGCACAGTTTCTCTGGGGGAACGCAATACTTTTGTGATAGAAAGCTAAAGTTTTGCGAGTGAACACAAATGCATTGAAATATCATTTTTTCCCATCACCAATGTCCCCATATAGGGCTCCTTAAATTATAGCTGCACCTGGATCAGTGATCTTTCCATATAAAAATACAAAATATAATATTGTTGAAAAACGTAAGATAATGCTGATTGTTCCCTTGTGTATTAAGAAGTGAACAAGTAGTTTGTGGAAATATTGGAGTCAAAAACCTTGAGTTTCGGGTGTAAGGACTGATGGCCCTGGGACAGGGATCATAAGCCTTTAGCCTCCGAGTGAGTGATTGATAGATAGACAGCTGCGCTCTGGGGTCCATCTAGTAACAGGTGCTTTAAATAGTCCTACAGGCCCAGAAGAAAGCCGGGACAGAGGGGGTTGCTGGAGGTTATTTGGATAGTAAGTGTAAGAAAGAGTGAGTCATGGAATAGAGTTGATGAGCACATGATTGACAGAACTTTTTGGAATGAGTGTCCCCCTTTTCTCTCCCTTTTCTTTCCTTTTCTAACTTCGCCTGTCAGATTTTCACTGGCTCTGCCAAAAAAATCTGATTAATAGTTATTTTTACCAACATTTTTTAAGGGCAGTTAGTCCATATTTTTGCTGCATAATATTTGCTTTTTAAAGCCCGTAACTAAAGATAATTAGATATTAGATATTATCTTGTTGTTGCAGACGAGTTAATCATTGAATAGACATTCCAATTGAATTGTTTTATTTCCACATGATTAAATATTAGCCTCTCGCTGGCCTACAATCAAGCTTGGTATTTAGGTTGTTCTCTATTTTTAAGATAATTTTTTTTTTAAGTACATTTTTTTGTATTTAAAACATAAATGAGGGGCTGTCAATTTTAGTGTGTGTATATATTAATTAATTAAATAATATTTTTTATTTATTTATTTTAAGTATTGCTATAAGTATTGTTATTGTTATATTATATTAAAATTTTCCTTTTTGAAATGTCAACTGCTGTCTTCAGCTTTTACATTTGTAAATAAGCACACATTGTGATAGATGAAACAGCAAAAACAATGTTAAGTTTATGATGAAAATCACATTTTCATTTTGGCAAGACTTAAAATCACATGCACATGATCAACGAAGCTTTGGCATAATGACAATGTATGCTCCCTCGTTCTCTCTCTCTCTCTCTCTCTCTCTCTCTCTCTCTCTCTCTCTGAAGTAAGTGTGCTGAAAGGAAGTCCCTACTGACATACGCTGTATCCCAGAGGGGAAATTTCATCTGATTTAAATTTAAGTTGTCGTAGCGTGTTTCCCTGAAGTGCTTTAGTGGCTTTATCAGCACAGTGAGTTATCTCAGCTAAAGTCATGCTCTGTTTCTCTGCATGTAACACTTTCCTGGCCCATTAGGCAGATCTTTCCTCTGCCGCTCTAAGTAGCAGTTGGTTTTACCGATTCACCCCTCTTGTTCACCTCTGACATTGTTTCTGGTGAATGTTGTGCGTTACAACTTTTGGTAGGCTTTTCTCCAGCTTCGGCTCCGTGTAATCTTTGGCCACAAAAAGAAGGATTTCCATCCAAAATATATGAGAGTCAGGCACGATAGAAATGACTACAGCTAACAACAACAAGCAGTCGTTCTTGCAAGCACGGTCTCCCTCTTTCTCTCTCTCTCTCTCTCTCGTGTCCTCCTGCTTTCCGCGTACAACAGCGTCTTTAATTGTTACCATGTGTCAAGGGCTAGTCAGTCCACTGGAATGTTCAAGCAAGGCCAGTGAACACCCCCTACACACACTCACTCCCTCCAGAGATTTGACATGGGCCGCTGTGGTGCTTTCCTCAATTGGTCCCATTCTGTTTGTTAATATATCTTGTAAAAAAAAAAAGCCTAAAATGTGCTGTTTCATACCGTTGCATATCAGCACTACAGACGGCCCAGGTGCATCCTGGATAGGCGGATATCAGGTGTGTGTGTGTGGAACGGTTGTGCAACAGCTCATAACTGCTTTGTTCGTGTGTGGGAAACTCAACATGTAGTGTTAAACAAGTACAACAGGCCAGTATTTATTTCTTATTGGTTGTATTTGGATTATTGAGATTATATACAGTCTATTAGAGAATTATCTTATGAGGTTTTATAGTGCTGTGCTGTATTTTAAAACCATTGGATTCTGATGCGACAATGATTGAATTCAGTTCATGACAGCGAAGGCCTCGCGATATCAGAAAGGGTTTATTCGGGATATCGCTTGACACTCACTTCTTCTGTTACTGTATAAATCCAACACCATCCTCAAACTCCAGGATCATGTGGGAGATCATAGAATGATGGAAAGCAGACGAGGGAAAAAAAGGGCGAGTCGCTTTTGATTATGAATGGGGTGCTGGAAGGCTAAACGGGACTTCATCTCTACCGTAAGTGATATCTGAGCCTCTCCAATGTTTTCAGCTGTTCACCGTGGTGTTTGGATAGAGTTACGCATTGTACAACATGCTCATTTGTTTTAATGCACGTCTGCAATTCAGAATTGACTGGTTGCTTTTTTTTTTTTTCACTCAAAAGTCAAAATCCTGTCATCTTTTAATCACTGTCTTGTTGTTCAATACATGTATGACTCTTTCACCAAACACCAACATTTATGTTGTAAATAGATGTAAAGGTGAGTAAACAGTCATAGATATGCAAGCTATTCCTTTAAAGGCACTATGTATGATTTTTGGATTAAAATATCTTAAAACCACTAGAACAATGTTATATATTTTGTTGACTTTTGTACTTACATTATCCCAAATGTGTCTTAGAATGTTTAATTCCAGAGAAACAAGCAATTTTAACCAGGACACGAACCGTGTCCGTGCGTCACCTATCAATGACATCATACCCACGTTACCCTCGATTTCCGGTTTCCATGGAAACATCAAACACTTTAATATATTATATATTTTATTAGACAGAAAACGTATATTTCTGTTATATTGTTTTATAGCTCAACACAGGTAGTCTTATTGTTTAAATCTTGTTTTCTTGATTTACCGCGGGTACCATGATTTACCATGCCTAATATCGATCTAGCTCACTGCAGTGTGCAACAAGTGTCTCATAGTAGTGACATTACTCATTATAACATTATAATAATTTTCAACACACTGAAAGGATGTATCTAAAATGATAAAACAGTGCTGCGTTACCCCACATGAGCGGAAGAAGCAGAAGCTCTCGTCTGCGCCCTAATAAAAGCTCCGAAATCAGGGCGTCATGTCATCAAGCTATGCCTTTGTTTTGAATAAGTGACCTCTAGCAGTGAAAAATTACATATTGCGGCTTTAAAGGTCCCATGGCATGGCATTTTTCTATTATTTTATAATGTTTCCTGAGGTGTACTGAGGTGTACTTATATTGTTAGTATGATTTTTACATTAAAAAATGTCATAATTCAGAAATAAATGGCATTTTTTCTATACTGTTATTACCCCTCTGGCTTGAATGCTCTGTTTGAAGGGGCGTGTCTGCTGTGAGACTTCAGTGAAAACGCCCACTGTTGTGATTGGCTGACATCTTTGCATTTGAAATGAGTGTTAGATTATGTTGCGGAGGGGGCATGGTTTAGCGAGGTACTGCACGAGAGAGAGAGACTGACTGGGCACTCGTGAACCACGGAGAGCTGTAGGAAGTTTTATTGTACTGAGTTGTTGAGAGCTGTGCTGTTAGGGCAAGCTTATTTGTAGCTGAGAGTTCTGAATAAACAGTCCCAGTCACGTCGACTCTGTCTTCTTCCACCTTATTCTACAAACTTTGTTACACATGTAATGTACCATAACAGCTGTTGAGATGAACGAATCGTCAAAGTGTGGATTATAGCATTATTTTATGATCTATTCCTATCACATGAAAGGCTTGAGTGATGAGCATAGAGTAGACAGACAATCTGTTGATTGCGTGATTGCAGTGATCTCGTCATTGCAACATGTTTTCTCTCACAAAATGCTTTCACCACAACTAACAGCAAACACACATCGACATGAATACAGTAAGAGCTTTGTGCAGCATAACAGCGTCATTCATTATAACGGCAGTTTGAACAAGTGTGCAGATACACTCGCGACGTGTGATTGACAGATCCAAACATTATAAAGAGTGTTCTTTGATCGTTCTCTGTAGTTTAATCAGTTAAAAAACAAATTTGTTTCATTCGACTAACAGAAACGATCGTTTTAGTCACTGGCTTGATTCACTGATGCCTTACGCTTAGGGCATCAAGACGGCGATCATTAAACAATCTAAAAAGAAAGTCTGTGTGAACTTGAATGATTAGCTACACATTATAAATCATTGATGCACAGATCAGGCATTAATGAACACTGTTACTCACTGTTTGTCGCGGTGCTGTCAAATCCATATCGTAAAGTCTGTTTGTAAAGCCTGTGCTGACATAAACTGAATCCATTTTCTCAAAGTGCTCTGGGCAGGCAAAGCAGAGGAAGGGGAGGTAACATTTCCTGTTATGACGTCATAACAGGAAAATTCCAGATTAGCTCGTCTGAGCTGTCATTTTCTCAAAGGTAGAGAAAGACAGCCAGAACTCAAAATTCTAACAACTTGGGGACAAAATACAGGCTAGGGGAACTCATATTAATGTTAAAAAAACTCATACAATGAAATTTTCATGACATGGGACCTTTAATAACAAAACAAGATGTTTTTAAGAACTTTCTTTGTAGGGGCAAAAACTTTTCATAAGCTTTATTTTGTGTATTCCACAGAAGAAAAAGTCATAAGTCATAGAAAAAGTCATAAAAGTCATAGCGCGTGCAGACTTCGGCAGAAAACTGAGCAGATTTCCGCAGATTGTAGTGCCCGTCATTTGAGAAGCATACACAATCACGTGCACGATTGTTAGTGATAGTAGGCTGCGCTTATTGATGAGATTTTTTCTTTTAGTGAAAGAGTGAAATTTTAAAATGTCTAACAAAATTGACCACGGAGGAGTTAAAGAAACGTCACTCGTCTACAAAAATTACTTATTTATATCTATTAAAAACAGTTAATTTATTTACTTTGGGAGGTATTTATTTATTGTGCTCTATTGTTGAGTGATATGAAATTGTTTATTTAATAATTTGTGTACAATTCAATTGATAAAGTAATATTTTCTCCATCTTTTAGTGGATGTACTATAGTAGGGATCTAGCTTTGTTTAAAAAACAAGTTGTTTGGATTTGTATTGTAAACCTTAAATCAAAGTTAAGAAGTGAATATTTTATATTTTATTTGTAATGTTTTTAGTTCCAAAATTCTTAGATCTTTTTAACACATTTAAAACCATTCCGCATAATTTTTTTAAAAAATCAGCGCAGAAATCACAAAAAAATTCCACATATCCCGCGGAGCCCTGGTCATAGTTTAGTAAATGATTCAAATATTTAGGTGAACTATCCCTCTAACATGTTATTTACATTATACCATTCAAAAGTGTGGAGTGAGACTTTGAAAGAAATTAATACTTTTATTTAGCAAGGATGCATTAAATGAAAATAAAGGTTTTACATTTTACATTGTTATATAAAAAAGCCTATTTCTAATAAATGCTGTTCTTACAAACTTTCTATTCTACAAATAAACCTGAAAAAAGTATCACGGTTTCCACAAAAATGTTTAGCAGCCCAGATGTAAGTATGCTCATTATTTGAAATACTGATAGAAAATCTATTATGTGATGTATTATATGTTATGCATTATAAAATCTATGGAAACAACTGTGTATCGGTCTTTAGAGACTTCCTGTCGATGGAATGTCACTCTATCTCTACAGTGACGGTGCGGCTGTCGGGTTAACGGTAGGGTCAGGGGTCAAGATCATGACTGGTTTGCTGATAACAGCCATGACTGCCTCTAACAGGTGTTTAACAACAGCTATAACTCCTGTGTCTGATGTAAAGCATTTCTTCTGTATTGTGTTATTTGTAAGGCTGGGAATCAGACAGCCCAAGTGCACTCTGGGGTGTTCGGTGTCAGCAGTGTCAGGCGCAGGGGGCTGTCAGCGGCGTGATGATGTCATCAGCTGCCTGACCCTGGGTTGCCAGATTGGCCCAGACAAGAAAATCCCTCATCGTCCGCATTGCCAAATGTCTTCACCTCCCTCATTTTCTCGACCCCGCACACAGAAATAGACTGACTAAGCCCTGCTGATTGAACAGGACTTAAAGAGAGGTTTATAAATGGACAAATGACTAACATTATATTTCCCCAGCACTAACAGTTTAAAGTCATCATGATATCAAAATTGACTATTTGTGCTTTTGTTTATGGAATAATGCAGATTTTAATGATTTATCCGTTCACATCATTATTATTACTATTATTTTAATTCATGTGCCCTCATAATCTTTAATCAAAATAACCTTCCCTCCCACTTGCAGCGACATCTCTAACTCTGATGAAGTTTTTTTTCGGCATACGTTTCACTCAGATACGTCACAGTAGGGAAGAAAAGACTGTCGCAACTTCCGTTTCATGCTGACTTATAGTAATAGTAATGCTTGCCTTAGCAAATGCCATTGATATTTTCCATCCGTTTCGTTGTGGTTTAGTGGAAGAGGTCTTCACCATTTGAACTTCCCAACAGGAAACCCAGATGTGAACTTTCTCCCTCATAACTCTGGAAAGGACTTTGTCTTCTCTTTTCCTATGAATGGTGGACTTTTAGTGGATTCCACTAAGAGAAACAGACGTCATTCTGAGCTCTTTTCCAAAAGAAGCTTAACAAGGGCAGTAAAAAGCCCTTCTGACTGACATTTGACAACTTTATCCCAAGTGCCTTGATGTGTTTTTGTTGGATATCCACATAGAAATGGCTGAGACGTGCACAGCTAATGGCCCATAGGCATGTTACAGGGAGTTAGTTCCTTTAGGAGCATAAAGGATTGTGTGCACGTCTCGTGTGTCTGTCTGTGTTTATAGCAAAGTGAGCTGAAGTGCTGACAGGCCCGTCTCTTAAGTGTTTTTAACTCTTCTCGTTCTTTCTCTCTGCACTGGGAAAAAATTATGTGTTTTTAAAACTTGTAATAATGAAGGCAACAGTTTTCTTAATTTCATTATTTTACATGATTTTTAATATTATTATTTTATATAATTTTATATATTGTTCATTTACATTTTTACTACCGACATTGTAACAATACAAAGCTGTCCTTTAAATATAATTACTATATATATATATATATATATATATATATATATATATATATATATATATATATATATATATATATATATATATATATATATATATATATATATATATATATATATAGTAATTATATTTAAAGGACAGCTTTATATTGTTGTTACAATTTCGGTAGTAAAAATGTAAATGAACAATGTGTACTCTTTCTCTGTTACCTGCACTCAGATATACCCATGCATTTGTTTATTTTTTGGGTATCTGACAAATTGTGCAGATATCTGGGTTCAAACATGGAAAAAGAGTACAAAAATTGTTCATTTAAATATACTATCAACAATAAAAAGCTGGTTGAAAAATAAAAAAAATAAAAAATAAAATATATATATATATATATATATATTAGGGTGCATCAAAAAACACAATTCTTGAATTTTGACATGGCTGGGTGCTAAAAGTGTTCCAAAATATGTAGAAACAACACATGCAAAATATTTTTCCAGTACATGATGATTTAGGGGTGCCACCGCACATCTGTTTTTGTTGGATAAAGTGGTTAACAGTGCTCAATGGTCGCCATGGAGATCTGAGGCAAACAATACTACAGCTCAAGAAAACTGAGGTGATCTTCCTGTTTGAGGTGATCTTTCTGTGTTGGGTATGTATTATTACATATAACTATCATATGCTGCCCTCACCAACTGGTCCCTACCAGACTAGCAGTCGCAGCCTGGTCTTTGGTCTGGGCCCCAGCATCACCAGAGAGGATGGCATCATCACCGGCGCCAAACTGCCAACTGGTCGTCAGATCTTACACTGCGTGCTTGCAAAGAAACCTGGTGTAAATGGAGTGTTGTCGCAGTTCGAGGCAGCCAAGGTTGTCCTGGGGCAGGTGCGACCATTTTACAAGAAAGCCAACATCCCAATGGTGAGCGACAAGCGTGCGTGCCACAAGATGGTAGACTTAGTCAATGCTAACAACAAGATGCGGAAAATCTCCCAGGCCAAGCGCACCAGTGAGACTACAGCGAAACAATTGGAGAAAATGGAGTGCAGACTTGATTTCCGCTGTGGCCTCCAAATGTTGAAAAGCTGATTGATAACCCAGAAGACCTAGCTTTCTTGGCCAGCATGAAGACTGACAGAGTGGCCACATTTGGTGTATTGGACAAAAAGCTGCAGCTCAAGGTGAAGCAGCGAGAGGAGCGTCAAGCTGCCGCAGCGGCCAGGCAGTCCCACTGTGAAAAAGAGCTGGAGGAGATGACGGCAATGTCCAGCTTGGAGTCAGAGAGTGATGAGGAGTCAGAGGAGGATACTAACACAGTCTATCCATCTGAGGGCGAACCATCCCACAAGCATAAGAAGACTGGAACAAATGGCTTTATTCCACATGACATCCTTAGCCGGCCAAGTGTTGTGTCATTGGCTACAAGGTTGAAGATGTCACCAATGCAACACGCTGCCTTCACGCGTGGCCTTGTTGCAGAGTCAGGCAGTGAATCTACACATCTCTCTGCATCCTACGCAACAGCTGACCGAGCAAGACGCCAAGTGCTGGAGACCATCAGTGAGGAACAGCACAAGCAGTGGACACCACCTCCAAGTTAACACCGATGCTCAGCAATGTGCACCAGTTGGAGGAGCGTCTTACAGTGGTGGTTGGAGATGCAGAGCGGGTGAAACTGCTTGGTGTCCCGGCATATAAGAAGCAGACTAATGAGGCATGTGGAATGATCATTGCCCGGTTGACATGCAAGTTGCTGCAGGACTGGTGCTGCGCTGACCAGGTTGTCAACATGGCATTTGACTTGTTCACGTGGGCGGGACAAATACAACACCAACCAACTGCCACATCTTGCTTGTACTGTACAACGTCAACAGATGACAACAAGAAGTATAATAACGGAACAAAATAATTTAAAACAAGAGCCAGAACAAATACTTAACATTGTATCAGCATTTTATATAGAATCAATACAGAAACAAACTATCTATGAAATGAGATACTTAGTAACACTTCCGCAGATATTCTGTATCATAACAAGCAAAGAGTCTCAACTGAAAAAAACGCTGCGCTGCCAAAACGCTCTCAAGCGCCCACAGCGAGACGTTTTCAGCAGAGCACCTAGTGTTTTCAGCCGGCTAAAACGCTTTGGTAAACACGTGGCCTTAGGCCCTGTTAGTTGCCATTGAGTTAGCCACTAGAGAGGGTTTGTTCTTTTAAGTGTGTCGCTCCTTGTGTTTAACAATAAAGTCAATGTGTCCGACATCCATCACTGCTGCACAAAATTCAGGGTAAGGCCACGTGAACATGTCCCATTGACCTCCATTCATTTTGTCTATAGGACAAATGAATGGAGAATCACGAAAGCTGAATTTTGAGAAATGCCCAAAGGGCAAACAAACAACTTTTACTTTGATAACCCTATAGAACATGTTACTGTATAAAAGTTCACTGTACTCAACATTTCCAGGTCAACGTTTTGGCAATTAGACTAAAAATTGCACATTTTTTTAAATTTCGCCAAAGTTCATGTGTTAGGTGGCACCCCTAAATCTCAATGGAATTCCTCAAAACTTTGCAAAAGTCATTTTTATGTTAATTGGAACAAAATGCAATGCCAGCCAAATTCATATTTTGAAATTCAAATTTCCCATTCAAATTTGATGCACCCTAATATATATATATATACACATATCAGTGTTTCCCACAAGATTTCGTGAGACTATAGTAGGTGGACCACTGTCCTTCATACATTTTAAAGTTGAGAATTCAAAATAAGAGGTTGAACCCAGAGTAAAAAGTATTTATTTGCATTGACTTTTACCTTGACTTTAAAGTGGACTCAAACCTCTTTTTAGTTGTGATATAGTGTCTCAGTCCACATTACAGTCTCACTGTTGTTTTAGGAAGCCAAACTATTAGAAATACTTGTAATCATACTGTCATCATCTGTCCACAATGTTGAAGGTGGGGTAAGTGGTATTTCAAAACTGCTTTAGAAAAGTGTCTCGGGCCGAGTACCAAAACAAACTTATAGCCAATCAGCAGTAAGGGGAGTGTCTACTAGTGACAGGGAGAAGAGAGCGCTCAGCGGACATTAGCCGAGTGATGACTGAAAGAGAGAGACGTGGAAGATGTCTGTGGAACAAAAGAAGGCTTACGATCAGGCAAGAAGTATCAGCTTTCCAGCGCTGGAGAGAACTCAAGGAGCGAAGGCCGAGGTTGCTTCATTTCTTCTCGATAGGCGAGTAATATTGATTTGATTTTGTTTCGCAGAACTAATATATTCTGGCTTTTGCTTGATATGCTTATGTGTCATGTTTGCTTGCTTGTCCATTTGCGATCGTATTGTCGTTCACTTCAGCGATAATAAAGACCCATTCATTTCCACACCGTATAAGCCTGGAGAGTCTAAACCTCCTCGCTGTCTGTTTCAAGCGTCAGCTCCCAAAGTGTGTCCGAAAAGTAAGATAATATACTCCTAATATATGTTTGTTGCCTTTGGTTCCTCTTTTCGTGATCGATAACCCTTGAATCTTGTCATAATTGTAATTTATTCGTTAGTTGGACTGTTGTGCTCGTGCTATCGAGTTGTTCTTGAGAACTGTGTTTGTGTTTTTGGGATTTAAGGGATGACTTTTTCACTGAACATTCGACCTGGATTACCATAACACACATTGCTTTCACTTATCGATAACATCATACCCTCGGCCGGCTTGCACAGCAGATTCCGCCATAATTGTTGACGGGGTTATGCATGTGTGGGGCGGAGCTTTCAAAATAGGGGCGTGTTTGTTTTGGTGATTTGAAATCAACATCGGTTACCAGAAAGCACTTACCCCACCTTTAAATTCTTCAAATAAACAATTCAATTCATATAAAATACCTCAAAATGACAGACACAGTGTGCTTGTCTGTGCTTGTTTACAATATTCAGTTGAACTCGTCATGATAAATGCTTTGGATGTTCTTTCTTGAGCCCTGGGGTGACACAGTCTGTCCCGATTCAGGCGCACTGGAGGACGACTGGGACAAAGGCTCTTATGTGCCTGTTGGAACTTCAACTCCGAAGCTTTGTTGAGGGATTGGGGGGATGGAGGGTGACTGCATGCTGCAAGCAGACAGCTAGAATATGTGCGAGTGTGTGTGTATGTGTGTGTATTAGGCCCATGAGGGGGAAGGCACATCAGTTGTTGGTTTAGGATGGCTGTTAGCAGCTGTGACGGCAGCTGACTGGGTTCACTCAGGAGAAGAGATTGGCTGATTGCACTGCTGGCTATAAACAAAACCACTGTCTTTCACCTCTTCCACTAAATTAATCCAACTCTACTTTTCTTTTTTTGTTTTGTTTTGTTTTATCCATGTTAGTAGTACTAAAGTCAAAGAGAAGTACTTCCTCAAAAGTTGAGTAAATAAGAACAAGATGGCAAGAAAAGGAAGAATTTGTCTTTTTTTTCTTTGGTGGAAGTTACCATTGTTTCTTTTTTTTTTTCACTGTGTGAAATACCTTCTCTGTAGTTTGGGTTTAGTGAGGAAAAGGCCTCTTGGTTTGGGCCTCCCTGAGCACTGACAGACTTATTACAGTATTTTATTACTGGTTTACATTGGAGACAGGCTTTTTTCCGCTCATTTGACTTGAAGAGGAATAACCAAGAGTTAAACATATAATGCTAGGAATTTTTTTGAGCACACCTCTCATGAAACACACTATTAAGATGAACCTCACATTGTTATCTTTTTGCACTAAAGGCTGGAATACACAACACGACTTTCGCCCAGATTTTTGCCCCTGTTTGCAGTCTGGACATGTCAATGATAGTTTACAAAGTCAGAAGCATACAGTATGGTGCATAGTGTTTTAAAATCTGTTCAGATGTTAAAAGTCGTGTAGTGTATTCCAGACTTTAGAGTCAGAAGACTAGATGTAACAAGGCTCACATGAAATAGAGTGGTGTAGGTATGATATCACTTTATAGGCCAAAACGCAGAAGCGAGTTAGCATTTTAGCACTTCCGGTTCCCTCGTCTCAAAGTCAGTGGTTTTTTTGAATGGGATTTTGGTTAGATGGCTGAAATAAGGTCTGTGGTGAACACAAACTCAAGACACTTTCACGTTTTATTCTACGACATAAAATACATCAGTATTACCCCCCACTCTGGATTTTTTGAAGATGTTACGTGTCTTGAAAAAGGCGGTTGCTAACAGGTGCTAAATGGGACTACAGAGGCTCTTTTACAGCCTCATTATGCTTATAATTGTGCTCTTATAAACCAGTCTAACTCAAATGTTCTGGGAAAATGTTTTTAGATAAAAACTTAAAGAGTTGCTGGAAGCTCAGTGATGGTGACATTGAAATCAAGCGACTGTGGTGTAGTCCGTTTATAGCCTACCTTTTGTTTTTTACTTCTGGCGACTGCATTTAGGCTTCAAAATTAACGAAAGTTGTGTAATTATCTGTGATAATTATCTTGATGGACAAAACGTGTAAGTATCATAAACGTTTGTTGATCACAGAGCTTGTTTGTTGCGATAATCCAAAAGCCTATGGGAAAATCCTATTGGGTTTTTCTCGAGGGAACCAGTGCGATGCTAACTTCCAGTTGGCCTACAAAGGGACGTCATACCTGCACCACTCTATTAGAGCACTTTATGAATAAAGATGGAAATCTGTAGAATTCTATGGAATGGATTTAAATGAAAGTTCTGTGACTGGACGTGTAAGGTCATGAATATTTAATGAAGCAGTTTATGGTTTGTTGCCTGTTGCTAAACAACTCCTACCAAAAGCATTGCTAACGAACGTGTAAGGGGTGGCGGATGTTTAGGAGCTTGTGAATAACATTCCTGACAAATTCTGGGAAATGTGTGAAGCTTTCGGTGGAATTCTCCGTGCACTGATTCCACGTGGGTGCGATTTAAAGGCCCACTGCTGTCATTGTGTTTAATTACACCCTGACAATTTATCCAGCTGTTCTCATGTCTGTGGGATGAATGAGGTCTGTGTGTGTGTTGTTCCTATTGTCCATGGTCTTCAACAGGTTAGACAGGACCATGTGGTAAAACAACAGAATGCTGGTCACCAATGTCCTTTTTTGGACTTTCAAAGACACACCACCTGCTGCAACACATGTGCCGTATCGCTAGATGGTGTGTGTGTGTGTGTGTGTGTGGGAAGATCTTTATCTTTTCCCGTCGTTCTTAAGGCAGAAGTTCTCCTGGATCAATCTTTGACACTTCACCAAGTGTTGTATATTTAGTTAAGCATTTTGTTGAACAAGTAGGCGCCACTCCTTTAGTCACGTCAGACTGTTTTCACAGTTTCCATATCCATGGTGATGTATTAGTGTGTAAAAATATGTTTATGTGTATAGGACATTGATAAATGAACTGCTCTATCAATGTCCAGACTCGCTGTTTCTGTTGGGTTTCAGCGTTTATTTCTTTTTGACCTTGTGCGTTCTGGTGGAGGAAGTCAGTTGCTGGCTTACAAACACTCCCAACGGCTGCCGTCTTACTGCATTTGGCAACTCGGACTAGAGGTTTCACCTCACACACATTTCATTTTGTACTCTGAAATAAATTATTAGAGATATAACACTGTCATTTAAAGAATCACGTTTTACACTAAGTTAGGTTAGAATCCATTAGACTCTTGAATGGTTTGACATGTTCCTGTTACCAGTAACAGCTTGTTCTTGTTTCAGGAATAAATGTAACATGTGACATGGATGCTCATGTCTAAGTGGCACTTATTAGCTTGTTAAGTAAAAGCCGTTTCCTGTCGTCATTGGCAGCAGTTGGGTTTTCTGAGGTAATGTGTGACCACAAAGACAGGAAGTTCTGAATGAAATTGTGCAAATGCATTAATGTTAGAAGTGTGGACTTTTCTGCACTGCAGCAGAGCCAAGTTTATGCTTGTCTGCATACTAAGTGTGGTTATATAGGGTGCATTTTATATTAATATTATATTACATTACATTACATTATATTATGTTATGTTATATTAATTATATTATATCATTATATCATATAGAAATTCTTTTAATCAATTACATTTTTGTGAAAAGTAAGAAATATCACTCTATTACATAATTGTAAATTATTATTATTATTATTATTATTATTTTTTACATAAATCAAATATTGGAACCCCCCGCAAACCTTGACCTCCATATGATGCATTGAAACAATTGATTATCTCTCAACATGCTTTTTCCGAGAGCATGTATGACACTTGGCGAGAGCAGATGTTGATGGGCTGTACATATGCTGAGAGTCAGTCTACTTTGTAATTTTAACTGCTTGACGTGTGTGTGTAAGTGTGTTTTCTACAGTATCTCTAACATGCTTCCATTGTTCTTTGGAGATCCTGTGGAAAATGTGAGTGCTGATGGCATGTGTCCATGATGTCTTCATTTCCCCCCATCTCTTTTTCCTCATTTTCTATCTTTGACTCTTGGAGAGGCACAGTAATGGAATTATATTTTCTGGCCTGTGAACTTGCCCTCTTGGACAATGCACACATGCTGCTCACACAATGCAATCTGAATATTTGGAGTGTCCACAGCTTCAGGATGTGATTTCAGATTGGCCTGTGTTTTGTGTGCGACTCCTGGAGAAAGTCAGATAACAGGAATGTTATCTTTCCACAGCTACTGGGGGGAATCCCTGCTCTATCTCCCTCTTTGTCAAACAGACCTCAGAACACTGCAGCTGACTAGAATACAGAACTGCTATAAACCCCCACATGTTTTTTTGTATAATCATCTTCAGCTCGCAAAAAGGGCCTTTTTAAGAATAGTCGATTAATAGTTGACAAGAAGTTCCAATTTATATGAATTCACTTTTTTTATTGTCAAGGCTGTAGGAAGATAGCCTGGTCCTACCAGACTCTCATACATTTAATTTGTACAACTCTCCATTGACAAGTGTTAACTTCCTTGAAGGTGGGTACTCTGTTAAAGTTTAAAACTATTGGATCTGCCATAACCAATTGCTAACATTTGGTCGCATTGTACGAGGGGAGACGACAGCAACTATCGGTTTAGCATCGCTAGCGTTCGCCTTTGCCAACTCCTTCACCACTAACGGAGCGAGCTGGAAAATCAAACTTTTCCTGAACCCCGTGGGGAGGAGGGTCACAACATCATGGCCACCAACAAAACTCAGCAAAGACTGTTCTTGGTCCGGCTTTAACTTTTGGATATTCTGCAGCGTTGCCACAACGGACCGAATGGCTTTGCTCACATCTTTCTCCGCCGCCATTTCTAAACTACAACTCAAACTAGCGCACAACATCAACATCATCGTTCTCAGCCACTCCCTCTGTTCGCTGATTGGACCGGTTAAAATTTGGTCGGAGAAAACCAGCGAATATACCGCAAACCCAGACGACGTACTGAAAGAAAATGAAAATTGAGTGGAAGTACGTAAGAGGGCGGAGCCAGACTAGTAGGGAAATTCTGGAACTGACAAAATTTGTTAGTCACCATAAAATCTAAATTGACAAATCTTGTTTTTTTTTTTAAATTAAATTTGAGGTACTTATTATAAATGATTTATCTGTGTACATCATTATTATTGTTATTTTTTTCATGTGTAATAACTTTGAAATAACTTCCCCTCCCTCTTGCCCAGCACAAGGGCAGGAAAACCTGTCAAACCACAGCAATCCAATGAACCAATCAATTTCCGAATAGACAAAATCAAGTCCCGCCTTACTTTTTTTTTCCTTGTTCAAGAAGCCATTCCATTCGGATATACACTCACCTAAAAGATTATTAGGAACACCTGTTAAATTTCTCATTAATGCAACTATCTAATCAACCAATCACATGGCAGTTGCTTCAATGCATTTAGGGGTGTGGTCCTGGTCAAGACAATCTCCTGAACTCCAAACTGAATGTCAGAATGGTAAAGAAAGGTGATTTAAGCAATTTTGAGCGTGGTACGGTTGTTGGTGCCAGACGGGCCGGTCTGAGTATTTCACAATCTGCTCAGTTACTGGGATTTTCACGCACAACCATTTCTAGGGTTTACAAAGAATGGTGTGAAAAGGGAAAAACATCCAGTATGCGGCAGTCCTGTGGGCGAAAATGCCTTGTTGATGCTAGAGGTCAGAGGAGAATGGGCCGACTGATTCAAGCTGATAGAAGAGCAACTTTGATTGAAATAACCACTCGTTACAACCGAGGTATGCAGCAAAGCATTTGGAAAGCCACAACACACACAACCTTGAGGCGGATGGGCTACAACAGCAGAAGACCCCACCGGGTACCACTCATCTCCACTACAAATAGGAAAAAGAGGCTACAATTTGCAATTAGCTCTGATGAGTCTCGATTTCTGTTGAGACATTCAGATGGTAGAGTCTTGCTAGAGAATTTGGGGTAAACAGAATGAGAACATGGATCCATCATGCCTTGTTACACTGCAAAAAATGCTTTTCTTACTTAGTATTTTTGTCTTGTTTTCAGTCCAAATATCTAACAAATCTTACATTAAGAAGCATTTACTAGACAAGCAAAAGTTTTTGTCTTATTTTGGGGGAAAATAACTCAAAATTAAGGGAGTTTTTGCTTAAAATAAGCTAAATAATCTGCCAATGAGGTAAGCAAAATAATCTTAATTCAAATTTAAAACAAGATTATTTTGCTTACCCCATTGGCAGATTATTTAGCTTATTTTAAGCTAAAACTCCCTTAATTTTGAGTTATTTCCCCCCAAAACAAGACAACAACTTTTGCTTGTCTAGTAAATGCTTCTTAATGTAAGATTTGTTAGATATTTGGACTGAAAACAAGACAAAAATACTAAGTAAGAAAAGCATTTTTTGCAGTGTACGACTGTGCAGGCTGGTGGTGGTGGTGTAATGGTGTGGGGGATGTTTTCTTGGCACACTTTAGGCCCCTTAGTGCCAATTGGGCATCGTTTAAATGCCACGGCCTACCTGAGCATTGTTTCTGACCATGTCCATCCCTTTATGACCACCATGTACCCATCCTCTGATGGCTACTTCCAGCAGGATAATGCACCATGTCACAAAGCTTGAATCATTTCAAATTGGTTTCTTGAACATCACAATGAGTTCACCGTACTAAAATGGCCCCCACAGTCACCAGATCTCAACCCAATAGAGCATCTTTGGGATGTGGTGGAATGGGAGCTTCATGCCCTGGATGTGCATCCCACAAATCTCCATCAACTGCAAGATGCTATCCTATCAATATGGGCCAACATTTCTAAAGAATGCTTTCAGCACCTTGTTGAATCAATGCCACATAGAATTAAGGCATTTCTGAAGGCGAAAGGGGGTCAAACACAGTATTAGTATGGTGTTCCTAATAATCCTTTAGGTGAGTTTACATCACAACAGGAAAGAAAAGACATCCGAAAAGACATCGCAACATCTGTTTCAAGACGGCTTTAATCAGGCATTAATATTGATTAATAGGCTTGGCTGATACTGGGCTATCACTAAAAAAACACATCATGCATAAACTGTTGGGGTTAAGTAAAACAAAGATAACTGGAGTAGGTTTTACAAGAAAAGTTCAGTCTTCCCACTTCAATTCAATATGAATATGTCCAAATGTCACATTTCAAGATCCTAAAATAAATAATGCTACCGAGTTGCCTTTAAAAAAAACTCTTAAAATTGTTTGCGACTGTTTTGGAGATGAAATGCCCAGATTTACCGTCACAAGAATGTGCACAGAAGGAAATCAGACACAACCAAAGTTACAGAACATTGACTGTGACCAGCAGTAAATATTTCACAGTGAATGAAACATGACTTACAACTAAGGGTCTCCATTTGTGTGTGTGTCTGTGTGTGTGTGTCCTGCTTAATGTCTGTCAGCTCCCTATGTGTATTGTATATACTTAGATCTCCACTCTGAAATTCATGTCATGTGCTCTGCTCCATTATCTCTCTTTTCAAGGCCTCCAGGACATTCACTTTGTGACTGTGTATGTGTGTTGAAATTGTGTTTTGTTATATATAATAATGTCGTTTTTTTTTACTTGGACAGCAGCATTGTACTGTAGAGCCATGCTGCATTGTGTTATATGGCTTTAAGGGAATAATGGGAAAATTAAGACTAAATTTTTTTTTGCCTTTGACAATTTTGACATGCCTATTTTACTGTTTGGTCAATGCATACACATTTACTCACCCAGCTTATTTTACAATATTGCAGCTCTTGTCTTTCGTGTTGTTTATTCCATTTTCATTGATTAGTTTGTCTTTACAGTTCCCAGAGCCTCATTTATTATACATTCCCTCTTGAAGAGATGTGTGTGTGTGGGCGTAGGCTGAATATTTCCTGAGGCAGAATGTCTCTTCCACACTGAGGCCATTGTCTCTGTCTCTTCTGTCCTAGTGATCATCATGGCAAACTTTCTGTCTCCTCCAGGGAGAGTGCGATGTTTGTTTGGTCACCCCAAGCAACAGCAGACAATCACCTGATGCATCTAAGCTGTAGACATTTATCATGGCGTCATTGGCGGATGTTCAGATAATTCAAAGGGTAACATGGAATGACAGAGATCTTATTAGTCTGATTAACAGTACATATGTAAACAAAATAATAGGTAGCAAATATGGTACAATTGAATCAGTGAAAAACGCAATCATTGCAAAACAAAATGCAGTACGTTGTTTTCAGAATTTGCCAGGAAAGTTCCAATTCTCCTGACACTGCCAAAATTTACAGTGGTTATGAGGATCTCCTTACTCTGAAAACTGGCAGGAGATTTTATAGCAGAATATACCAGTAGCGGTGAGCAATGTGAATATTTTTCCACTTGCATGCACTGTAAAAAAATGATATTATCAATTAAGTCATGACAGCATATGCTTTTCCATTCCCTTACTTGTTCAAAATAATTTTCCAATTTCAACTTCATATTTTAACTTATACAAGATTCAACTTGGCAAGATGTAAATAAAATGAGTTGGAATGATTTTTTTTTATAAAAATGTAAGGCAGCAACTGATCTTAAGTGAATTAATTGCATTTTTTGTAATAATGTGTAACTAAAGAATACATTTTTTTTAAAACCATGATCCATTGCATCACGTTATCCAGTTTAACCACCAATCACAGAGCAAACTTTGCTGGTATGTTGCTGCAGCATTAGTTTTTTTCTAAGTGCAAACACACATTTTATTTGTAAACTAGGCTTGTTACCGATTGTTCCAAAAGTCTAGTACACTCTAAAAAAATAATGTGTTGGCTCGCCAAAAAAAAAAAAAAAGAATTAAATGAATGCAACAGTTTGCATAATTTTTTTTTTAGTTATGACAACTTTGAGTGAATTTAAATTCAACCAACAAGCTTAGAGTTAGAGTAACTTAATAATTTGCAGCATAAACACACATTTTTAAGTTTTTGAAATTACTCCAAAAAAAAAATTAAGTCGCTCCAACTACCAGAGTTGTAGTCCTGGAACCAATTCATCTTATCTATTTCAGTTCAAATCAACAGCTATCGTAGCACATGCTAACATAACTTATTTAACATGTATATTTAATGAACAAGTAAGATATTACTTGTCACTTGCATTAGTGCAGGCATTGCTTATAGAGTCAATGTAGTGTTTACCTTCATGTCTCTAAAAAAAAAAGGTTCTATATGGCACCAAAAATGGTTCTTCGTCGTAATCATAGAGGAACCACTTTTGGTGCTATATAGCACCATATCTAAACATGTTCTGTATATGGTAGCGGTGCTATATAGCACCTTAGTTTAAAAAAAAATGGTGAAGAATCGCTGAAGAACCACTGAAGCACCAAAATTGGTGCTATATAGCACTTAAAAAGGTTCCCCTATGATTATGAGCCAAGAACCATTTTTGGTGCCATATAGAAGCTTTTTTTTAGAGTGTACTCTTCAGCACAACGGTAACCACAAAAACTTCAACATTGCAGAAACATAACAGCATTAAACACTAACAGGTCAGGTGTTTCCCTTCACTTCATTTCAACATTTATTCTCCTTATCCAGTCCTATGCAAAGCATGCTGGGAAGTGGAACTAGAAATCTACTGTCTAATTTCCGAAGTTATCAAGATAATTTCATTAAGTTACTACAACCTAATTAAAAAGAAATGTGAGTTTAAAGGCCTTTTTTTAGGCCAAAACATGTTTTGTCACATACAGCAAACATCTCACTATCCGCTAGCTGCCTGTCCCCTGAACACACTGTAAAAAAACGCGGTCTCTGTAGTCAGCACAAGCTCCACAAACGGCAACAAAAACAATCTTGGGCAGTCTGGACAATGAAACATAATAAACAGGGCTCCAGCCAATAACCGACAAGAATGATTTGGGGGTGGAGGTTTTGGGGTTAGTGCGTGTGCACATGAGAAGCATAAAGAGAGCATAAAAGTTCGAATTATATGATTTTGATATGGCCGACACATGACCAAAGAGACGATGTTCTGATGAACAACTTGCAACGAAAAGGGAAAAGGAGAAGGAACGTGCAAAGTCCCAAATTTACATCAGAAAAGCCTTCGAAAGGTGGCGGGAACTGTGGCGGCAGAAGGGCTTCCAATCAGGAAGCACGGAGGAGGGGGAGGAGGAGGAGGAGGAGGAGGAGGATGGAGGGTCTAGCTAGCCTCTGTTTTGTTTGACAACACTTCAAACGTCAACAAGAAGTTACTCCACCCAGGATTGCTTAGAGCACCTTTAAATTACAGACGATATTAAGGTAATGGTCAAAATTGTTATGTCAACCGAACTCTACAAAATAATGTTTCAAACTTAAAAGGTTTAATTAAAACAATAAATTCGAATTTTTAACTTGCAACCATGCATTTATTTAAGTTGTGGTAACAGGTCCCCTGAATTACTTTTTAAAGTGTAGTCTGCCGCATCTGCCACATCCTTGCATTCAGAACCAATCTGCGAGATGGGAAATTACAGCATGCAAACTGTATTCAGCACACAATTGTAGCCATTTTTGCAGTGTTTTATTATTATATTCGCTAAAACAACACAGGCAGTGCGTGCAAATAGCACTATCAGCTGGCGCGATCTGTTTTTAGTAAATTCCCTCCTCTGAAGAACTTCCAAACAATGACAATACGCTGTCCATCAGTGAAATGAAGCAATTCCTGTAGCAATCATCAACAGCTGGATTCAAGAGGAATGCATCAGCACTCGCTGCAGGAACACCACTACATGTGTTTTCCCCCTATAGCTTTTCCCTACAGTGGCTTGTAAAATTCTTCCAGCATCTGTTTCATTATTTTTATCTCATCTTGTTTGTGTGGTTCAGTGGTGGGTGGATGTGAATGATCCAGACTTGCTTTAATCAGCGTTAGGAAAGTGTTTCATTAATCACAGAGACATTTGCCGAGAAAATACTACATTCACACATCGGATTGTGCTTGTGAAGCACGACTGCTGTTCCTTATACTTATTATGAGTTGTGCTAAGGCAAGCATCTTTCATTATTTCGTTATTTTTCATACTTGCATTTAGTTATTTAAACAATTTTCGAAAATATTTAAACACAGCTAGTGCTATTTTAGTAGTATTCATATTTTTACTATTTTGTATTTGCCTTTTTTCTGTATTTTCAGTTTTCATTAAAGGTGCACTATGTAATATTTTTTCAGCAAAATATCCAAAAATCACTAGGCCAGTGTTATAAATTCTGTTCAGTTGGGTACTTACAATATCCCTAATGTTTCCAACTATTTGTAAATCATGAGAAAATTGCTATTTTAACCAAAGAACCGGAGGAAGTCGCCTGTCAATTGCGTCATATTGAGTTTTATTTTGCAGAAACGCTTTACTCTCACTGCAATGTGAACAAGTTTCATAGCAGCCGCCGAGCGGCTCCTATTATAAATATATATATATATATATATCTAATGGGCCAACAACCTGTCGCTTATATTGGAGTGAGACAAATGAGAACACTTCTGCTTATTCTCTAAATTATCCCCACTCTCCGTAAGCCATCCCTTCCTAACTCTCTGTCCTTAATGGTCTTTTCCCAGGCCCTGATCCCATATTTGTTTTCCTGCCCATTAAGTGATTGTGCTGTACCCTAGCGGGCTGGAATTCCAGTTCCATGTCATCAGCGGTTCCTCAAAACTCCAAGGGTTCATTTGCAGCCACTGCGCTTTATGTTGTTGGAAGGAAACACTTAGTTCTGATGTCTTTCATTAAGTGTGTTTGAATCCAGCTGTTTGCTGGTGCTGTACTGGATGCCAGTGTATTTGCCTTCAGGAGTTAGTTTGTTTTTGATGGGGCGTACATTGCTGGGTTTTCTCAGGATGGTTTGAAAAGATTAAAGTCACTTGGTATTGTGAATTTAAACCAACTCTCTATTAGGTGTATCTGTAAATTATTTTAGGAAAAGTTGATTTAATAGCTATTTGTGCTTGCTCAGTGTGCGCGCACCTACTGTGTCAGCTGTGTGTGTGTGAGACGTTTTTTTATGTTTTGTGTATGTTGTATGTTGTCAGATGAGGATCTTTATCCCCTCTGGCATACAACAGCAGCCGTCACACACCTGCTTATTGGGAAGTGACGCGAGTGTTAACCAGCCGAGCTGTGTGTTTGTGTGCTTGCTTATATCTACCTGTACCTGATCATTTTCAGGTACTTTCAGTCACTTCTCTCTCTTGCTATTTTTTCAGGTTTTTGGCATGTCAATCTTTTTTGGTTGCACAGTATGTGTACTTACGTGTACTTACAGTGTACTTACCTAAGAAAGTATTGGGTAATATAAGGTTACTACATGGGTTAAGGTTAGTTATAGGGGTTCAGGGTTAGGCTGTGTTCCAGGCAGGTTTTTGAGCCCGTAGGTTGCGACTTCAAACCACGACTTTGTAGCATTCCAGGCAAAGTCACGCCAAACTGCCTGAGCGCAAGGAATTGTGGTAGCTATGTAAACAAAGTATGGCGGACCGTATGGGGATTATGCTCATTTACAATAATTTCTAGCGTCAAAGGTGCTTACTCCTTGCTTATTTGAGAGAAACAGAGGAGGAAAAAACGGCGCATAAGGCAAGAGAAGCTGTTATACCTTTTATTTTACATTATTTGTGAACGACTTTCATAAACACCGCATCCGTAGGGGCTGTCTTTGTTGTTTCGCGGGCTATGTGACGTCAGAGCGCGTAACTGGGAGTACATCGATCTAGTACGAGTTCACAGGTGGGAAGTCACAGGTTTGACTGCCGTTCTAGTGCACTTTCACGGGTAAAACGTTGGAAAAACACGGGTTGCCTGGAAGCGGCATTATTACCTAGTTATTACCATGTAATTACTGTAAGTACATTGTATGTACATAGGGAACAGGACTGTTAAATTAAGTTATTTTTACCTACCTTAAGTCTCTCATGCTTATCAAGGAAAACAGTAATATTGTGAAATATTATGACAATTTAGTTTCCTATTTTAATTTATAAAAAATTAAAATTTATTCCTGTGATGGCAAAGCTGAATTTTCTGCATCATTACTCCTGTCTTCAGTGTCACATGATCCTTCAGAAATCATATTCTAATATGCTGATTTGCTTGTATTATTATAAATGTTGGAGAAAGTTGTGCTGTGTAAAATTAAGAATTTCTTTGTATTTATTTATTATTCTGTGATGAATAGAAAGGACAGCATTTATTTGAAACAGAAATCTTGTAACAGTTTAAAACTCTTTACTGTCAACTTAATTGTATTAAATTAAAGATGTATTAAAATCTTCCTGACCTCAAACTTTTGAACTGTAATATGTATATATAATATTATAAAATAATTAATAAGGAAGTGAAATAGTAATACTGAAGTCTGCCTTTCTTTTTGACGCTCGTTATCATTCTCTCATTCTCTGTTTCTATACATTCTTAACGGCACAGATCAAGAACAATGCCAAATACTTTCTCCCTGTCTCTTTCTGTTGGGCTTGGCGCTGATGCGGAGTGCACATAAATGTCAGCATGCATTCCTCTCTAAACATCTAGAGAGCCTAGGAACCCAAAAACATTAAACCCTGTTCTTGAGAGTGAGCGTAACACACTGTACTTGCCAAATGTACTAGAAAATCTCAAAGGTAATACATCAAAGATCAGTGAAGAATTCAATATGGGTCTTGTTTTATTACAACAAGACAAAAATGAGAAACTGACCTGGCAGTATTATTTGATTGGAGGGATTGGATTACCCCCAGACCGCTGCGCACATTGTAGCGTTTAGTGCAGACAGCTCCGTTGGGGGTTGAAGCAAAGTGTAGTCAGATTCGTCCAGCGTCCCGATTAAGTTTCATCTGTGTATGTGTGTGTTTTATTTAAACTGACCTCATTCCACAGATCCAGGGTTAAGTGACATCAGCCTTTGGCATTCGGTCAGTGGCTTAGTAGTGTCCATCTTGATTCATATTCCACGCTGTAGTCCAGAGTCTTTTGACTGTAGCAGAGCAGTGTAGTGAAAGATTTGGGTAAAGGTTGTGTAAAAAGTGTATGTGACACTTTCCATGAGTATAAAATCAGCTATATTAGGTTTGCATCTGCTATTGTGACTGAATATTATATTTCTAAATACAGTTTTTAAATGATTAATTTTATCAATTGTAATTTATAATATATTTAGTTATTATAATTAAATGATCAATTTATTAATTATTTTTTGATTTCATTATTTATGTTAGATACATAATAGTTATCTCAAACATGGGGTTTGTGTTTACTATTTAGCAATGGGATAGTAATGTGACACCAATGTGTACCGTACACTGTGTTTGTAATGGTAAAAGACTGTAAAAATGCTACGGTGAAAAACAGTTAACTGGTTAGCAGAATTACATTTTACAGTAAAATACCGTTCAATTTCCAGAATTCCCTGCGTGACACGTCACATTTGAGGTATTTTCACTGAAATAACTATGTTTCTTCCTTATTTTTTTCGAATCAGCTATGTACATTAGAGTTTTATGTTACATCGAATGTTGTTAAATTAATGTTTATTGCATTTTTAAAATGTGTGTGTTACCATGATGGTGTTTAGTGTTTGTGTGAATGACACCTTCCATATATTAATATTGTCCTCAAAAGCTGCTTGTGATGAGCTTTGATTCATCATGTGACTCATCTCCACTATGATTGGTGATTTAAAGCTTTATTTCATCATGTGATTCTCATCTGTATTTGGTGGTTGTCAGTATCAAAGGTATATAACAGATATTAGTATATCAATAGGTTGATAATTTAACATTATTTCAGTTAATGAAATACGTTTTTTTACCATACACTCAAAAAAAAAAAAGGTTCTATATGGCACCAAAAATGGTTCTTGGCTCGTAATCATAGGGGAACCTTTTTAGTGCTATATAGCACCAATTTTGGTGCTTCAGTGGTTCTTCAACGGTTCTTCAGAGGTTCTTCACCGGTTCTTTGACTAAGGTGCTATATAGCACCTCTGAAGAACCGCTGAAGCACCAAAATTGGTGCTATATAGCGCTAAAAAAGGTTCCCCTATGATTACGAGCCTTTTTTTTAGAGTGTAAATTTTTACAGTGTACACATATTTATTACAATACAAACCTTTAAATTATACGGTTTTGAACTGTAAAATAGACAGTAAACTAAGTGCTATCCCTGTAAAACCTAAAATGTTGCTACTGTATTTTGTACGGTAAAGTTCTGGCAAACACAGCTACCGTTTTTTCACGGTTAGATTTTTTTATAGTTTATCTATGTTTTTTGTCTGTTTTTAAACACACATTTTCTGGCACCCCTTACGGTTTGTTGTTTTACAGTGTATGCGAAAATATAAACTTTGAATGAATAAAAGTGAAATACATGGGTCATAGTCTATGTGTGTGTATGTGTTTAGTAAGCCAGATCCACATTGAGAGAGTTCATACTTGCTGTTTATTTGTGCACATCTAAACCTGTGAAAAAGCTATCAACACAGCAGGCGTACGGAACAAACAGTGAGTAAACAAAAAATGGCATGATGGTGGCCCAAATACACAGCACACGCAATGCTGGGGAGGACGTGAAAAATAAACACAGGTGTTGCCATTATTTCAGGCATGGTAGAGTAGGGACATCCTCTCATGTTCAGTCTGTATCCTAAGCTCATATTTGACCTGAAAACAGTTTTTTTCCCCCTAGTGTACAGTATGTTGACACGACGGAGTCCTCTTTAGTTCACCCTGAACTTCTGCTCTTCACCCGCCTAAACTAATATATTTTCACAGTAGTACCACAGGAGAAATAAAAGCCAACCTCAGAATGTTTAATGGTTTCCTACGGAAAGCATTGAAACTCTCAGATCTGAAATAACCTCCAAAACCACACAGATTTTTAGCTAGTTGTCTTTTTATGATTCCCAGTATCTCCACAAAAGGTGCTTCATTGCTCTTGTGTGGAGTAACACCCTTAAATCTCTCTCTCTCTCTCTCTCTCTCTCTCTCTCTCTCTCTCTCTCTCTCTCTCTCTCTCTCTCTCTCATTGCAGATAGTAAAGCTATAGTGGATGGCAACCTAAAATTGATCCTGGGGCTGATATGGACCCTAATCCTGCACTACTCCATTTCCATGCCCATGTGGGAGGATGAGGACGATGAAGATGCCAGGAAGCTGACGCCCAAACAGCGTCTTCTGGGCTGGATCCAGAATAAGGTCCCCCAGTTGCCCATCAACAACTTCCACAGGGACTGGAGAGACGGCAAAGCCCTCGGTGCCCTGGTGGATAATTGCGCCCCTGGTGAGCGGAATTTTGTCTTTTATGACCACTTGGCGACAAATGTGTCATGGTACATTAAGCACATGTGGTTTTAAATGGAAAACTTAGTTCATTAGCTTTATTAAGTAGATTCAGGGGTCAGTAATACTCATTAAGGAAATGTCAGCATTTACCTCAGAAGATGAGTAGCCGGTCGGATAATTACAACATATGATCTCACTATTGAAAGACCAGAGCCAAGGGAAGAAGAGAAAGAGAACAATTGGCGACCTCAAAACAAACGATCACTCCTTTCCAAAACATGATTCATAAATTAAATACCTCTGGATAGGTTTGGACTTATACTAGTGGAAAATCCTGAAACCCATGCAGTTCAGAGAGGGTTTAATGGCGCGTCAAGCCCGCTTGGAATTGCATGTGTCCATTCTTCTCAAATCCATATTTAAAGCAGTCATTCTGACACTGTGAATGTACTCAGGACGGTATAGGACTTGGCCATATATCCTTTGGAGAATTAGGGATGTGTATAATAACTTACCTTGATTTCCCCATGCAGAACATGTTCTTGGATAAACATCCTTGTTACAACATTCCTATTAAGTAATCAGAGGTCATAGCAGTGCCGGGTTCGGGTAACATTACTATCAACATTCTTATCAATTTTCTTCTGATTTATGGGATAGTTAATGGTTATCATTATGATTATGAACAGGGGACAAGATGGACTTGATGAAGTTTTAAATAAGGGCTTGCAGTGAAATTCCATATTGTGATTTACATTAGAGTTTAGATTCTCTGGCCGAGCCCGAACTTGGGCCGGGTCGGGCCGATATTTCCTGCCACTATCCTCGGGCCGGGCCAGGCCCTTGATCAAGCATTTGTGTTTTTTTAATCATTACTTTATAAGCCTAATTGGGTGGGCAGAAAGCTATGCCATAATCAGAAATAATATATATATTTTTTTAGCAAAGTAAGAACTAATACTACAACTAAGAAACAAATGTGTACAAAGTTGCACAAGTCAGGATTAGTCTAAAAATGCGTGTTAAACTCACAGCACATGCAGGGATGAAGCGCAACTTTCTGAACAGAAACGCTTTGAGACGCCAGTCATGAGCTGCTCACGTGAACAGTGCGCTTGGCTTAACTATTTTTTTTTTCCCGTTTCAAATTTTTCCGTTAAAAGTCGACATTTCAAGCTTTCTATAGACATATTTCTCATGTCTGTGAGGCAGGTAGTCTGCTGAGTTTCGGTTTATTTAGATATACATGAGACATGTTCAAGAGCAATGCAAGTGATCGCTTTGGCGCCTCCATGTCACGATTATTGTCTGCTATAGCCTATTTGCTTATTATTTATTAAATCCAGGCAATTGGCTGATGAAACATTGATTAAAATTAAGATACAATTTATACAAAACGAAATTCACTTTAAAAAAAGGCTTTCTACAAAACAAAACTTAATGAAGTGGTCAAAATCATTTCTGACCCACTCGCATCTTTGCACTTTTCATAATCAATATAGCCTTAAAGGTGCACTATGCAAATTTATTTGAGTAAAATATCCAAAAAAGACTAGGCCAGTGTTATATATTTTGTTCAGTTGAGTACTTACAATATCCCAAATGTTTCCAACTATTTGTAAATCATGAGAAATTGCTATTTTAACCAAGGAACCAGGGACGTGTGAGGGAGTCGCCTGTCGATTGCGTCATATCTGCGTTACCCTTGTTTTCCGGTTTTATTCTGCAAAAGCGCTTTACTCTCAAGTGTCATAGCAGCCACCGAGCAAACGCACAGAGTAACGTCATAACAACATTTTCAACACACTCAGATGTGTCTAATATGATAAACAGAGCTGCGTAACCTCATACTGATGACCAGAAAAGCGGAAGTGGCGCCGGCGACTGTGTCATAATAAAAGTCCCACCGGAGACTGTGTCATAATAAAAGTCCTGCCGCTCTTCTCATTAACAATCGCTCCAACGGCCTTGCTCAGCTCCACAACACTCGGTCCTGCTCTGCTTCATACTACAGTAACGTTAATAATCGCATCCATGATCATGATTTCTGCCCAAGTCCTATCTCGATTCTTTTCCACCGGCTGTGAGGTGAAGACCACATGTCCCAAGATTCTGCGCTCAATCGTGGCGTCATCAAACTATGCCTTTGTTTTGAACAGACAACCTCTAGTGGACGGAAAAGTTATATAGTGCAGCTTTAAAAATAACATTAAAATATTTAAACATATGAAACAAAATACTTTGTTTAGTGGCTACAACAAGTATAGTAGGCTACAGTACAGATAAATGTCATGTCTGAGCGGGATTTGAGCGAACGTCATTTTACCGGTGAGTGGAGTGCGCTGGCATAGAGCGGATTATTGAGCTGAGCGTCACACCGCTCCGCTTCGCTCATTACAGGCTCATTCTCGTCAGAACGCCCACGTATTAAAAAATGGTCGGTTTAAATCGGGCTCGGGCTCATAATCACTGTTAATGTGTCGGGCCGGGCTCAGACACAACGTGCACGGGCTAGGGTAGGGTCGGGCTTGATTTTTTTTGGGGCCCGATCTAAGCTCTAATTTACATCGGAATGAAATGGATTATTGAAAAAGAAAAAATGTAGGGCAGGAACATGGTTCAATTCATGAGTTATAGATTGGATGGAGGCAGATCTGATTGTTAGAAAGGGGCTGAATATAAGCAAACTAAATGATTGGAGAAATCCATACATCACCAGAGAGAAATCTGTTGTTTCACTGGAAGATTGAGTTCCGATTAAAAATTAAGATCCAATAACTGGTGGATGACTTGTTCAAAATCAATAACATGCATTTAGAAAATAGATTTTAAATTTTCATTGCACACCTACTGGTAGGCACAAAAAAAATTAGTACTAAATGCCTCGATTTGTGAAGCACAATAGCAATATTTGAAATGTTTCCATCTCCTGACAAGGCATTTTGAGGTGTGTTTAAAAGAGTTCGACATGTTTGTCAAACACAAACAGCAGTTTCATTGTCCTTTAGTCATATTTGTACAGCGAACAGATGTAAAAGTGTCGGTGGGTGGAAGGCAGCTGTACACTATCGTCTCTGAGCTGCACTTGGGGTTAATTTCACACCCAGACACATCAGGCCACTACAGATGCATTGCTCTGACGTTCAATATCATTTTAAGTTTGACCAGTGTCAAAAACAGCATGTTATATTGAGATATTTAGACACATCAGTAGAAGCAGTTCTGAAAAGGCTGCTAACAAAAATTTGATTCAAGTCCAGCAAGAGGTGATACATCAACTTTCACTATTGAGCAATATAAAATGTCTTTAAATAAAACAATTGCACTGTTCAAACTGCTTGATCAGATGGCTTCCCTGCTGCGACTATAAAACAACCATTGTCTTCAAATTTAAAGGGCTGACATTGTGACCCTGAGTAGAAATAATGTGAGAGTTGAGGTGAAGACGTGATATCTTTGCATGTTTATGTTTATGTGAGTTTGTTGGCTCCGCTGGCTGGTAATGAGCTGCTGGTTTCTGCTGTAACTGAATGGAAAGTGTCAGAGGCTAAGACAGCAACCATGCTTAAGTGAAAACACATGCTTCCATATGCATTTCCTGCCAACATGCACTTCATTATATTTTTCCTCGTGCATGTGTGGAAAAGCAGCAGGAGTAATGCTAGAAATAAGTATTTATTCAAGTATTTCAGTGTTTATATGCTTATTACATAGCTTGCAGGGTGAACACTGTATTAAAATCCCTCATAGTTCCTTTTATTTACATTAAAAAAATATATTTTTGCAAACTTTATATAAAAGACAGTTTTAAACCTTATATTTATTTTTAAATCTTCCATTGACTTGCGTAAAATGAATGTTCAAAATCATTCAAAAATCTCAGTTATGATATCATTGTGAAATTTGAATCTTAAGTTGTGGTCAGTATTTTTCAAATTATATGATGTATTTTGCCTCCATTTGATTTAAACCACGGTCACACTAGACTTTTGAGCATGCTAAATTTCTAGTGCAACGGTCGGAAAATAACGTCACACTCTGCGGTGTCTTTTAGAAACATAATTCAACATATAATATATCAAAAATCTAAAAATATGCAGTCTACTCGACTTTACTGCAACATTGCAATCCTGCAGATTTAAAATTTTGCGTTCTTTTAATTCAGGTAAAAGGTCACTCTGTCGCATATCAATCTTCTATTGGTCACAAAAACTTGAGTTTTCTGTCTCACACATTCACATGCATAAGAATGGAAGTCCATGGAAGGAAAAGTGTAGCGTTAACTGCCCTTTTAGGTTATATGATTGATTATGTTATATGGAAAGTAAACCATGTTTGGGAAGTCTCTATAGCTTTTAAAACTATGCTTTCCCCCCAAAAAACAACTCTCTACTTTATTCTTTATCTTGGTATTTCCTTCAGGCATTGCTGTATATACACAGGCTGTATCTGTGGCAACATTCACACCTTGTTTACCTCCCCTGTAGTTTCCGCCATCTAATCTGTTTTCCGCTCTTAACAGTGCTTCTGTTTCCCTTGTGCCACCATCTCAGGGAATTGTTTTCTACAGGGAATTGTAAATGCCACTCTTGGCAAGGGTAAATGCATTAAAAAACTTAAATTAAAGGTTTATCAGTGTTAGCAGCAGGAGTGGGTCTGTTACAGACACTCACTGTCCAACCCAAGAATGAGGCCGCTGTGCTGGAGGATCTTGGAAAACAAACCAAGATCTGCTGATATTAACGTTTTGGCAGTCGTCGAGGAGTCTTGTGGTTTCAAGGCTCTCTGGTTCCATTTGAACTAAACACCTCTTGCTCCTTGAGTGTAATCCAGCATATAATAACAGTTTTACTCCAGACGGCACTAGCGTGTGTTTGCTTCAGGCAAGCGCTCTGTGCTGGTACGAGCCTGACCACGTTTAGGTTGGGAAAAAAAGGGTAAAGTGACGGGAAACTGCTCATTTGAGAGCATTTAAGGTCAAATTGAACTAAAGAACATGGTTTAATAGTTCCTCGCTGTGGAAAAGTGGGCCTGCAGCCCAAGATAAAGCTCAGACTGGTCTCTTCTGTATTCGTCTATGCAAAATGCAAGATGGTTTTAAAGTTAGACAGTGCGTTGTAGTCCTATTCTGGTTTGGAAAATCAGTGTTTCTCATGATTTCATAAAGAGTTGAGTAACTATTTACATCAATCTGCTAACTCTGTCTGTCGCTTCATTTAAGGCCTGTGTCCGGACTGGGAGACATGGGACCCGAGTCAGCCAGTGGAGAATGCGAGAGAAGCCATGCAGCAAGCCGACGATTGGCTCGGTGTGCCGCAGGTAAGAAGCAATTACTCATATTCATTAGGACTCATGCCATTTAGCCTAATTTGAGGCTGTTTTCTTCATAAGCGGAGCAAGACTGGTAGTTTTGAAGGTCAGAAGTAGATCTAAGCTACTGAAATGCCAGTTCCACAATCCCAGGTGGTTTGAAATTTGAAAAATTTGATTAATCTGATTAACATGTAGAATCAAGGTTCACCTCTTCCATCATTACTTATCTTGTGTTGACTTATTTATTTGCACTAGGTTTTAGTGTATTATTTTTACTTAGTGTAGCACTCCCTTCTAATCGGTATGTTTGCAATGTATTGATCATAATTTATTGCTGTGTATGTCTGCTAAATGTCTTAATGCCATTCAATTATTTTTTATTCATAATTCGGAAAGTGCATGCAATGTCATAATCCACAGTATTATATATGTGTTCTAATTCAAAATTATGAACTCATAATATTTCACAATATTACTGTTTTTACTGTATTTTGATCAAACAAATGCAGCCTAGATGAGCATAAAAATGTATTTCAAAAACATTTTCAAAAAAATACGTACAGACTCCAAATGTTTTGTAGTGTATATAAGCTATTTACTACACAGTCAACAGATACAGCAGAAAATGCAACAAACAGATACATTTTCATTGCTTGCCAAATGACAGTACACACAATCAGTCCTAAATATCGGATTTGAAATTAGTGAACCATCCATGCAGAAATCTATTTCAGCTTATAAAGAAAACACTAGAATTTGTGTTTGAGTAATTGAGACAAATAGAGAGTCCACGTCTCTTGAGAGAAAACAATAGGTCATTGAATGCTTTGAGCATGTAGGAAATCACTTCATCGGGAGAGGTAGAGCGTTAAGTTATGGGTTTTAATAACAAGATGCATATTTCTCTTCCTGTCACTGTTGGTCTCACGCTCAATCTCCATCATCTTTCTGCTGTGTTAAATACCCATTAGAGCTATTTCCAGTTAGCTCTTAACCTTCCAGCCTAGCGTTAAATATAGCAGGACACTTAACCAGTAGGACATGAAAGACAGGACTGAGTGGAGAGACAGAAAATAGTTTCCACAGCTTTAAAAACCTTGAGGCCCGGTTTCACAGACAGGGCTTAGCTAAAGCCAGGATTAGGCCTTAGATCAATTAGGACATTTAAGTAGCATTTATAAACATGCTTTAGAAAAAAGCATTACTGGTGTGCATCTTGAGACAAAACAATGGCATTGTCATATTTTAAGATATATCAGTGCAAGTTGCTTTCAGTTAAAACAGCTCAAAAATGCATTTTTGTCTGGGACTAGCTTAATCCTTGTCTGTGAAACCGGGGGTAAGTGTACTTACTTCATCAGTTTTGTGTCGTAGACCATCACAGCGCAGAGCTGTGTTTATATCTGACAATCAATTCTAGCAGTAACAGTACTCAAAGAATATGTCAAATAAAATTTGTAAAATGTGCGTCTTCATCTGTTGTTCAATGCATGTTTTTTTTTTTTTGCTATCTGACGTAGCCATTACAGGGCAATGTTCCCTCTACTAGTGAAGTAATGAGTTGTACATGTGTGTTTGATGAAGAAGACTGGATTGAGAAATATTGCTCGAATGTCATCCAGAAATCAGGATTGAGATCAGAGATCAACCGCTATGTAGCCTGTGACTTTTGAGCTCTAACATTGCACTTTTGCCCTGTTAGGTGATTGCTCCAGAAGAGATTGTGGATCCTAATGTGGACGAGCACTCAGTGATGACCTACCTGTCTCAGTTCCCCAAATCCAAACTCAAGCCTGGTGCCCCACTGCGATCTAAAACCTTGCACCCCAAGAGAGCAAAAGCCTACGGGCCAGGTGAGACTGACAGATGATGTTAACACTTCAGAATGCCACACTGTGAGTATGAGATACAACCTCAACCCACACCTCTGCATCTTTGAATCTCTCTGTAGGTATTGAGCCCAGAGGCAACGTTGTGTTGAGGCCAGCTGAGTTTGTGGTGGAGACTGTGGAGGCGGGACTTGGAGAGGTGTTGGTGTACATTGAGGATCCGGAGGGCCACACAGAAGAGGTCATCTTCTAAGTCATCTTTCAAACTTCATTCATCTTCAAAACAAATCAAACATCTATTTGTACTCCAAGCATGTTCCTGGTCAGAGTAACTGGTGAATGTCTTACTAATGTCCTTTTTCACAGGCTCGAGTAATTCCCAACAATGACAGGAACAGGAGCTACTCGGTGGTCTATGTTCCAAAAGTGGAGGGTCTGCATAAGGTACCGAACAAATAAGCAATCCTCAGTGGCTTTTGTTGTCCCTTTCCAGTCATATTTTCAGTCTTTTTGAGTCTTGATAAGAGTTTTGTAAGATGTGACAAAGGGAGCTCAAACTGTGGCAGATGAACTCAATCTGAGGGATATTTCTGTCTTCCTCCAGGTGAAGGTGTTGTTTGCTGGACAGGACATTGATAGGAGCCCTTTCATGGTGAATGTGTCTAAAGCATTGGGAGATCCGAACAAGGTGCAGGCCCGTGGGCCAGGTTTGGAACCGGTGGGCAATGTGGCCAATAAACCCACGTATTTTGACATCTACACAGCAGGTAATGTCAGGAAAATAAAGTTGTTTGCTGTTTGGTCTAAAACTAAAGACTAGACAAAGATCCTTCATGTATTTGTGACCCCTCAGGTGCGGGAGCAGGCGATGTCGGCGTGATCATTGTTGACTCTCAGGGTCGTAGAGACACAGTGGAGATCATTCTGGAAAACAAGGGCGACAGTGTTTTCCGCTGCACCTACGGCCCCATTCTGGAGGGCCCTCACACTATATATGTGACATTCGCCGGCCAACAAATACCCAGAAGTCCTTTCACTGTTCACATCTCAGAGGGTGAGACCCATGTCCTCACTTCCAGACTTAATTCCTTGAAAAGATGTTGTCTTATTAGGTCCTGCAGAGTTCTTTTACAGTCACAGTCACATTATTATTTAACACCATAGCTGTTAATGCACCAAGAAAACAACAAGTGCTTTTGTGCCTGAGCCTTTGACTTGTTGTTTTTGCTGCATTAAAAGCATTCCATGTAATTTCTAAAATGCCTACTGACCCTGCTGAATAGACCAGCTATTTTTCCTGATAAAGTTGGTTCGCTTGTTGTTGAAGCTGGTTAGGAAAACTGGTAAAGACATTAGAGCGAAGACCGAAAGTTACAGTAAGCTGGCCTATTCAGCTGGGGCATTATTCACGTAAAGAGCTTATTTTACCCTTCTAAAGGTGTGGTCACATTTACTGTTGCTCTGCGAAATTTTGTGGCCGAAATCCAGTGTTTCCAATAGGTCAAAAAAGTTCCACACACAGATTTCACTCATTGTTGGTTACGTGAATTCGCCATGCTGACCAAAAAAGCCGGTGGTTTCTGGTGTGAGCTGCGCTATACTGTTGACAATAGACTATGGACCTTTTTTGCCCATGAAATTTCGCTAATGTGACTGCACCTTGACTTCAGATTGTTTGATTGACAGCATGCTAATACTGGACAACTCCCAGAGAGATCTGCTCTCTGTGGCACCGACTGAGATCAGGTTGTTTGGTTTGATCTCCTTGCTTACTGCTCCAGGGTTCCACCACCCTCCCGATGATGACGAAACGCTTTATTGTGTTTCTTCTTTCCTTTCGCCTGTGTGTGTTGTTCTAGCTCCTCCGAGCGGCCGGCAGATTGGCTCACCGGTTCACATAATCCCTCAGTCTATACGCACGCCGCCCTCAGAAAAGGCCATGAAAGTGCCTCCCCCAACACCACCCAAACCCAGGCGACCAAGTTAGTACGGGCCACCCGGGGGGCTTGGCATATGCCTGCTCGAGCTGGGTCCCCTCCCTCCTGTCTCTTTACCCGTGTCCTCCTGGGCACACCATCTCTGGCTCGTTGGCATGCGCTGGCGCTTTGCCCTCTGGGGCAGCTAAAATCAACTGGAAGCTCAGATAGAGACAGGAAGTGATGGGATGAGTGTATGTGTGTGTGAGTAAAAGTGAGAGTGAGGAGGATTAGATAAGTGTTGCAAATGCTGCTGCTGGTCTTGTTTTAACCAATGCAGAAAAAGAGCCACTATTCACTGGTGGGACTGGACGATCACTTAACAGGCGCTCAAGCATCAGGATCACTTTTGATTGGAGCCTGCTAATATTTACTGATTTAATATTCAGAATTTAACAGAATTTAATTTTAAATCTTATTATTAATGAATTAATTATTTAAATAATAATAAAAAAAATTAACAAAAGTAACAAATTGGTTTAAATTAGGGCTGAAGTTAATTAATCAAAATAATTCATTATTTTGTTTAATTTGATTTTTGTGTTAAAAAACAGCCCTGGTTTAAACTACTCATTGTAACCTGAACTGACACACCTGCAATTTTAATAAAGTCAAGATGCCATCACTTGATTTGGCATCAAAGAGCCAATGGCTGAGTGACCGTCTGAGTGTAATACAATCATCTTTATCTCAAAGATCATCATCCTCATCCCATTGTCATCATGATCATCATCATCATCATCTGTGCATCTGTGCATTTGGCCATGTCGCTCCTTTAATACTAACTAAGAGAATGGGAATGCTTTGATTGACTTAACAACCAAAATATACAATGAAGTAACTAACTAATTTTCCACATTTTCCGCCTAACATTATTTTGTAGACTTTTTGTCTTCTTTTTTATCCAGCACTGGAAGAAACAGATACTGCGAGAAGAATTTGTTTGATCAGATATGAGAGAGCACTTAGAACTTAGCAGGGCTGCTTTTAATAGACATTTTATTGCTCTAAAAGTGCTCATTAGTGGACTTAATGTGCTTAACACCAAACCCCAACAGTAGGCCACAGATTTCAAATAAAAAAAAACGTTTTATTTGAGTAGAATATTGTTATAGTTTGGTTATATTTTTCACAGCTGGTTCTTGTATCTAATTGCAAATATAGTGTTTTGTCTTTTTATAAGCTCTTGAAAACACATCAGCTTGCCTGTATTTTTCATTTTAGTTCTCTTACTTCATTCCTAATGGGGTCTTTTTGAGATTGCTAATTGCATTGTCATAGGCTTATAAAGGAAACATTCTGTGTTTGGTTGTTCTTCTCTGCTCGTACCTTTGGCTTGGTCCATATGCTGGTCCATGTATAATCTCAACTAACTTCGACAACCTCTACGTTCATGTGTGTATGAGTCTTTTTTTTGCCGTCTTGTACTTTTCACCTTGTGAGATAAAGAATAACCTCTCTTTCCTCCTTGTAGCGAGTAACCCGAATGCTTGTCGGGCCATTGGGCGTGGCCTGCAGCCCAAGGGTGTGCGTGTGAAGGAGGTGGCCGACTTTAAGGTGTACACGAAGGGAGCAGGCAGTGGAGAACTACGTGTTCAAGTCAAAGGGCCAAGTATGCGTGCAACTTTTTTCGACTAAAGCAACATTGCATTGTTTTTTAAAGTTCGTCTGAATACAATTTTGTGTTTTCAGAAGGTGGCGATGAGCCTGTGAAGGTGCAAGAACTGGGAGACGGTGTGTATGAATGTGATTATTACCCCATTTTCACTGGAAAATACATCATCACCATTACTTGGGGTGGTCATGCCATTCCCCGCAGGTAAGGGCGCTTATAGACCCCTGTCCAGTTCGATTTCTGTTACGCATTACTTAGCTAGAAATTTTTAAAAAACGAATTAAATGGATTAAACATGAAATGGAAATTACTACAAAGAGATAATGCAGATTATCATGAACAGCCATCTCACTTCTGTGTTTAGCCCATTTGAGGTGATCATAAGTGAAGATGCAGGCCCTCAGAAGGTGAGGGCATGGGGTCCGGGTCTGGAGACGGGCATGGTGGGCAAATCAGCTGACTTTGTGGTCGAGGCCATTGGCACAGAGGTTGGAACTCTGGGTAAGAATCTTCTTTAACGTCACAGCCTCCTGAGCTGGTGTTGTTTCCAGGGATCTAGTGTTTATGGCAGGGGTTCTCAACTCTGGCCCTCAGGTCCAATTTCCTGCAGAGTTTAGCTCCAGCCCTAATCTAACACACTTGAACAGCCGAATCAAGGTCTTCAGGATTACTAGAAAGCTACATTCAGGTGAGAAAGATTAAGGTTGGAACTAAACTTTGCAGGAAAGTGGACCGTAAGGGCCAGAGTTGAGAACCACTGGTTTATGGTCTGCTGAGATGCCTGGTTAATGGTCAAAAACTCACTTCCATGCACAGGTTTCTCCATCGAAGGTCCCTCGCAGGCTAAGATAGAGTGTGATGACAAGGGTGATGGATCTTGTGATGTTTTGTACTGGCCCACCGAGCCAGGTGACTATGCAGTCCATGTCATCTGTGATGATGAAGATATTAAAGACAGCCCCTTTATGGCCCACATCCTCCCTGCAGCCAATGACATCTTCCCTGAGAAGGTTTGCCCTGTGACAATTTGGCAATAATGTTTGCACATTTGTTGGGAATAATAAATGATTGCAGTAACTGAACTAACTCGTGTTTTTCTGCAGGTTAAGTGTCACGGCCCCGGGCTGGAGCCAACTGGCTGCATCGTAAACAAACCAGCTGAGTTTACAATTGACGCCAGTGGAGCTGGAAGAGGACATCTACAGATTTACGCTCAGGTACATTTTCATCATGGGTACAGTCCCAGATGCTTCATGCCTCATGGCTCACTTTACTGGTACAAAAATGTGTTTGTCCTTCTTTTAATTCAAGGACTCCGAAGGCTTCCCCATCAATATCCAGATCACAGATAACGGTGACAGCACATATTTCTGCGTCTACATACCCACCAAGCCAATCAAACACACTATCATCATCACCTGGGGAGAGGTCAATGTTCCCAACAGTCCGTTCAGGGTGAGAGCTCACTGTCAAATGGCAGATTTTAGCCAACTGATGACATTTTTATGTTGCTGTTTTTGTCAAGAACTTTCATGAATTGGATCTACAACAAGCTCAGCCTTTCAATGAAAGTTCATGACCACATTTTTCCAGTGTTAGATTTCACACTTTCCTTTAACACGACCATGTTAGATCATAGGTTCCATATTGGATCGTAGCTTTACTAGAACCACTGTCCTCCAAAAGCTTTCAGTTCCTAGTTTTACAATGTGTAATTATGGTCTTTCTACATTTCTCAGGTGACCATTGGAGAAGGCAGTCACCCAGAGAACGTGAAGGTTCATGGACCAGGAGTGGAGAAGACTGGCTTGAAGGCCAATGAACCCACATACTTTACTGTGGACTGCAGTGAGGCCGGACAAGGTCTGAGCAAACATGATCACTAACGTTATTTAAACTCATATTTGAAATGTGGAAATTTACCTTATTTCCTTCCCTATTTTTTATCTGTTCTGACTCCTTAGGAGATGTTAGCATTGGTATCAAGTGCGCTCCGGGTGTGGTGGGACCTGCCGAAGCAGATATTGATTTCGACATCATTAAAAATGACAATGACACATTCACAGTGAAGTATACACCCCCTGGAGCTGGACGCTACACCATCATGGTGCTTTTTGCGGATCAGGTCAGTCTTAGTCAATAATATGAAATTATTCTGTATGTTATTTGAGTTCTAATTATTATTATTATTTTTTACAAATTAACAGGAAATTCCCATCAGCCCCTTCCGCATCAAAGTCGATCCATCCCATGATGCTAATAAGGTGAAAGCAGAGGGTCCTGGGCTCAGCAAGACAGGTCAGTTTCATTGTCAGTGACTAAAATCAATTAAATGAAAAAACAGTAGGTAAAAATAGCTCTCATCTGCATGTTATGTGTCTCTATCACAGGTGTGGAAGTGGGCAAGCCGACCCATTTCACGATCTATACTAAAGGAGCAGGCAAGGCCACACCTGAGGTTCTCTTTACCGCAGCTGGAAAAGGAGAAGCCGTCAGTGACTTTGAGATCATCGATAACCACGACTATTCTTTCACTGTGCGCTACACTGCGTTACAGCAGGTGAGACACTCCAGCAGTAGGTTACGTTTCATATAAATGGACACCAAGAGGACATATCCTATTGTGGTATTATAAATTACATTTTGCTCAGTCCTGTTTTTTGTGATCCAGGGTAACATGACCATATCTGTGTGCCATGGTGGTGACCCCATCCCCAAAAGCCCATTTGCCATCAGTGTCGCTCCTCCTTTGGATCTCAACAAGGTCAAAGTTCAAGGACTCAACACCAGTAAGTTCACAGCAAGTCAAATCTTCAGGCTATTCCTGTGCGGAATGAAGTAATAGTGATGTTGATTTAACATATTTAACATATTTTTTTGTGCCTACGTGTTTAGAAGTGGATGTAGGGAAAGATGAGGAGTTTACCGTTAATACACGTGGCGCGGGAGGTCAAGGAAAGGTGGACGTCAAGATTACCTCACCCTCTCGCCGGCCAATCCCATGCAAGGTGGAATCTGGAGCGTCCAATGAGGTGCACACAGTTAAGTACATTCCACCGGAAGAGGGGCCCTACAAAGTGGACATCAGCTACGATGGAAACCCTGTGCCGGGAAGTCCTTTCACAGTGGAGGGGGTGATGCCTCCAGATCCCTCAAAGGTAGGAGTCACAAATAGGAGAATGTGATTTGTTTGTTTATATGTCATTGTCTTATTGAACCTTAATTTTCTCATCAGTATTTTTTTGGGTGTGTGTTCTGTTGATGGATATGCTTCTATTGTGCTTTGGCATTTCAATTCCCTCAAGGATCATTTCTCAAGTTTAAGGCTAAAAACATACTAAGAGCTGCCTGAGATGATAAAACTACATATGATGAGAAACATGGGATGCATTTTAAGAGTTACCAGAGAAGCTGGACTGTTCAGTGCAATCCTTACTTTACATGCCAGAAAGACCTTCAGAGAATTTATGAGCCATTAACCATTGTCAGAATTAGATTTTGTAAAACAATATTTCTCGATCCTCTGTGCAAGGAAATGTCCTGTTTGTAGAGGTTTATTCCAGCAATGTTAGTTCCAAAGTAAACCAATTTAATTGTATTTTATTTTTTTTTATGTATTTTTGGTTTGTATGTATGCCTGTTGTCTGCAGTGCTGGATTGTTCAAGTGAGTGTTTTCCTTTTCCGTGAGCCAGATGCTCCAGATTGTATATCAGTTGTGTCACTGAAGAAGCCTAAAACAAACATAAAAGGCCATTTAGCTATTGTTGGAAATTATTAGAGGACGGTTGGTGTTTATTAATCTGTCAGGGAAAGGTGAACTCAAGTGTAATGTGCCAAACAAGGTACTTCATCCACATGTGGAATGGCTGCTCCATTCTGTCACTGAGGATCATTAGATAGTTATCTGTATATTACCAAAAGAGATACAGATCTCTGACCATATATGGATATAAATGAGGAAGGCCGTCTGACTTTGAAAAATGTTGGACTGTCCTCTAGTACTGCTAAAGCATGTTGGATCATTGAATTATTGAAAATTCGATGCACACCCGGAGTGGCAATTACACCTTATAAATTTTTTTAAATTCCATAGTTCCTGAATCTATTATTCTGCTTACCACATATACCACATGTATAATTTAATTATATTAAAATATTATGTTTTCTGGTCAATTTTCACTTTAATTCCTGAGTGTTTTAAAGTTTCTAAGAATTCTGTTTTGACAACGTTAGTGACAACAGTTTTGTATTATTTTCACTTCAAGGTGCGAGCCTATGGCCCTGGACTGAAAGGTGGCATTGTGGGTAAGCCCGCTCCATTTGCCATCGACACCAAAGGTGCAGGTACAGGAGGTCTCGGGTTGACTGTGGAGGGCCCGTGTGAAGCAAAGATTGAGTGCCAGGACAATGGAGATGGATCTTGCTCTGTGTCCTATCTGCCCACTGAGCCTGGAGAATATTCCATCAACATCCTGTTTGCTGATGCTCACATCCCTGGTTCCCCTTTCAAAGCCATGGTGCAATCCGTCTTTGACCCCAGCAAGGTTACAGCTAGTGGGCCAGGGTTGGAAAGAGGAAAAGTCAATGAAGCAGCGTCGTTCACCGTGGACTGCTCTAAAGCAGGGGAGGCGGAGTTGACCATCGAGATTATTTCAGATTCAGGAGCCCAGGCAGAGGTTCATGTCCAGAATAACAGTGACGGAACATATTCTATCACCTACATTCCTCCTTTCCACGGAATGTACACCATCACAATTAAATACGGAGGACATGCAGTGCCAAAGTTCCCTGCAAGGGTCCAAGTGGATCCTGCTCTTGATACCAGTGGAATCAAGGTCTACGGTCCAGGAGTGGAGCCCAGAGGTAAGGAGGGCATCTAAAATTACACTTGTTTGAATGTTTAGTACCATTGTGCTTAGCAAATTCTGCTATATTTTCACAGGGGTACTCCGAGAGGTCACTACACACTTTATTGTTGACACTCGGGTTCACAACAAGATTGGTGGAAACCACATCAAAGTTCGTATTGTTAACCCATCAGGTGCCAGCACTGATGCGTACATCACTGACAAAGCAGATGGCACTTACCGAGTAGAGTATACCGCATATGAGGATGGTAAGATATCCTGTAGATAGAAAAAATATATATTATGTCGAATTGATTAAATGCTGAGGTAAGCTGGTATATGTGTCTGCCCCAATCTTCATTAATTTAACAGGCTTTGCTGGCCTTTCTTTCTTTCCTGAGAATCTCGGGACACACACACACACACACACACACACACACAGGGCTGTCCGCTATTCTGAGCACGGCTGCTGTATTGATTGTTCTGTATGGAGGTCAATGTTGTAAGATGGAAATTCATTCATTGTTCATTGTGTTTGGAGCAGAGCCTGCTGATGTCTTTTTCCCCCATGATGCCTTGATAATATTCCATCACAACTATTGATTGAGAGAAGAAAACACATTCTCTCTCTATATGACCACATTGTCTCTTTTTTGTCAAAGGCAGCAGTTCTTAAGATAATACGCAATGAGAACAAGATCTTTAGATGAGAAAGTACTTTCCAGCTTCATATTTAGAGATGAAAGAGTGCTGTTATTTTTGTGTTTGTACAGGTGTGCATATTATAGAGGTGCTATATGATGAAGTACCTGTCCCCAAGAGCCCGTTTAGGGTGGCGGTGACCGAAGGTTGTGATCCCAGCCGTGTACGTGCCTACGGTCCCGGTCTGGATGAGGGTCTGGTTAACAAACCCAACCGTTTCACTGTGGAGACCAGGTACACATTTCTACGAATGCCTGCTGTTGAACATGAACATGTGCCTGTGAAGGGCTAATTTGGAAAAACCAAAAGTCAGAAGTGTCAGTATGAAATACATACCCAAAAAGATTTTAAAACCAAATTGTGCCTGTTGAATAGTTTATTTACCCTAATGTGTGGTCACATATATGTCTGGCAGTTATATACTGTAAGTAGAAATCCACACAATCTGACGTTTCAACTGTACATCGCTACGCTAATGAAAATAGACAATGAACCCTTTTTTTGCCCTCAAACATTTTCTGAAATATTGCTAATGTGACTGCTGAAATGCCTTCAATATCCTATCATTTTATAGAAATGTAAGCAGCATAAACTACAGTATATTAGGGTTCCTCAAATCCATCACTGGAGGGACACTGTCCTGCAGAGTTTAGCTCAAATCATGATCAAACTCACCGGCAATTCTAGTAACTCTGAAGTCTCTGGTGAGTCTCAATCAGCTCCCTAGTTTAGTAGTCAGGGCACTGCTCAGGGAAACAGTCAATGGGCTGACTCCCTGATCAGTGCCCTGACTACTGAACTAGGGAGCTGATTGAGACGCACCCTTTGTCTTGCTTGTTCAGGTGTGTTTGATTAGGGTTGGAACTAAACTCTTTCGAGGAACCCTGCACTATATGAATAGTTTTGCTGTGAATCAAATCTTTAATTCTTGTCTGTATTTTCCCCTCTTTCAGGGGTGCTGGCACGGGTGGTCTTGGATTGGCCATTGAGGGTCCATCAGAAGCTAAGATGTCTTGTAAAGATAACAAAGATGGCAGCTGTAGTGTGGAGTATATTCCTTTCACTCCTGGAGAATATGATGTCAACATCACTTTCGGAGGCCTGCCTATCCCAGGTATGATGTCATTTCCTTCTGTCTAATTCATTCCATGGTTTGTTTCTGAGTGAACTCAACACACTAATTACACACTGACATTGAATGTCAGCAGTTAGAGAACATAAGAGCGCTGAAGTGTTGATTAAGGCATTTAGAAGCAAATAATCATGACATTTTGATTTAAAGCTTGAATATTTCATTATATGAAGAAAAGCTGTAACTGTGTTATTTCTATGGGTGTTTAGGTAGCCCATTCAGGGTGCCTGTGAGGGAGCTGGTGGACCCCAGCAAGGTGAAGTGTTCTGGTCCTGGTCTGGGCAGTGGAGTAAGAGCCCACGTCCCTCAGACCTTCACCGTGGACTGCAGCAAGGCTGGACTCGCCCCACTGGAGGTGCTGCTGTATGGACCTACAGGTGAAAATAGACTGGACAAGGTCCTTGAAGTATATTCATGTTTCAGTTTAGCTTTTAAAAAATTTCATTACTAGAATGCCTGGAACATTTACGTAAAAGTCCTTAAAGTGTAAACAGTATAAGTGTATGTGCTTAGCTAGTCTGAGGATGTTGTTTATATGCCTATTCATACTTAGGGCCCTATTTTAACGATCTGAAACGCAAGTGTCAAAGCGCGAAGCGCAAGTAACTTTGTGGGCGGGTCTCGGCGCTGTTGCTATTTTCCCGGCGGGATAAATGGCTCTTGCGCCCGGCGCAAATCTAAAATGGGTTGGTCTGATGTAGCTTCATTATTCATAGGTGTGGTTTGGGCGTAACGTGAATAAACCAATCAGAGCGCCATCCAACATTCCCTGTAAAAGCAGGTGCGCAAGTTCCATTATGGATTGCTATTATTATGGCGTATTTACCAGGCGCACGCCAGGAGCGGTTCACAGCCGAGGAGACTGATGTTCTTGTAAGAGCAGTGAAAGACAGAGAAGTGAAGTTGTAATGTTGTACATTATGGTAAAGGTGATTTCACAGTCTTTTTTTTTTTTTCAGTCTTTCAGTTTTTTCAGTTTTTCAGTCGATTTTTTTTCCTGGTTCTTGACGGACAAACCAATTTGTCAGATGTCCTGATATACATATATGTCTTGCCACTATTGGGCAAACAGGTCTTATCCTTAATTATTACAATTAGCCTGAATCATTTGTAAGCTAGATTTATTCCTATTTTTTCACATCTTCGTGGCACACCACAATGATTTCCGTCATCTCATGTGTTAATATTTTTTTAGTGTAACAATTTATGATTTGCAAAAATAACTGTTGCATCTGTGTAGATTACATGAGCAAAGTGTATGCGCGTTGTGCACGCTATACATTATGGTCAAGCATGCGCCCTTAAAATAGCATAATGAACAACGCGCAACGCGCCACTGACTTTAGACTAGGTTTTTTCTGGTCAGTGGCGCAATTGTTTAATGGAACAGCAAAATAGCACCAGGGATTGTTTGCGCCGGAACACGCCTCCTTTTTTGCGCTGAACCGCCCAGGTAGCGCAAGTTCATTCACTAGTTTAGCGACGTGCTTCTGTGGAGGGAAAAGCGCGCTTTGCGCGGGTGCAAAATAGGAATGACACATGCGTCAGTGTACAAAGTCAATTGCGCTGGGTGCAAGATAGGGCCCTAAGTATCTATACATCATAAGTGATTTAGAAGCAAGTTCCCCTCTCAGGATTTCGTCTGTTGCCATTTTCAAAGCATTCTATCAATTTTATTTATATTTATAGCATTTGTAATGTAACTATGGTGGCAATTGCCTTGTTCTTGAACTGTTAAATGTCAAGAGTTTGAATTTAATATATACCTTTTATCAATGTATTACATCAAAGAAATTATAATTATTTTTGAAGGATCATGTGACACTGAAGACTGGAGTAATAATGCTGAAAATTCAGCCATCACAGGAATAAATTATATTTAAAAATATACAAAAATAGAAAACAGTTCTTATAAATTGTTATAATATGTCACAATATTACTGTTTTTATTGTATTTTTGATCAAATCAAAAGCATAAACCTCACTGACCTCAAACTTTTGAGCGGCAGTCTATATTGAAAATGCAATTCATATTTAGTTTATAAATGTCATGGCACAAATACCATAAAAGACACATTCATCAAGAGTGTTGTCTGGACTAGATGACAGGCATGCAGATAGATCAACTGTGTTATTATTCTAGGGATGACAGAGCCGGTGAATATCACAGACAACGGGGATGGCACCCACACAGTGATCTACACTCCTGCTAAAGATGGACCTTACACTGTCTGTGTCAAGTATGCAGACCAAGAAGTGCCACGCAGGTGAGCGTGCTGCTTAAATTATTAATAAAGTCTTAATATTAATGGCAAGAGTTGATGTGTATGGTATGACCAAAATCTTCAGTGCTGGTTTGGAAATTAGAAGAGCACTTCCAAATATAGGAAGTATGTGATCATTACATATGTCTGTTCCTCTATTTCCCCCCTTTTCAGTCCATTTAAGATCAAGGTGTTGCCTGCACATGATGCCAGTAAAGTCCGTGCCAGCGGTCCCGGCCTAAACGCTTCCGGGGTGCCAGCCAGCCTGCCAGTGGAGTTCACCATTGATGCCCGTGACGCAGGGGAGGGCCTTCTCACCGTACAGATACTGGTGGGTGACATCAGCATTCACTCAGGCCTCTTTTCTGACATGCTTTAAGACAGGTTTCCCTTGATGATCACATGTGCTTTAACAGCCAATGTCCTCCCCTCCGCTTTCCTCTGCCCTGACCTCTGACCCCTCCCCTGCTGTCGCTGTAGGGTCCGGATGGGTGCAGGCGAGAAGCCTCTGTGTATGTGGAGGACTGGGGTAGGAGGGTGTGGGAGAACCACATTGTAAAGGGCACCATCCCCTTCCATATTCTTAGGAAAGGATGTGTAAGGCGGCCTTTCAGCCTCCTCTTGTTGTTATAACTCACTGTGTCTGGCGTCTCTCCCATCAGCCTTGGGCCCCTAAGAGCTCATGGCCTGTTCCCTTGCTACTGTACCCCCTACCCCAGTTCCCCTGATCCTTTGGTTGCTTTTTCAATAATTACCTAGTTTTTCCGTAGTTGTTCCCTAGTTCCTTGTTCCATATTTGTTCCCTAATAATAGGAACAAATGGGAACTATCTCTATCTATCTATCTATCTATCTATCTATCTATCTATCTATCTATCTATCTATCTATCTATCTATCTATCTATCTATCTATCTATCTATCTATCTATCTATCTATCTATCTATCTATCTATCTATCTATCTATCTATCTATCTATCTATCTATCTATCTATCTATCTATCTATCTATCTATCTATCTATCTATCTATCTATCTATCTATCTATCTATCTATCTATCTATCGTTACTTTTTGTGTCCTCCTGGTTGATGGATATCACATTCAATGACAATTAAAAGCCAGAAGTAACTTGTGAATTGTCATTTCGTGAGGATGATCCTTGTTTTCTTATAATCATACTACTTTCCATGCTAAAAAGGAAGGGAGAAAACTTCACTTGAACCAAAACGAGCGTTTCCAAACTGCACACGAGCAAAAGCATCCAAAAACATTTTCATCTTGCACAAAAGTGGCGTTTTTTTGGATGTGAGAGTGAACCTTTCTCCCAGGCAGCCATACTTGATCATTGTGTGCCTGTCAAGGGGACCCTTAATGTTGCCCTCTAGTGGTCACTGTGGACTGACCTGTCATTAGATTTAGGCTAAACCCTACATGTGGTTTTCCACTACATGACTAACAGTCAGAGATGCTTGATATGTAATATGTATGAGTAATATTGCCTTGTTGAATATTGGCTACATTTATTTCAGCAGCTAGTTCAAATTTTGTAGGATTAGGATTTTTAAATGCAGAGCCTACACTCATTCGCATGAAACACACTTTAACAACTCGTTCCTTTTGCAGGACCCAGAAGGAAAGCCAAAGAAAGCCAATATTCGGGATAACAGAGATGGAACGTACACCGTATCCTACGTCCCAGATATGACAGGGCGCTACACTATTACAATCAAATATGGCGGGGACGAGATTCCATACTCCCCTTACCGCATCCATGCGCTGCCCAGTGGAGATGCCAGCAAATGCCTTGTGACAGGTCAGTTACAGATGTCTACGTCACACCCCACTGTGGCCTTCTATAGTGAGCTTTTATTAGTGTCTTGTGATTTTATTGCTTTATAAAAGTGCAATCTCAGCACTCAGCACAAATTTTACATTTTTAAAACCTAGCATCTTACCTAAGATTACCTTTATGATCATGAATTCGAACAAATCTTTTTGTTTATCTGTAGTGTCGATTGGGGGACACGGACTGGGTGAGTTACCTTTTTTGACCTTTGCCAGCCTTTTATGTGGGAACAGTTTAGGCCACTCTTTTTCATTGAGATGAATGGCAAAAAAACGGCCCATTTAAATTCACTCCATAACTGTGCCTCTGTCTGATTGGTGTATAAAATGCTGTTGTAATCTTAATTGTAATTGTTTTGTGGCTGTACTCAGGCTCAGGGCTCGGACCCACCATTCAAATCGGCGAGGAGACCGTTATCACTGTGGATGCAAAGGCTGCTGGGAAGGGGAAGGTCACCTGCAAAGTGTCAACTCCAGATGGGGCGGAGCTAGATGTGGATGTGGTGGAGAATGCAGACGGAACATTTGATATCTACTATACTGCTCCAGAACCTGGGAAATACGTCATCACCATTCGTTTTGGAGGAGAGCACATTCCCAACAGTCCCTTCCATGTGGTGGTGAGCACCTTCTCTATTATGTATCTGAATTATGCATATTTTGTTTGTGTACATTATGTACACTACCATTCAAAAGTATGGGGTTGGCAAGGCTCACTAAGGATGCATTTATTTGATCATATTCCGTGATTTTGCGATGAACAGAAAGCTTTTAAGTTCAGCATTTATTTTAATCTTTTGCTACAATATAAATATCTGTACTTGTGATCAATTTGATGTGTCCTTGCTAAAAAAAAAAAATTAATTTCTTTCAAGAAAAAAAAACTTACTGACCCCTTACCTAAATAATTAAAAAAATATGGCTACAGTGCATGGTGTGTTTTTACAAAGTAATCATTCTCCCCAACAGAAACTTTTATTGTACTTAACTTAGCAATTCAATTCCAGTTCAGTGGGTCGAATTGAATTAGCTGCATGTAAATGTGTGTTGTGTGAAGCCCTAAACATGTGACCACCTCCTTCTCCAGGCATCTGATACCATCCCTATAATTGAGGAACCGTGTGATAAACTGCAGTTACAGCAGCCCTACGCCCCCTACAAGGGCTACACCCCTCACTGGGTACACACCACCCGTAGTCATCAGATAACATCCTAAATGCTTTCTGCTCCTCAGCCTTTATCATTACACCTTTTCATTTCAGCCATCTTTGCTTAATTTCCCACGAGCTTTGCTGCTGACATCTTTTTAACAACTTATTAAAACGGCTAGTTGGCTGATCATGCATTCGTGGAGTTAATGAATCGGTTGTTGATCTCACATTGCAAAGGCAGAGTTTTGCACTTAAGTCTCTTTTATTTGGCTTTGTAGCTGCTGCTTTTACACATTTATTTCATTTGTTGCAGCTCAATCAGCCTGGGCCCTTTATCATTAACCCTTTGCATGCCCTTTCTGTTCACTGTCCTTAATCAGCAGTGCAGTGATGCTAAAATCTCTTTCTCTTCTAGGCCACGGAGGAACCAGTCACCGCAGTGGACGCCATGGAGCCAATGCTCCGCCCGTTCAATCTTGTCATTCCATTTACTGTGCAAAAGGGGGAGATTACAGGTAAAATAATTCATTAAAAAAACAATTGAATAAAAATGTATTAATAAACAATTAGATAATCATTAGAGGTGCTTGCAAAGGCAAACATAGTTAAACAAACCTCCTTTGGCCTGGGCCAGTAAGCAACGACCTCTTGTGAAAATTAAGTACACCTTGACATGCTGTTTGAATATTGAGTATTTATTACAGAAATAAAAGAATGTACTTAAATGCAAACTTTTCGGACACTTAATTGCATGATTTTTTCAAAAGCATGACAAAACATTATTAAAACATGATTAAAAGTGTAAAGTAAAAACGTTTAATTTGACATTATTACAAAGTGCACTTAAAAGTGTACTTAAGTGTGTTAAGAAAGTACACATCTGTGGCCTTTTATTTCATTAATATTATATTGTCTACAATTCTACTTTAAATATATATGTTTAGGATTTTAATCACATTCATTACAGTTAAGCACACTTCTTTTTTCACATGAGCCTACACAAGTCTGTATTCGAAAAGGTAGCATTTTGTCTTTTTCCAGGTGAGGTGCGTATGCCTTCTGGTAAGACTGCCCGCCCCAACATCACTGATAACAAGGACGGGACGGTGACAGTAAAATACGCCCCCACCGAGAAGGGCCTGCATGAGATGGACATCAAATATGACGGGAATCACATACCAGGTACCAAAACAATCAGACATTTGCTCTAAAATCTGGAAATCTAATAATGATGTTATAATAAATAATGTTTGTATTGATCATTTGGAAACATGAAGTGACACTCTTCTTATGTCTTCCTACAGGAAGTCCACTGCAGTTCTATGTAGATGCCATTAACAGCGGGCATGTGAATGCATATGGCCCTGGTCTGAGTCACGGCATGGTCAACAAATCTGCCACCTTCACAATCGTCACTAAGGACGCTGGAGAAGGTGATACACAAACCAAGCCTGGCTGTCTCCCAGTCGCATTGCATTATTCTCACATTGCTAGACTTTTGCACTCTCATCTTCCCTCAGGAGGTCTGTCTTTGGCAGTGGAGGGCCCCTCTAAGGCAGAGATCAGCTGTAAGGATAATAAAGATGGCACATGCACTGTGTCCTACCTGCCAACGGCCCCAGGAGACTACAACATAATCGTCAAGTTTGATGACAAGCACATTGCTGGAAGCCCCTTTACAGCCAAGATCACAGGTTGGGGTTTGTGTGTGCCCAAATATGGGTATGAGTGAGAGAGAGAGAGGATGAACAAGAGAGGGCAAAGTTATGTCTCTCCATAATGTTTGTGAATCACTAAATTAGCTGCTGTGTGTATTTATGTGTGTGCGCATGCCTTCACACCTGGAGAATTTAACCACATCTGTAAAGTGCTTCTAAAAGTAGTAGGCAGAATTTTTAGAAACAGGAAGCAGCTGTTTCCCCCCCATCCTCAAGTCTCAGTCTCACTTTGCCCCTCACACAATTTCTCTCTGCAATGGAAATGGGGTTGCACCCGTTCAAGAAATGCTTATTTTAATAATTGGATCATATTTGCTAGTTATAATAAATACATAAACAAGAACTACCTTTAAAATTTGGGAGTCGGTAAGATTATGCTCACCAAGGCTGCATTTATTTGATCAAAGATACAGTAAAAACATTAATACTGTGAAATATTTTTCAATTGAAAATGAACTTTACTTTTATTAATGTGATGGCAAAGTTGACATTTTAATATATTAAATCGTTCCAATATGCTGATTTGAAACATTTCTCCTTTTAATGTTTTTTTGTGTGTAAACTGTGATTCTTTGATTAATAGAATTTCAAATTTATGAGTTGGAGTACATCTAATTTTTTTTTTGCAGCAATGTCTTTACTGTTGTTTTTTTTGTAATATTTGTATATATTTTTTATAATAGTTGTTTTAGTTTTTTAACATTTTATACATACACACAGTATATATATATATATATATATATATATATATACACACACACTGTATATTTAAAGTCACTATTTATCATGGCTCCTCACTTTATTCTCTCATATTCTTGATAAAGGTGATGACACCATGAGGACTTCTCAGCTGAACGTTGGCACGGCCACAGACGTGTCTCTGAAGATCACAGAGACGGACCTGAGCTCCCTGACTGCGAGTATCAGAGCTCCATCTGGCAACGAGGAGCCCTGCCTGCTGAAGAGACTGCCAAACCGCCACATCGGTAAGTCACACGTCAAGCCTGCCAGTACCTACCTGCATCATGACTGAACTAATAAAGCAACCTGTAAATAAGCCAGATCTTATTAAGTTTAGGCAGGACATGTTGAAGGGCCATCAACCATGATTTGCAGGTAGTTTTAGTGGGAAGGGCACTCTTATTATAGACAGCATTTGGACAAATGTTTGTGTACACCCCTGCAAATAAGAATTATCAATATTTAGGTAATTTTTTTGCAGATGGGAAAGGCTGGGTATTTAAATATAACACTTTCAGAAACTAGAAGAATGAATGTATGAGTCAAAACAAGTCCTCTGACTGATGTCAGCAATCAAACACTACGACTTTCATCTAGTGATGCCTCAGAAACCTTATTTGAGACTAAGAGCTCCTTCCTGTGATTTCAAAGAGAATCCACTATCAGCTCAGAAAAGACTTGATGTAAAGCCAAATCCTGAGGCCTATCGCTTTTGTTAGATATGATAGTGCCACCATAAAATACTCTATTAAACCTGAACAAAGGCCTCAGTCCTGTTGCTCTTTATCTTCAGGGATATCCTTCACTCCTAAAGAGGTGGGTGAGCATGTGGTCAGCGTGAAGAAGAGTGGAAAACATGTGACCAACAGCCCATTCAAGATCATGGTGGGCCAGTCTGAGATTGGAGATGCCAGTAAAGTGAAGGTGTTTGGAAAAGGTCTGATTGAAGGACACACCTTTGAAGTGGCTGAGTTTATCGTGGACACCAGAAGTGCAGGTAAATGGTATTCTAGGATATGTGGCGCCCATTATGCACTTATTCCCAAGGTACACTTCAGTTTTGACGCAAACATTGTGTAGGCGCACTTTCGAAATGTATACTCTTTCAAAGTATTCTCCATTTGATAGCATAGCACTAGAAAGTTTCATCCTTGTCCATGATCTGTGCTATTTCTCTCCAGAAGTTAAAAGTGAAAAAAAGTCTTTGTACTCACTTAAACTACGGTTAAACACCCTCACACAAGCCCTCTTCATCATGGCCGTCTATTGTTGTTGCCGTCTCCAGTAGTTTGATGTTGTTGTTCCATCTCATTTGTTTCTTTCCAACTGTGAAACAACGGGCTAGAGCAGAGTTGCCACCTTGTGGACCAACTAATTAGATTAGATATCAAATTTACGCACACTGGGCCTCATAAAACTTTCGTAAATATATGAGCAAATTCTGAGTAATTTGCGCGTAAAATGGACCTTTATGAAAACTCTCCTCCAGATTCAAAAACGCTTCGTATACCATGGATTCAGTAGTTAAACGTGTGTATATTAATGAATTCCAAACATTCGTAAATAGGACGCGCATGCACGCTCATTCATAATTAGCATAATCCCCGCCCATGAGTTACAACTGCAAATGACGTGGCCAGGAACGCTGTGGAATCTTCTGGGATTCTTTCTCAGGTTTGGCTCCAGTATTTTGCATAAATGCTAAAGAGACTAATTGACCAATTGCCTAGCAATAAATATTACATTATCATGTGTCCACCAAAGCATTTTTAGCCAGCTAAAAAACGTCTGGTGCTCTTCTGAAAACGGCCAGCTGGTGGCGCTTGAAAGTGCTTTGCAAGGGCAGCGTTTTTCCAGCTGAGATACTTTGGTTGCTATGATACAGAATATCCGTGGCAGTAATGTGTTACTAGTATCTCATTTTGAAGAATATTACTGAATACAGAATCTAAAGGCGGTGGAGTGTGTTTCATGATAAACAAGAAATGGTGCGATCCTAGGAACATCTCCATTCTTTCGCGATCCTGCTCGCCTCACTTGGAACATTTAACTATCATGTGCCGGCCTTTCTACCTGCCGAGGGAGTTTTCCTCGGTCATCGCCACTGCCGTTTATATTCCACCACAGGCAGACACGGGGCTGGCTTTATCTGCCCTCCATGATGTGACCAGCGGCTTCATAAACAAACACCCCGACGCTGCTTTCATCGTCGCGGGTGATTTTAACAAAGCAAACCTAAAGAAAGTATTGCCAAACTTTCACCAGCATGTCTCCTGTCCCACACGAGGAGCAAACACACTGGATCATTGCTACTCTCCGTTTAAGAACGCCTACAAAGCTCGTTCACAGCCAGCTTTTGGCAAATCGGACCATGCCGCCATTTTCCTCACACCGGAATACAAACAAAGGCTCGTTCAAGAGCCCCCGGTGAGGAGGGAAGTCAAACGCTGGTCATCCCATTCAGAGATCACGCTACAGGCAGCTCTTGATGACGTCGACTGGGACATGTTCCGCGCGAGTTCTGAAGACGTCAGCGAGTTCACAGAAGTGGCGCTCTGCTTTATCAACACACTGACAGAGCAAGCCACACAAACATTAACTATAACGTCCTTCCCTAATCAGAAACCGTGGGTGGACAGTTCAATTCGCACTGCAGTAAACTCGCGCACTACCGCTTACAATGCCGGTCTCCTAACGGGGGATATGAGGGAGTACAAAGCTTCATGTTACGCCCTCCGGCGCGCCGTTAAAGCCGCAAAACTCCGATATAAAGACCGAGTGGAATCTCATTTCCAACTCAACGACTCCCGGCGGATGTGGCAGGGACTGAGGACCATCTGTGCTTTTGGAACTAAATCCTCTGCAGAGGTGAGAGCTGATCCGTTGCTGGTGAACGAGTTAAACTCTTTCTACGCTCGCTTTGATGGTAATCGCGGCAGCGCGACTCCGGCGAGTGACGCGTCAGAGAGAGTCCCTCAGAGCAGCAACAGTCACGTGATCTCTGTCTCGGAGGACGAGGTTCGGAGGGCACTCAAACGTGTGGATGTCAGGAAAGCTGCTGGGCCGGATGGTATTTCAGGTCGTGTTCTGCGGTCCTGTGCTGATCAGCTCGCAGGGCTCTTTACATCCATATTTAACGAGTCCCTTGCTACATCTGTTGTCCCCACCTCCTTCAAACGATCCTCCATCATCCCTGTACCTAAGATCAGTAAACCCTCTTGCCTAAATGACTATCGTCCAGTGGCTCTCACATCTTTAGTCATGAAGGTCTTTGAGAGACTTATTAAAAACAACATTTGCTCCTCCATTCCTGACACTTTGGACCCTCTTCAGTTTGCCTATCGTCCCAATAGATCGACTGAAGATGCCATCTCTCACGTCCTTCACTCCTGCCTCACTCACATCGACAGCAAAAGTGGGAACTATGTCAGGCTGCTATTTATTGACTATAGCTCAGCCTTTAACACCATAGTTCCCATTAAGCTAACACACAAACTCCTGGATCTAGGCCTGAATTCTTCTCTCTGCCTCTGGATTGAAGATTTCCTCACTGGCAGACCCCAGGCGGTGAGAGTAGGCCAGTTCACCTCCACCTCCATCACCCTGAGTGTTGGAGCTCCACAGGGCTGTGTGCTGAGTCCCCTGCTCTACTCTCTCTACACCCATGACTGTTTGTCCACACACAGCTCCACCTCGATCATCAAGTTTGCTGATGATACTGTTGTCCTGGGTCTCATCTCCAACAACAATGAGACGGCATACTTGGACGAAGTGGAGCAACTGACATCATGGTGCCAGGACAACTGTCTCTCTCTGAATGTTAACAAGACCAAAGAACTGATTGTGGACTTCAGGAAGAGACAGCATCGGTCATACTCCCCTCTCATGATCAGCGGGACACCGGTAGAGAGAGTGAGCAGCTTCAAATACCTGGGTGTGAACATCTCCGAGGATCTGACCTGGACTACACACATCCAGACACAGGTGAAAAAAGCCAGGCAAAGACTGTACCACCTGCGCCAGCTGAGGAAATTCAGGGTTTCACCAGCCATCCTGAAAACTTTCTATCGAGGGGCGATAGAAAGTGTCCTGACTCAGTGCATCACAGCGTGGTACGGGAACAGCACCAGTCACGATTGCAAAGCCCTGCAAAGAGTGGTGCGCTTATCCGAGCGCATCTCAGGCTCAGCTCTCCCGTCTCTGCAGGACATCTACACCAAACGCTGCAGAGGTAGAGCTACTAAAATCATCAGAGACATTAATCACCCTGCAAACTCTCACTTCACCCTGCTGCCATCTGGTAAGCGCTTCCGTAGCCTGATGGCAAAGACTGAAAGACTCAGGAGGAGTTTCTTCCCCCAGGCCATCAGACTCCTGAACTCAGTCACGTGACTTCACTTCACCCCGCACACGCATAAACATCCAGTTTAAACATTAACATCCACATACTGCCATTGCACTGCACTTTACGTTCCTATTGTTACTGTGTAACAACCTGTAATAACCTGTTTGCACATCATACTCCTGTTTGCACATTATACTCCATTTGCAATTATACCTATTGCATGCACATCATACTTCTCTATATATAAATATATATATATATTTTATGTTAACCACTTATTTTTAAGTCTACAGTTTTTCACTTATCATATCCACTTATTTTATATTTTATATTTTTATTTTATTTTTTTATTTTTATCTTATTTCCTATTTTTATCTTACTTGATTTATTTATAACTCTACTTATGTTAATACTTTTTATTCTAATTTTATTCTATTTCTATTTTAATTTCCCCTTGTGTTCTTGTAACTGTTATTTGCACTGTCCATGGAGCGGACCTGTTTACATTTCACTGCCAGTTGTATATTGTGTATATAACTGTGTATGTGACAAATAAAACTCTTGAATCTTGAATCTTGAATCTTGAATATAAAAAATGCCGTAAAAAGCAATATTAACTTTTCCATTATTGTTGTTCAGTCGGTGTACAAGTGGGATGATTGGTCGGTGTAGTTTTTGTCCCGCCCCGTCTCCACTGTGATTGGACGGCCTGGTAAAAAGTGACAGTGACGAGCACTGCCTATTACCCAACGATGAACAGTAAAAAAAAAAAAAAAAAAGAGACGGGGCAAATCAACTCTTGAAATATTATTACGGTACATAGTGCATCAAAATGCAATGTCATCAGTTTGCCTAAATTAGAACATAGAACGTTCAAATGTTTTACGCACCATTTACACATGGTAGGGAGCAGGTGTACATTTCTTTCGTACCAACCATTGACTGTAAAAAAATATGGACGTAGTGTCCGTGACGTCACCCATAGGATTCTGATGAGCAGTTTTGAAACGCAAAGTATGGACGAGATAGCTGTTGCCATCTTGGAAGCGTGTCATTGCGCGTTGCTCCCGGATAACAGAAAATGGGCAAAAAGGCGGGACGTGGGCGGAGCTGAAGTGATGTGATGACTAACAGACAGCAGATAAATGGCTATCCACCTGTCACTCGAAGTGGCCACGCCCTTAATTATGCAGAACTTTAATGCTTTATATAATGTAAACGAATGAGTTATAAAAAAATTCACCCCCCTCACAGTTGTCATGAAGGGCAAAATTAGCCGTATAGACCGAAACCACAATTTGTACCAGGCTGTAAACATGTTTTAATCTGCTGTAAAGTTGAGCATTTTAACATGGGGCTCAATGAGATTCTGCTCCCTTCTGGAGCCTGTCCCTAGCGGCCAGTCGATGAATTGCAGTTTAAATCACTTCCGTATTGGCTTCAATAGAAACTGCGGGAGGTTGCCGCTTTGTACCAACCAACATTTTGAAAATACGAACATTTTCGTGAATCCGAAAATGTATGTCAGAGTGGCTTTACACACAAATTCGTGCTGCTCGTTTTTCATGAATGAGGCCCACTGTACGTACATGCAGAAAAACTGAAGTATATTGGGATTTATAAAGGTTTGATTAAAGCAAACATAAATCCCACTTTTTTGGGATTTTTTTTGTTCATTAGGTTATGGAGGTCTGGGTCTGTCTATCGAGGGGCCAAGCAAAGTTGACATTAATTGTTCGGATGTGGAAGACGGAACATGCAAAGTGACCTATTGCCCAACCGAACCCGGAACATACATCATCAACATCAAATTTGCAGACCAACACGTGCCAGGTACTGCACAGACCTCAAACATGAGTCTTTTTGGGATGCTTTCTGAGGTGGGTGAATCTTAAACCCTTCATGTTGTTCCACAGGAAGTCCATTTACAGTGAAGGTTCTGGGTGAGGGACGAATGAAGGAGAGTATAACCAGAAAGAGGCAGGCACCTTCTATCGCCACGGTGGGCAGCACTTGTGACCTCAACCTCAAGATTCCAGGTGAGCAGAGATGGAATGAGACACTGGGGAGGGGTGTCAAGTCTTTCCGAAATTGCATAATATCTAGTAGGTACTAAATTTGGTTTGATACTTAGTTCAAAAACATACGTTTTGTATAGTATGAATATGGGTGGGAAGAATGAAATTTGGACGTACTACATCCACCATGTTGTCACCTTTCACTTCCGTTCGCATTTCCTTTACTGTGGCCTCATGGGATAGTAAAGTGTTCATCAGATGCACTTCAGAATCAAAAGTAGTAGGTCATCCAGGTACTTTTTGCTTACTGTTCTATGAATTTGATGCCTCACACCTATGCTCTGTTTTACGCCTGCTATGTAGTTGGGAAGTAGGCACATTCGGATGGAGGGTTTGTCTCTTTTTCCACCTGTTTCTCACTGACTCCCACTGTAATGTGTCACTTCCTGTCTCTTGAATCAGAGTGGCTCCGAATGAAACTGTATAGAATTTAATCAAAGTTGTTTTGATTAAAAGAAAGAATACGGAATTAGTTTTCATTCTACTCTGAAGCTTGCATTTTCTGTTTCTCTTTTCTCATTGCTTCCTTCCTTCTCCTCTTTCCTTTTCCCTCTGTCTTCCGGGTTCCTCATCTGTAGGGAACTGGTTTCAGATGGTGTCGGCCCAAGAGCGTCTCACCCGCACCTTCACCCGCAGCAGCCACACATACACGCGCACAGAGCGCACCGAGATCAGCAAGACCCGCGCAGGCGAGACCAAGCGGGAAGTGCGGGTGGAAGAGAGCACCCAGGTGGGGGGCGACCCCTTCAGGGATGTATTCGGTGGATTTATTGGCAGGGAGAGCCTTGGAACCTTCAGCAGCGGCCAGGGTCGACAACCAGAGGGTGTGTGCGTGTGTTTGTGTGCATTGATCGCTGGTTTATTAAGGTTTATTTCAGCTTCAAAAATTGAAAATTGAGAGAACTATCCCTTTAAGTTTTGCTCTTACGAGTTTCTTTTTGTGCTATTGTGTGATGATGTCATGGTGTGTGTGTGTTTATGGGGTTTTTGAGCGGGGGTGAGCGCACTCTTTCCACTGCAGACATTTATGACAGGAGAACCGAGCTGGAAAATCTGAGCGGCCGTCAGCTCTGTGGCCAACTCAGCCAAAACATCTTCTTTTATAGAAGAAATGCCTGACATTTTATGTGAAATGTCTCTTTTCCCTTCTCTCCCTCTCTTTCTCATGCTCTCAACGCCATCCCTCTTTCTCTCTCAGGTGAATCAGGCACACAGGAGATGACCGCACAGGTGACGAGTCCCAGCGGTAGCACGGATGACGCTGAGATCGTAGAAGGAGAGGACAGCACCTATAGTGTGCGTTTTGTGCCTCAGGAGATGGGCCCCCACACCGTCAATGTCAAATACAGGGGCCAGCATGTCCCTGGAAGCCCCTTCCAGTTCACCGTGGGGCCCCTGGGAGAGGGAGGGGCCCACAAGGTTCGGGCCGGTGGTACTGGCCTGGACAGGGGTGTGGCTGGAGTTCCAGGTAAGAGACAGGAAGCAGAATTAGTATTGATATTGTTAACTAAAACTATTAGAAATTGTTTTCATTAATTTAAATAATGCTGAAATAAAATTAAATGCAGGGTTAGTTTAGGGTTAGGGTTATATAATATTAGATAAAAAATTTACAAATTAAAGGCCAACTGAAATAAGATGAAGCACTAAAAGTACTAAAACTAAATATTTAAAAAAAAAAATTTAAATTGACAAAATTAAAGGATTAGTTCACTTTTAAATAAACTTTTGCTTATAATTTACTCACCCCCATGTCATCCAAGATGTCCATGTCTTTCTTTCTGCAGTCGAAAAGAAATTAAGGTTTTGGATGAAAACATTCCAGGGTTTTTCTCCATATAATGGACTTCAATGGGACCCAAACGGTTCAAGGTCCAAATGACAGTTTCAGTGCAGCTTCAAAGGGCTTTAAACGATACCAGACGATGAATAAAAAACTTATCTAGCGAAGCGATCAGTTTCTGCGAGAAACCGAGCAGTATTTATGCTATTATTTTACCTCTTAAAAGACGAACGCGATCATCTCTGAGCTCAGCCATAACTTCCGGCAACTGAGGTCAAATTAGATCGTGGTCATAGATATATCAATAGTATATCAATATCAATAGTAGATTCCTCATTCTACTGATCCGTGCAGGCGCTAATGAGGCATCTACGTATACATCTACGTATATATATCAAATCAAATTTGACCTCACTTGCCGGAAGTAATGGCGGAGCTCAGAGACGATCGCGTTCGTCTGTTAAGAGGTAAAATAATAGCATAAATACTGCTCGGTTTCTCGAAAAAAATAAAGCAAAAGTTTATTTAAAAGTGAACTAATCCTTTAACAAAACCTTATTCAAAATATTAATACATACTATAATTTATATACTTATATACTAAAATTACACTGACAGGATCTCAGACACTGTCAGGGGATATTGCGGGCATTCTTTTAGCCCACTGAGGTCTGCCAGATGATTTGGGATTTTAAAAAAAAGATATACTATATATTATTATTTTTTGCCATTAGCAGATTTTTAATAGTTTTTTAATGTGTGATTTTTAGCTGAGTTTAGTATCTGGACTCGTGAAGCCGGTGCTGGCGGTTTGTCCATAGCTGTTGAGGGGCCCAGCAAAGCAGAGATTACCTTTGAGGACAGGAAGGACGGTTCCTGTGGGGTGGCCTACGTAGTACAGGAGCCTGGTAAGTGCTAATGCTAATATTCAATTACACAGATGTGTTTACAATGGCGCTCAGTTTTTCGTTTGATTTATTTCTCTCATTTCAGGTGACTACGAGGTGTCTATCAAATTTAATGACGAACATATCCCAGACAGCCCTTTCGTTGTTCCCATTGCATCACTGTCAGATGACGCCCGCCTACTTACCATCACCAGCCTGCAGGTGAGTGATTCCAAATCAAACACACTCACGCGCTGAGCTGTGTGGAGAGTGCTCGTTATTCTCTGTAGCAGCGGGACGGGTGAGATTCAGGGACTCTTGAGAGCGGATAGCAGCTCCTTTATCAACACACTCTTTGAGAGACTGTGAGAGCACTTGATGGAGAGCACAGAACAGCTTATCATGAGACAAGACAAGTGTACTTGCAGTTGCCTTCACGAAGAGTGAAGGAGTTTCATAGGAAAGACAAAAGAGCATGGCAAAGTAGCAAATCATTTTTTATGTTGGCCATTGTGAAGAATCTTTGCTGAGAAAGGCACCAGAAAGGCATCTCTACATACTCGGCTTTAAAATTCTGAAGATTAGATGATATTGTAAAATTGTCTGTCTGGCTCTCTCTCAGCAGGAGATGGGTCTGAAGGTGAATCAGGAGGCCTCGTTTGCCGTGCAGCTGAACGGGGCGAGAGGGGCGATTGATGCTAAGGTGCACACACCGTCTGGAGCAGTGGAGGAGTGTTACATCACTGAGCTAGACAATGGTGAGCAAATGGGCACATACTCACGCATAGAAAAAGTCAGGGGATCTATAATTAATTATATGATTTTATGTATTACTTGTATTATTTTATTTAAATAAAATATTATACTATTTTATTATTTGTATATTATTGTTACTATAGTATAGTATTTTTTAAATATATTATCTATATATATTATTGTATTTTTTTAATTATATTATTTCATTATTTTGTATATGATTACTATTTATATATTTTTATTATTTACATAAATAGTGTAAATATTTATGTATTAATTATGTAATATATTATTTTATTAAACAATGTGTATAATATTATTTTGTTATTTTTGTATATTATTATTTATATATTATTGTTTTGGTTATATTATTATTATTATTATTATTATTATTATTATTATTATTAATATCTAAATATATGCAAACATTGTTTAATATATTCTTTTTTTAAACATACATTTTTATATTTTTTGTTTTGTATATTATTCATGATATTCTTATTCATTATTGTTATTATGTTTTATAAATATGTTATTTATATATTAAACCCTTTTTGTATTATTATTTATATAATATTTTGCTTTATATATATTATTATTATTTACATTTATAGTATATACACATCTATGTATTAATAATGTAATGTATTATTTTGTATTATTATTTTTTTGTTCTATATTATAATTTTTTATTATTATGTATATGATCTAAATATACTGTATGTATACTTTGTTTAATATATTATTAATATATAATATTTTATTTTACACATACTTTTTTCTCATATTATTTTGTTTTGTATATTATTCATGTTTTTTCTTATTTCTTATGATTATCATTATTATGTTATATAAATATGATATATTCTATTAAACCATTTTGATACTTTTTATTTTGTGTATTATTAATTTTATAATAATAATCATAATACTTTTAATAATTACTTTTTCTCATACCCAAAGCGCTACAAAAACAGGAAATGGAGGTAAAATAGAAAAATACAGACATAATACAATAAATACAGTAAAAAACAAACAATAAATAATGCAACATTCAAATTATGATCTCGATAACATTTAAAGACGCACTAGAACTGATGTTAGTTTATAGTATATGGATAGAGATTGCATTTGAAATGATTCAACATCGCATGCCTGTTTGTGCAGATAAACACGCCATACGGTTTATTCCACGGGAGAACGGCGTCCACTCCATTGATGTCCGTTTTAACGGGAGTCACATCCCAGGCAGTCCCTTCAAGATCCGTGTAGGGGAACCCTGCCAGGCTGGAGATCCAGGAATGGTGACTGCTTTTGGGCCTGGACTGGAGGGGGGAACTACAGGTATGACACCAACCAACCAAACAGCCAATCACGAGTGTCAAGACACAAGCGCACATGCATTCACTCAATACATCTCATCCTTCACAGGCGTACCCTCAGATTTCACTGTAAACACGTGTAACGCTGGGTCAGGAGCTCTGTCGGTTACCATTGACGGCCCATCGAAAGTGAAGATGGATTGTCAGGAGTGTCCAGAAGGATACAAGGTCACCTACACACCCATGGCTCCCGGCAGCTACCTCATCTCCATTAAATATGGAGGACCGCAGCATATCGTGGGCAGCCCCTTCAAAGCCAAAGTCTCCGGTGAGACATCACACACTACATTAGAGTAGCTTAATGTAGTATACATTTTTTTGCTCTTTACATATAGGGCTGACACTGAGTTACTCAGACCATAAAAAGGTCCCGACTAGTCGGTAGTCAGGACCTTTTTATGCACGGCATTCAAAAAAGGCCACTTATAGAACCTTGAAATCAACACCTGCAAGACAGCAAAAAAAAACATTCAGCAAGTTTTTACAGTGACTATGTTAAAGATCAACTTTTTTATAGAGATTTTTATGTATGAATATAAAATGAATAGTGAATAATGAAACAATGAATAGTATTTTTTATTAACTAACACTAACAAAGAGCAATAAATGCTGTAAAAAACGTATTGTTCATGCTAGCTAATGCATTAACTTGCGTTAACAAATGAGACCTTATTGTAAAGTGTTACCAATATTTTAATGTAATGTTTGGTAAAACCTTCATATTAAAGTTTTAATTGCTAGTGTACCATTTATTGATGTCTATATTAATTATATTATATTATATTATATTATATTATATTATATTATATTATATTATATTATATTATATTATATTATATTATATTATATTATATTATATTATATTATATTATATTATATTATATTATATTATATTATATTATATTTGTAGTGGACGGAACAGAATGACAGAATGTTACAGAGTACAAAATTAAATCAAGTATTGTTAAAGGTGCACTATGTAACTTTTCATCCGCTGGAGGTCGCCTATTCAAAACAAAGGCGTAGTTTAATGACGCCAAGTTTGAGCGCAGACTTTTGGGACATGTGGTCTTCACCTCACAGCCAGTGGAAAAGAATCGGGATAGGACTCTGGCAGAAATCATGTTCATGGATGCGATTATTAACGTTACTGTAGTATGAAGCAGAAGCTGGAGCAATTGTTAATAAGAAGAGCGCAACACACACCTCGCGAGCAGCGGGACCTTTATTATGGCATAGTCGCCGGCAGGACTTTTATTATGACACAGTCGTCGGTGCCACTTCCGCTTCTCCGGTCATGACTATGAGGTAACGCAGCTCTGTTTATCATATTAGATACATCTGAGTGTGTTGAACATTATGTTGTGACGTCACTCTGTGCGTTCTCTCGGCGGCTGCTATGACACTTGTTCACACTGCAGTGAGAGTAAAGCGTTTCTGCAGAATAAACCCGGAAACCGAGGGGAACGAAGATATGATGTCATCGACAGGCGACTCCCTCACACGTCCCGGTTCTTTGGTTAAAAGAGCAATTTTCTCACGATTTACAAATAGTTGGAAACATTTGGGATATTGTAAGTACTCAACTGAACAAAATATATAACACTGGCCTAGTGGTTTTTGGATATTTTTACATAGTGCACCTTTAATATAAAAATATAATACAAAATATAAAATTATTTATCAAAAATTATTAAAATGGTTATAAACATGAAAAAACGGCATTGTTGTTCCTTAAATATTATGTATATGGCTCTCATAGCACCTTGAAGTCTGGGACAAATACATTCACATGAGTAAATAACTATAATTAAAAGCTCCAGCACTCATTTTGAAATAGGAAAGGGGTTAGGAAATAGGAAATCTGGGTTTGCGGTATATTCTCTGGTTTTCTCTGGTCAAATTTTAACCGGTCCAATCAGCGAACCAGGGAGTCTGGTAGGACCAGGCTATGATCAGGCAGGATTAATATGCAATATGATGGAGTGGATTTGAAACAACACAAGCTTATGACAACTATGAAAACATGTCAAAATGTTACATATTTTCGAATTGAGATGGTAATGATTTGAAGGTATCAAATGGAACAGCGGCTCATCTTTCACGAAGCAAATCAATAAAAAGAAATTCACTCGTCCAGGTGCACGTCTGTCCGGTGGACACTCTCTACACGAAACGTCATCGGTCCTGGTGGAAACGGTGACGAAATCATCCTCGGTGGCCGGATCTTTCTCCACTCTGCCGAAGTTCTCGTCCGATGCCAGTAATGTGGTCTCCAGGGGGGCCGGACTCTCCAAAGCCTTCATCGGCCAGAAGAACACCTTCACGGTGGACTGCAGTAAAGCAGGTGCCTAACTTTTTCATGCATGTGTGTGCACATAACGCACATATACAGATGACTAAACGGCTTTTAATTTCTCTTTGCAGGGACAAACATGTTAATGGTAGGAGTGCACGGGCCAAAGACTCCCTGCGAGGAAGTGTACGTCAAACACATGGGCAACAGAATGTACAATGTCACATACACAGTGAAGGAGAAAGGAGACTACATCCTCATAGTCAAATGGGGCGAAGAAATGGTGCCCGGAAGCCCTTTCCACGTCACAGTGCCTTAAAAGACTGTCTTTAGATCCTCTCCGCTATGCAAAGACTCTACTGATCGTCCTGGGAACGCCATGACATATTAACTCACTGTGTTTCACAATTAATCAAGAAAACGTTGTCGTCTTCTATATCTGCATACGCTTTATCCAAAGTTCATTTCACGCTCGGTTATGTACCGTAACTGTTTTTTTTTGTATTATGTTATTTTAGACGTCGTGAGACTAGAGAATGTTTGAAGCAGAAGTGAATGATAAAATGGTTTTGAACTGCCCAGCAGTTGCTATTTTGAAGATGCTACATGCTAAATCACGTCCACCTTCCAGTCAAGTTACTGTCCGGACCATTTACAGACGTAATTTAAAGCTGAGTTATTTAATCGTTGTTTTTTATCTAATGCTAAATCTGGTCTTATTTTTATGATGGGATAACATCATTTAGTCTCTGAGTCTGGAGCAGGTTCGCAGCCGGTCCTGATCGAGGGCTTAGTTTGAGCAGTGAAAGCCTGACGTTTTAGTCCTTTAGGACTAGGTTTAGGCTCACACTGGGTCTGAACCGGTCCCGGGTGGCCCAGCACCCCTGCAGACTGGGTTGTGTGATTGGTTAGATGAGATTTTTTTTGTTTTTTGTACCAAACGGTGTAGCAAAAACCGTTCAGCATGTGAATGTTTGAAATCCCACAGTTTTTACAGTGACTATATTAAAGAGCAACATTTTATAGTGATTTTATAATTATGAATTTAAAATAGAAATGTATGGAGAAACACTAATTGTTTGATATTTTATTCTACTGTTTGGTAAAACTGTGCTGGCATATTAAAATTTTAATTGATAATGTGCTGTTTATTGATGTCCATCTGTCTATTATATTATACAATTTATATCTATTATATTATACAATTATTATATACTATATATTATATATTATGTCAATGATTATATTGTAGTGTATACAATATCACTTTACAAAAAGTTAAATACAATATCATATCAACATGTGGCAAATGTATTTATACAATTAACATTAAGTTTTGTTACCTTCAAAAACATATATTATATTAATTATATTATATCAATTATTATATTATACTGTTATATTGTATTGTATTATATACAATATCACCTTGCAATAAGTTAAATACAATATATCAACATGTGGCACACTTATTAATAAAACTAACATTACGTTTTGTTGCTTTCAAAAGCATATTATATTGTATTATATTATATTATATTATGTTATATGAATTATTATATTGTATTATACAATATCACTTTGCAATAAGTTAAATACAATATCATATCAACACGTGGCAAATGTATTTATACAATTAACATTAAGTTTTGTTGCCTTCAAAAACATATATTATATTAATTATATTATATCAATTATTATATTATACTGTTATATTGTATTGTATTATATACAATATCACCTTGCAATAAGTTAAATACAATATATCAACATGTGGCACACTTATTAATAAAACTAACATTACGTTTTGTTGCTTTCAAAAGCATATTATATTGTATTATATTATATTATATTATGTTATATGAATTATTATATTGTATTATACAATATCACTTTGCAATAAGTTAAATACAATATCATATCAACACGTGGCAAACTTATTAATAAAACTAACATTACGTTTTGTTGCCTTCAGAAGCATATTATATTATATTATATTATATTATATTATATTATATTATATTATATTATATTATATTATATTATATTATATTATATTATATTATATTATATTATATTATATTATATTTATTATATTATATTATATTATATTATATATTATATTATATTATTAATTATATTCATCTGTAGTCCCTGGACAGAATGTAACAGTCAACCTAAATATAAAATCAAAATGATAAATAAATGAAGATATACACAAAAAGCAAAGGAAAAACGTCATTGATGTTCCTTAGATTAACCTAGTTAAGTTAACCAAAATAATAAATGGAGATACAACATCATATCAACGTGTGCCAAACTTATTAATAAAACTAACAAAACGTATTGTAGTAGCCTTCAAACTCCTTTTGTCCATGACTGTGTGCCGTGTGTTAGTTTCCTTCACAGCCTCTAGAGGGCGATCTCACACTATTTCAATGCCAGGTGTAGTTAATGAGGTATTAGTTACAGGCTCAATCACTGCAAGCTGGCCGGGAGAAAAGCTCGTTGAGGTCAGTGTTTGAGCTACACTGTTGATTGAGATTTAAAATAGCAATATTTTCCAATGAACCCCAGATAAATACACAAGACATTTAAAATAAATAAGCACAGCATTCTTTCTGTTATCAAGTGTATCAATATATTGAGAGAGATGAGCTTCCTCTCTGGTCTCATCACTAACCACATTACACATATCAGGAGGGAAATTCCTTCAAAGAGGCAAATAAGAGTGGAATGCTCTTCCAACTGAGATTAATCAACCAATACACTCTGGGAATGTAACATTTTAGGGCCAAGTGTATTAAAATGCGCGTGGTGTAGGCTAGTGTGAAATGCTCAAATTATCAAGCTTGTTTCTTTCCAGTTTAATGAGCTGAATGAAAACGCATAATTTAGTTTTTTTTTCCCTGATTCTGATCTTGCCCCATAATTTGAATGTGTATTCTCAGTTCTATGAATCCAATCAGCTCAGACAAGCATGCTATTTTGCTAGCGACGTCATACAATTAAAAATATATATTATTTTTGGTTAAAAGTATGCAATTTATATATTCTGCTAATCTATCATCAAGTCAGAGTCCTAGTAAATAATGAAAAGCTGGAATATTTCAGTCACTTCATAAATTGCTCGATTTGGGCTTTCATATTAATCGATGGCCATTTTGTTGGTGCAGAAATCAGATGTAACATGGGTGTGATGTGAGGAAGAGGATGATAAAGAGTATTGCAGAACGATCATCTTCCTTGGCAACGTTGGTTGAGTAAGATCCATAGCTGTCTTTGCTCATCCTCCCCATCTTTCAGCGGTGCTGGAAGTATTTTTTCCATTAATTTTCCCCATAGGGATTTTTAAAAAAGTATTTGTAAAAGCGATATAAGCTATGAACCAAGTCAACCAGCTACGAAGTGAATCATTATAAACTTTGATTTGAAGCAAGCAAAAAAAAAGTTTTCAAAAATCTGACAAAAGTAGAAGACTGTGTACTTAAAGGTGCAGTGTGTAATATGTATGAGGATCTATTGACACAAATGCAATATAATATACATAACTATGTTTTCAGTGGTGTACATAATGAACCGTTATGTTTTTATTACCTTAGAATGAGCCATTTCTATCTACATACACCGCAGGTCCCCTTACAGTGAAGTCAACATTTAGCGGCGTCATGTTTCTACAGTAGCCCTAAACGGACAAACTTCTCTACGGAGCACTAGCTACTCTCTGCTGTCTTAGACGACATCTTTGTCCTGTGTCGGCCACCGTAGCTTCTCTATGTGCTTCGAAAGGGAGGGGTGAGCGGTTGCAATTCGCAAACTCCACCGCTAGATAAATATTACACACAGCACCTTTAAATGCTCTGAAAATGTTCAAAAAGTGATTCCAACGATATCATTCCTATGTTTCATCATTATAGCTGGGATGGCACTTCGCCATTCGCAGAGTTAGAACACTATACACACTATACCTATAATAACTATATTAGCATCCACACTACGATAATGTTCTGAGTGTGCGCTGGTGTGAATGCTCAAGCTCTGATTGGCTGTCATTGTTTTTATCATTCATCAGGTGGAAAAAAGATCGTTCTGAAAGTGATTCCATCGTTATAGTTATCATAAGTCCCTAACCCTTTTATTAAAATCCCACAACTACTTTTCTCTGCAGAGGCAAGAGTTCAAATGCTGAATTAAATAGGTTATGTATATTCAAAGTACATTATGGGAGTTAAAGGTGGCTTCATCATGTGACTGGCCCCTGTAGGCTCACGGGTCTCAACCTGATCCCTTTGTGTGTTTATTTTAAATAAAACTCACCTTTTGCTCTCGGCCACTGCGATATCCATTTATCCCTAGAATTCTCGTTCCGCAAATAAAGAGCACGGTGGCCAGTGGCGGCACCCTGTCACCTCATCAGTATGTGAACATCCTACTGAAAGGTGCTTGATCTCTACTTTCTTTTTGTCCCTGGGCCAGGCCTTCAGGAAGGAGCTAGATAAAGCCCATCTTAATGAGATATGGGGGATGACAGGAACCTAATGGATTCCTGGTCATTTGTAATGAGGATGTAAATGGCAATAAAGGCTCTGGGGCTCCGGAATTAAAGCTGCATATTTCTAGCACTGAGATGCTCGTTACAGTGGAAAAGGGACAGGAAGGGAGAAAATCCGTTTAAAGGAAGAGGGAAGGAGAGGGATTTCAACACCTGGTTGTGTGTGTGGGACAATCACTTAGCAACGCAAATGACCTTGCACCTGTGGATGGAGGTATAGTGGGGCGCACCGTCCTTCCTTTGACAGTGTTCGGTTTAGTTTGCTTAAAAACCACTTCAGCTCTGCAGCATATTTTGTTTTTTTTAGAGAATAAGGCATATCGGAATTTAAAAGAGTGCCCTACCCACATACATTGGAGTAAATTGATAAAAATGGTCTCATTTTACACAAAACACTCTACATTGTAACACAGTGGTGGAATATTGCATATATCATATTGTATCTATTCACAATTTGATGATAAACATATATAAAAAGTCATATTTTGATTTATTTTTTAATTCATTTGTTATTTGAAAATCTATAATTTTTAATCTGTTTGGTCTTCTTCCCTTCAACCCGCCCAATTGCTACTCAAAATTAGCCCAAAACAAGCCCAAGCCCAAGCGCATATATATTATAATATATATTATATATAATATATATATTATATATATATCAATTTTTATTTTATTTTAATTTTTTTGTCAGGGTTCCCTGCTAAAATTCGCATTCCCGGGGCTAGGGATGTCACGGTACCAAAATTCCAGTAGTCGGTACCAATTTCGGTACCACAGCTAAATTATTATTATTTTTTTTTACTATTTAAAAAATAATAATTTAATGTATTAAGTTTATTATTTATGATAATAATCATAAGTAAATAATACATAAACATTTAAAGGCTTTATGCTGTTTAAAAGTAAACATTGTTTATAAAAAAAGATTAAGTGAAAAATAATCAACCATCTAGGCATAATTATTATTATTAGTAGAGACGTGTTATTATTAAATAGAGACGTCGCTAAATCTACTGTCGGCTACAACAGTAGCCTAATATATTGCCAATTAAATTTTTTTTTTTAAACCAAACTTTTATTTTGACTAGGGATGGGCATCAGTGGTCGAGTAATCGAGTACTCGAACGTGACAGCGATCATCGATCATGAGAACGATGATCGCCCTGAAAAAAAAAAATATTTGTCTCTTTTTTATTGGTTATTGCGTCGTTTTGCGCGGTACCGGAGGTCTGATTGGTTAGCGTTATACAGCACGCCTCCAGACCACGGCGAAATAAAGTGAAACTGAGGTGTGCACTGCAGTGATGTCTGGAATCACTGATCATTAAATGGTTAGTGCAAGATGTGCAGGGCCAATCTGTCATAGATGCTGTAAATGATCTGTGTTTAGTTCCCCGTGTATCAGCTGATCCACAGAGAAACTAGCGAGAACACTCAGACTAGCGCGTGAAGTTCATGTGCGCATTCGCGTCCTTTTCTGCAGATGCACATTGTAAGATTACTTTTATGTTGTCTATATCTGATTAATCTAATATAAAACGCGTTTGGTTGAGCTTAATAAGCTAGCAAAGCGCTGCCGTTATACCGGCTGTTGTTCATTCTCTTCAGTTTCAGCTCAAATGCATTAATGCTCGAGCTCGACATGGTTTAGAGACAGATATTCTTTTCAGATAGGCTATTTCTTTCTCAGAATCATTGACATTAGTAATGCAGCAGTGCTATACTGTTCTCGTATTTTTTAACAGTAGACCTAGTTTATTTAAAGTTGTTTTTCGTTATGAGTTTGAAAACGCGCAGTGATGTCTGTAAACGCTTCGATCATGAATAATAAAATTAAGTGCATGATGTGCAGAGTCAATCTGTCAAAGCATTATAATGAGAACACGATTTTAATAAAATGTTGTTTCTGTGTGCTTTCGTTGTCCGTGTATCAGCGCTGTTAAAGGAAGAGCGCATTCAAAATGTTCCGTTTCAAACCCGCGCCTGTAAAATCTAGCACGCTGAAGTTCACGTGCGCATTCACGTCCTTTTGTGTTGATTTATGTCGTAATAGGTTCATAATAATCTTCATATTAATATTGATATAGGGTGCGTTTGGTTGAGTTTATTAACCAGCTAGCAAGCTCTGCAGGGTGGTGTTATTTCACAGTTTCAGCTCATAGGCAATGCTCGATATTACTGACTTGGTTATTTGAGACGGTCATTTTATAAAGATGTTTCTTTTTCAAAGACATTTATGCATCATAATCTAGCAGTTATTTTTTTGTTTTATATGTTCATGTTTTCATATACCTGTTTTCATGTCACATTTGTATTTGTCATCAACCATTTTCATAACAGTTTTCATTATCTCAATGACGGACATGCCCCGCCCCCGAGTACTCAAGTACTCATTTTTGAGACCTATCGATGATCGAAATGAGAAATTGACAAAAATGCACATCCTTAATTTTGACGGGATGCCGTGAACACCTTTGAGTGTCTGTGTTCATTATATGACCGCTTTCTCAAATGAAAGGGCAAATTCTCATGAAGTGACAGTTTATGCGCTCATGTCCTCATATGATGGCACACGGCAGAGACTACAAAGACAGCGAGCGAGTGTCACGCGTGTGTGCGCGCTCCCGCCCGTGCATCGCCCGACCGCCCGTCATTCACCATTCGTCACGTCATTCGTCATTCATGCAGTTTAATATTCACAGACACTAGTATATATTGGGCTACTGTCATATATTAGCCCTGCACTTATATTAACACGGAAGCGACTGAACGCAGCTGCGGGTACCGAATATACTCGGGAGTCGGTCCTACCAGTACTACAGAAATGCTGGTATCGTCACATTTTTATAATTTCTGTACCGACTTGGTACCGAAGTACCGGTACCTGTGACATCACTACCCGGGGCTAAATATCACATAATTGGGGTCGCTTCAACCCGCGGACATTGTTAAAGACAACCGCAGGACAACCGCAGCAACAGTGTTAAAGTAGCCCAATTCCGCGGGAAAACCGCAGACTTGGCAACACTGATCCTCTCATTCCTGTGTAATAATCAAGGAACTTTGCCGCCGTACCATGGGTGCAGCGGTGCAATGATATTACGCTGCGCCTGAAAATAGACTAACTTCCGTCAACATAACCAACGTGACAAACTGCTTGCACTGGGATCGTGCTGGGGACTATTTTCAGGAGCTGTGTAGTGTCATTGCACCGCTGCACCCATGGTACTGCAGCAAAGTTCCTTGATTATTACGCTGGAATGAGAGCCAGACCCAGAGATCGGCTGAATGGACTGTAAAACTCAACTTTTTATCTCTAGGGGAGCTGGAAAAATGAGCCTATTTTCAAAAAAAGGGGAGTGTTCCTTTAACAGAATTTTGTTCTTATTCCCTTGTTTGTTTTTGCTAAATAGTCCTATAAAAGCCACAGCAGAACACACAGTAATTGGGCTCTTGAAAGAATCAGCATTTTAGAACGAATCGTTTCAGTGAATAATTCATTGACTCGCTCAACATTTGCCATGTGGAAAGAGTCATTAAAATATCCTTTATAGTAATATGCCTATGAACTATGAAATCTTTGAAATGTCAAAAACTGCTCTGTGTTTTACTGCATTCACACCATGTCAGGTGGTACAGAGGTCATGTTGTAAAAGTCAGAGATCTCCGAATTTTAGATATACGATATATACGAGAACGTGAGCTTTTTACAAGTTGGATTCAATCTCGTAATTACGGTAATTACGACGTGGTATGAACGCATCTTGAATCTGTAGCGGTCAGGTGGTACAGCGGTCATGTGGCACCAGTCAGAGCTCACTAAACATTCCAAGTTTACATGTTGTAATTACAAGTTTTATGAGGACATGAAAGCTTTTTACAAGTTGGATTCAATCTTGTAATTACGGTAATTACGACTTGGTGTGAACTCACCTTGGTACCTAGGGTGGCCATTTCCATAACACCAAAAAGGAGGACACTTTGCGGCATTTAGTGAAGCCAGAATAATTGCATAGGACTCTGGTGTACTCGCAACTACAATACAATTTTGTTCATCGTATCGATGGTATCATGAGACAGTGATTCTGAAATAGCCTACTTTATTCTTTGCCAGATCATTTGATCTACGATATATCTTGAAGTAGACCTATGTGTAAGAGTTTGTTCACTGTATTTGTTTTTATTCAAGACAATGTGATGTCTGTTTCAAAAACTGACCACTGAGATGAACCTGTCTTGCAAGGTGCACAGTGCCTGAAAACATAAAGTTTCTGGACTTAATAAACACATAATCTGGCACAGTGCCAAATCCATGAAAAGCATCTCTACTGCTTTTTGATATATAATGTGTCCATTCCGGATTAAAAGAGGTCTGACGTTTCAGCATGTTAACGTTATATGACGTGGCCAGCACGTCGTGGAGGCTTGTTTAGGTTTTTAACCAATGATATATCAGATTTATTTGACACCGCTTTCAGCCAATCATTTGTTTGACCAGAGATCTTACGGCATTAGACGCTATGCTGCTGTTTCCCAATAAAGATTCTAGAGCGGGTTTTTTGTTGTTGTAGCGCAACTCCAAAAAGGAGGACAAATGAGTGTCTGGCTTGAGGCTGCGCCGGACGCCGGACAGGGGGCTTAAAATCCGGACTGTCCGGCCAAAATCCGGACGTATGGTCACCCTAATGGTACCAGTCAGAGCTCACAGAAAATTCCCAGTTTACAAGTTGTAATTACGAGCTCTACAAGGACATGACAGCTTTTTAGAGGTTCCAATCTCGTAATTACGGTAATTACGACGTGGTATGAACGCACCTTGAATCTGTAGCGGTCAGGTGGTACAGAGGTCACGTGGTACCAGTCAGAGCTCACAGAAAAATGTCCAGTTTGCAAGTTGTAATTACGAGCTCTACGAGGACGTGAAAGCTTTTTACAAGTTGGAATCTCGTTATTATGGTAATTACGACATGGTTTGAACACACCATGAATCTGCAGCGGTCAGGTGGTATAGAGGTCACATGGTAGCAGTCAGAACTGTCAGAAAATTCCCAGTTTACAAGTTGTACAAGGACGTGAAAGCTTTTCACAAGTTGGAATATCGTTATTACGGTAATTGCGACACGGTGTGAACACACCTCGAATCTGCAGCTGTCAGGTGTTACAGAGGTCACATGATAGCTGTCAGAAAATTCCCAGTTTACAAGTAGTACAAGGACGTGAAAGCTTTTTACAATTTGGAATATCGTTATTACGGTAATTGCGACACGGTGTGAACACCCCTTGAATCTGCAGCGGTCAGGTGTTACAGAGGTAACATGATGGCTGTCAGAGATCTCAGAATTTCCCAGTTTAAAAGTTGTAAGTTGTAACTACAAGATATTGGAGGACATGAAAGCTTTTTAAAAGTTGTATTTAATCTCGTAATTACGACGGTATGAGCACACCTTGAATCTGCAGCGGTCAGGTGGTACAGAGGTCACATGGTACGAGTCAGAGCACTCCCTGTTTTCATGTTGTAATTATGAGTTCTACAAGGACGTGAATGCCTTTTACAAGTTGTAATCTCGTAATTACGGTAATGACGGCATGGTGTGAATGCACATTTAACCTCAAATGTTTTCACAGATTTTTTCTTTTTCTTTTTTACTTGTTTTTATTTAGCACTAGCACTCTTAGAACATTTCTCAGCCAATCAGATTGGAAGACTGGGACTATCTATAGTTTTATTAATAAAGAGTATTCAACTGTTTGACAGTTGCTGTTTCAGTTTGTGAAAGAAATAAGTCTTTTTTTTTTAATGCACAGGACATTAAGGGGATTTATTTATTTATTTTGTACTTGTTTTTAACCATTGGAAAAAAAATAAGTTTGAGTGGTTAAAAAAATACATCACTTTTACAAGCCCTCCTCCTAACCATAAGTATTTGTCCAGCCAATATAATTACACATTGTGTCCATAATAGCAGAAAGCACTATGATGGATTTCAGGAACCATTAGCGTTAGGTTTTTCTTCCCTTGCGCGTGTGCCGTAAGACAGCGCTACTAATGGTAATAGTAGGTCTCGATGTGGATGCTGAAGTGTTTCCTCACTTTTCCTCAGGCGTCATGGCAACACTGTTTAATAGAGGGGGTTGGTTGTCTTATCAGAAAATGCAATCTGCTGAGTTTACTGGGGGAGAGGACAGATTGCGGGCATGATGGGAAATTTCCATCACCTGCTTTTTCACTTACAGCTAACCACACGTCTAAATTTGAAAGCGAGTGCACTTCCAAAGATAAACACCCTTCGGCAACACTGATTAATTCATATGTGTCATGCAGCCAGGGTTCATTCTATGTATGAAAATACATACAGTACATGTGATGCTCAGGGCTCTCCGGAGGCCTGCGTCTGTGCTGTTGAAGCCACAGCATACCAAAACCTTGGCCGGAGTCATATCCGTCCTAATCCATGCTAATGGAAAAAACACCATCTTCATTTTTTTCCTCATGAATCATGAATAGGAGTGTCTGTTGACACTCTGGGAGCAATGTAATTCTGTTGCAGGAGGAGGAGGGGTAAATTATTAAGTTGCTATGATGTGTTTCCGGGCACACAGGTAGCAGATCTTATATATGCGTACACCATGCATGCTTATGTATTTATGAAATATCTCTTGTTTTACAAGACGAGTGGTGTGTGATAATGCAGAAAGTAATGCAAGTGCAAAATGTGAGTCCTCTGTCCACTTGGTGGCAGCAGACACTACATGAACAGACGGGTTAATTGAAAGTAAGAATCAGTAATATTTATCAGAGTGATCTTGTGGAAACTGAAAACTGTGCACAAATGGTTAGAGATTTGAACCTTTATAGCTAAATCCTGAGCGTAGAATTGACTAGGAGGTCAAGTTCTGTAGTACTTTTGATTACCATATTCATATCTCATGGAATTCCCACTCCAGCATAATCATGCATTGTCACCTTAAACCCTAATACATTTACTGCATCAGACAAAATGTTTGAGGATTAAAAGGTCTTATAATTAGCCAATAATATTCCTGATGGCACGTTTGCATGATAGTGATTAACGCTTTGTTTTTTTCCTCCCTCGGACCATCTGGGCAGCAGCTAAATGGACCAGTGCAGCCAGCCCACAAACCATCTCTCCCGCTCTCATTTTGCGCCCTCTCTGATCATCTTGACTTGATTTCAAGGCCTCTTTTCTTTTTTTCCCCCCAAACTCAGTGAGCTATGAGCTTGCAGAGCCTTCATCAAAACCATAACTGCCTTCTGATGGCATTCGCGCTCTTGCGTTTGTTGCTTTTATTATGTGTATTATTAGGCTGAACAGATGATTTGCAATTAATACTATTCAGAGTCGGACGGAAGGGGGAGGTGGAGGAGGAGAAGTCCAAGGGATAAAAATACTACTCCTATTTATATGAGCCGGAATTCTAATCCAGGAGGAATGACGCATCGGCCCAACCCATTAACAGACCAGAGGATCCAAGCATCACTTTTTCTTATTTCTTATTTCTCATCTTCTATTCTTTTGTTTCCTTTTATGATATCAATGCTTTGAGGCGTTCACACCTCTGAGTTGAAACGCATTTCACACTTCTCTGCAGAATCAAATCTAAAATTAAACCGAAAAATATCTTGTCTACTCTTAATAAACATGCTCTTTTCTTCCCAACATTAAATATCTTCCTTTGTCGACGTCTCTCCACTTCGTCTCCACTCCTCCTCTATACAGTTCTGTCTCTTTTATCTGCTAACCCAGTTGTTCTGGACAAAAGTAGAAACCTTGAGGGAAGTGGGCCACTAGTGCAGGCAGGACTGTCTGTATGCAATGTGCCTTTCATTCGTTTTATACAGTACATCTCAATGGTGTTCCATTCATCTATTCATACTTGGAATTGTGTGTTTTAATGCATGTGACACAAAATGCGAGGGACGTTCTGTGCTTGTGTCTGTGCATGCATGCAATAAAATGGCTTGAAAAGTGCAGTCCCCCCCTTCCCCTCCCTGCTGACTCAGAAACAGAAGTAGGGGCGGGACATATCGCAGGGCTTATACTTTTTAAATAGTCCACAGCTTTTAGCATACTGCACACCCATGAACCATGATTTGCTTCAACACATTCTTTAGAGCATTTGATTGGACAATTGCAGGTTTTCATCAAGGATGTCTCTGTGCATTGCTGCATTCATCTTTCCCTCGATCCTGACTAGTCTCCCAGTTCCTGCCGCTGAAAAACATCCCCACAGCATGATGCTGCCACCACCATGCCTCACTGTAGGGATGGTATCCACAGTTTTCACGTGTCGTCACACGCTTATAGGAACGCCCACCTGGAGGGCAAAACAACTCCATTGCCCGCTAGTCATTTTTACCAGGTTTGTAGTCAGTAGTAATGCGGTAAGATAGTGATATTAAAATACCAAATTCAAGATACACCTTAATGATGTTGCATACTTTGTACAGGAAAGCAGACGAACACAGAATATTAGTGCATTAGTGTTTCTCGTTAGGTGTTTTCCCCATCGAAACCCATTATAAAGAAAACACGTTGCGTTCATATTCTTGCCTCATCTACTCGCCTGTATATAGTATGCTTCATCAAGAAGGTGTAAACTGAATTTGATCTTTTAATATAACTGTTTTAGTACATTACGGCACTTTAAGGGTGGGTTGCACTAAGGATTCTTTAGCCTGTCGTTAAGTTCCCCCTCCGCCTGCTGCTTTATCAGCGTTTTTTTATTGCGTAATTAATCTGTTTAAAGTGGTACAACAACTCGATTTAAAATAAAACCCATATCAACAAATCCTTTTAAACTCTGCTTAATTTAATCCTTATTGGTGCAACTCACCCTGTTTTTCACGTTAAGCGTTTTAAAAACGTTCGCTGTTTTCAGTGATTGAAATGCTGCAGCAGGTGCTGTATATGGATCATAAGTGCCCAAAACGTGCATCTTGTTCACATATTTTTGTTTTAAGATGGAAATTTGACAGGCTTGTGCTGCCGTTCTATGGAGTTCTATGGCGGTTTTGCCCTCCAAGGCTCCGCGACTATGGATTGAAAACTATGGATTGGCCAGGTGATGAGCGGTGCCTGGTTTCCTCCAGACACAACGCTTGCCATTCAGGCCAAAGAGTTCAATCTTTGTTTCATCAGACCAGAGAATTTTGTTTCTCATGATCTGAGAGTCCTTCAGGTGCCTTTTGGCAAACTCCAGGCGGGCTGTCATGTGCCGTTTGGCCCCTCTACCATACAGGCCCGATTGGTGGAGTGCTGCAGAGATGGCTGTTCTTCTGGAAGGTTCTCCTCTCTCCACAGAGAAACGCTGGAGCTCTGTCAGAGTGTCCATCAGGTTCATTGGGACTTTCAATGCTGCATATACTTTTTTCTGTACCCTTCCCCAGATCTGTGCCTCGATACAATCCTGTCTCGGAGGTCTACAGACAATTCCTTGGACTTCATGGCTTGGTTTGTGCTCTGACATGTGCATCTGACCCTGTTTACTGTGGGACCTTATATAGACAGGTGTGTGCCTTTCCAAATCATGTCCAATCAAGTGAATTTACCTCAGGTTGAGTCCAATCAAGTTGTAGAAACATCTCAAGGATGATCAGTGGAAACAGGATGCACCTGTGCTCAATTTTGAGTGTCATGACAAAGGCTGTGAATATTTTTTTCTATTTAATTTTTTATTTAACAGATTTGCAAAGACTTTAAACAAACTTCTTTCACATTGTCATTATGGGGTATTGTTTGTAGAATTGAGGAAAACAATAATGAATTTAATCCATTTTAGAATAAGGCTGTAACTTAACAAAATGTGGAAAAAGTGAAGCGCACTGTGGATATGGACATTGATAGATGGATGGAGATAGATATACTGTAGATGAATGTATAGATAGATGGATAGGTGGATGGATGGATAGATCTAGATGATAGATAGTAATACCATGTTTTAAAAAAAAATTAAGCAGCAATAAATGCATAAAAAACACACCTACATACTCTGCTCTCGTTCTCTCTATTGTCTCGTGTCTGATGTGCTGCAAACCTCCCCGTTCATGTTTCTGTCGGCACCTTGCAAACATTTCCCACCTATTGCCTGTGGGAGCTATAAATATTCTTTTTTCTTTATTCTGCAGATTTGACACCTGTCCTTACCTGTCTGTCACATTCATTTGATGACAAACATCTTACGGGTGTACAATCACCCATCTGTACAATGATATTGAATGTCTTTCTTTAAAAAAAAAAGAAGAAAAAGAAAAACGCAATGATTTATATGTTAACATTGATCGATGTACAAAATCAGTCAACGAGCAGCAGGTGCATGTCAGAGACATATAGTTAGCTCAGTAAATGCTAGATGTAAACACGACACATTTAGCAGACTTTTTATGATTTTATGTGGCTTCTATTCATATAATGTCTGGTATTTGTAGCATGAAAAAATAGCATAGCATCTATATTACACATAGGCCTATAAAAGACATTGTACTGTATGCAATGCGACTGCAATTACTTTATTATCACTGTTATATTTAAAAATGTTCTCTCATATTTCACTTTTAATGGTGTATTCATAAACACATTGCAATCATGAACAAATACAAAAACAGCATCTGATCTTCGTCACACTCTCAGCCCCCTCGGCTAAAGTATAATACTTTTACACTAAAACAGCCAGTAGGTGGCGGCAAATCATTGTCTTAACGAGTGAGTCATTGAATCGTTCACTCAAATGATTTGAAGTGAGTCATTGAGTCCTTAATTAGACTGATTCCTTCAAAAATGCAGATTCATTCAGTAACGAAACACTGCTCGGAGACACGCAAATGGCTCTAATGTGGATTTGTTTGGCAAAATCTATATTGTGAGATGTGAGTCTAATATGTAAGTAACTTGCTTGTTTATTGAACTTTTGTATAAAATCTATTTCACGTTAGCAAATTTGCTGATATTCGGGAAAACAGGGCAAGCGGAGGGACCTTCTGTCACGAGGCCCATATATGGAAATGGCAACTTGTGACATCATCTCTGGTTGTTTGTTTATTCACAGCGCCCTCGGCTATTGGAGTATTGGAACACTGAACACTTATGTTATCGCATATGATAATTCATTAGAAAATTAACACAAATTGCAAATGTAAACTACATCCATTAATATTTCTCCAGTGTGCACACTATTGCACCAATAACCACAGTGGATGTCGCTTATTTAGTACTTGATCTGCTTGTGGCTTATTTCATAATACAGGTATGACCCCTAACATAAATATCATAGTAAAATAGTGGTGTAATGTTTGGACTTTTGGAAAGTGAAGTTGAAGATTAATGTTTAGTGAAGATTAACGTTTTGACCTCATAACATGGAGCAAATGTAAACAAAGGAAATGTTCTGTTCGTAGCTGCCCTTGTGAAAGAGTAAAAATCTAGTTTTGCATTTTCGAAGCATTTCCCAGCCTTGCCGTTAGTGCCAAGATGAGACTTCAATATTTTTTGGTCCCCGTGAGGCTTCTCAGTTGCTGCACAACACCTCAAAGTGTTTGTCCTTTATGCATAAACTACCCATCATGCATTATTCAAATGACTGGAGTTCCAGCCACAGCCTCATAACCATATACAAACACCTCAGTCTGCTGAACTGGGAAACAAAATCCCTCTCTCTCTCGCCTTCCCACTTTGTTCTCATAAAAATGACAAGAACTATGAGTGTACCGTGCACAGACCTTTTTTTTGTGGCAAATTTGAGTATTTTTGCCATAAGATGTATTTATTTTTTTGAATGAGAACCATTTAGTGCAGGGGTTTTCAAACTGAGGGACGAGGCTGTAGTCAAAGTTTAGAGAAAAACTTTCACAAAGGTAATACAAATTATAATTTTTTTTACCTTATATGTGATTCGATTTTTTGTTTCAATTTAGCGTGAACAAATAGTTACAATGGTAACATAGTATAATATATATACACCGATCAGGCATAACATTATGACAGGTGAAGTGAATAACACTGACTATCTCTTCATCACAGCACCTGTTAGTGGGTGGGATATATTAGGCAGCAAGTGAACATTATGTCCTCAAAGTTGATGTGTTAGAAGCAGGAAAAATGGGCAAGAGTAAGGATTTGAGCGAGTTTGACAAGGGCCAAATTGTGATGGCTAGAAGACTGGGTCAGAGCATCTCCAAAACTGCAGCTCTTGTGGGGTGTTCCTGGTCTGCAGTGGTCAGTATCTATCAAAAGTGGTCCAAGGAAGGAACAGTGGTGAACCGGCGACAGGGTCATGGGCGGCCAAGGCTCATTGATGCACATGGGGAGTGAAGGCTGGCCCGTGTGGTCCGATCAAACAGACGAGCTACTGTAGCTCAAATTGTTCAGGAACATGCTGACCCCTGTCCACTGCCGAAAGTGCCAACTGTGGCCACATGAGCATCAGAACTGGACCACGGAGCAATGGAAGAAGGTGGCCTGGTCTGATGAATCACGTTTTCTTTTACACCGAGGTAAAAGAAAAGTTTGAGGTGTTGACTTGGCCTCCAAATTCCCCAGATCTCAATCCAATCGAGCATCCGTGGGACGTGCTGAACAAACAAGTCTGATTAATGAAGGCCCCACCTCGCAACTTACAGGACTTAAAGGGTAATTTTCTCCTTAAAATATTGAAAAAAAAGATACATTTGAAATAAACATTTGATTTAAAATATATAAACAATAACAGTTTAATAAATGAATACATCAATAAAACATTTATAAAACACCATAATACTACAGTGTGTAGAAAAATGTAATAATGTAACATAATATTAAACATAATAAAGCTGAACTGTTATGATAGACTAGTCTATGTTCCCCTCTCATTTGAGCCGCAGATGGTCTCTCATGTCGACTGGCGTCAGATGTTGGGTCAGAGTGAGGTATCTGTTGGTCTATCTGAATAACCAACTCAACGCTCTGTCCTGTTTCTGAGTAGAATAGCATGTTCAATTAACATCTGTGCTAAGCGATGAATGTGCAGTAATTGTTAATTACTCCAGTGTCTTGCTCAGGTTGAGCCTCGGCTGAGTTAATTGCTGTAATTCTTCAGTCATTTCTCTATTTAATCAGGTGAGCGTCTCGCCACCTCCCGGTCCCAAACCGCGGCACTTTCCCCCTCCAGCGGCCCGTAATTGGCCTAATGAAGAATCCAATCTCAACTGGCATCACATTAGAAAAGTGTCATTCTCACTCACCCGCTGTCTATGTGTCTCATCTCATCGCACTGATGGTCTGTTTATCGGCTCAAAGTTATGATGCTCTTTTCAGTGGGGATGAGAGTGTGGTTAAAGGTTAAGAGTAGCCTATGAAGTTCATTACTGGGGGAAAAAAAAATCCTTAGATGGCCAATTACAGCTACCTTGAGAAGGACTGTATGAGGCTGTTGGATTATCTGGCAACTGCGCTGTTGAAATCGGGTTTAAGGTTTCTCTCTCTCTTTACATGTTCTTGAATAGTAAAAACTGTCTGTGTACACACACACACACACACACACACACACACAGGGTTTTTTGTGAAATGTGGGGACATTCCATAGGCGTAATGGTTTTTATTCCGTACAAACCGTATTTTCTATCCCCCTACACTGCCCCTACCCTTAAACCTACCCATCACAGGAAACTGCGCAGTTTACTTTCTGTGAAAATAACCTCATTCTGTATGATTTATAAGCATTTTGAAAAGTGAGGACATGGGGAGCGTCCTCATATTTCACCCTCTTTTTGTAATACCTATGTCATACCCATGTCATACACATTTGTGTCCTGATATTTCACAAAAACATGCCCACACACACACACACACACACACATGTTGGGTTTTCATGTTTTATGGGGACATTCCATAGGCGTAATGGTTTTTATACTGTATAAACTGTATATTCTATCCCCCTACACTGCCCCTGCCCCTAAACCTACCCATCACAGGAAACATTCTGCATTTTTACATTTTCAAAAAACATCACTTAGTCTGATTTATAAGATGTTTTCCTCATGGGGACCAAAAAATGTCCCCACAAGGACGAGGATTTCGGATATTGCCATCTTTGTGGGGACATTTTGTCCCCATAACGTAGGGATTACCAGTCCACACACACACACACACACACACACACACACACACACACACACACACACACACACACACACACACACACACACACACACACACACACACACACACACACACACACACACACACACACACACACACACACACACACACACACACACACACAAAATTAACATATACAGTTTTTCTTTTAGAAAATTTTACTTTTTTACTTAAAAAAACACATTACAGTAAAATTACAGTAAATATATTTAATATGCTACAAGATTTAAATAAGAAAATAAGAATCCTGAAAAAATGTATCATGGTTTCCACAAAAATATTAAGCAGCACAACTGTTTTTTAACAGTGATAATTAAAGGGGTGGTTGCATGCGATTTCACTTTTTTAACTTTAGTTAGTGTGAAATGTTGCTGCTTGAGCATAAACAGTATCTGCAAAGTTACAGCGCTGAAAGTTCAATGCAAACGGAGATATTGTCTTTTAAAGTTATGGCAGTTTATTGCCTACAAAAACGGCCGGTTTGGACTACAACAAGCTTCTTCCCGGGTTGGTGACATCATAAACCCTTGCTCTTAACATAAACACTGCCCCCGTGAACACGCAACAAAGTGGGCGAGGCCACGTCGCAGTCATTACGAAAGAGAGAGAGAGCTGTTGCAGAACTACAAACTACATTTGGCCATCTAACCAATCTAAGACCATTGCGTTTTTCGGAGGGATGGGCTTCACAGGAGCAGGAAGCAAACGAGCCGTTCAAAGGACAGTGGAGACAGCGGTGTGGAATAAAGGTCAAATATAAGAAAAATATGGTATTAAGACATGTTATACTGCGCCCCATAAACACAACCAAGCCTAGAAAAAAAACACGGAACCACCCCTTTAATATAGATTTCTGATGGATCATGAAGACATGCTGAAAATTCTTCTTTGCAGCACAGGGATACATTACATTTAAAGTTAATGCCAAGTAAAAATGCCTCCAAGATTTGAATGTTACAAGTACCTGATTATTTTAGCCCATGGGGGATTTGATTAGTTGACTGGAAAAAGCTGCCAGTCCCAGCGGTGACTGGTCTGTCCAGCGTGTGTTACCTTGCTATTCTCCTGTTCTTCCTGTCTCTCTTGTCCTTGCTCACACGTACCCTATTTCTACAGATGGCATCTGATTACATCTCATCCACTCCGCTCTGATGGCGAGCCGTAATCACACACCTCAAAATGGGCACCGTAGTTAGGTTGCCATGCTGTTCTCAAGTGGACACACCACAGACACATAGCCTGTCACTGGAAAAACACTCGCCATTCCCCAGAATCCTCGCCGCCAACAAACTCGAGAGCTGTTTCCCATGATATGCGTGTTTTTTACCAGCCTCTGCCCATAATGCCAGATGGTTGCCTGGTACATGTGCTGATGAAGGAGCGAGTGATATCACTGATGATCTCACCACTGTTGGCTCGAGGGGCTTTTCTTCAGGTGTGGACTCATGGGATTGACAGGCCTGCGGGAACAAATTGGAATTTTAACCCCAATTGTCCTCCAGTCTGTGGCTGATGAGGGACGATGCAGGTGTGCATGTGTGAATGTGTTTGGAAGTGGCATAATTACCCGCATGATGGACGTTTGTCGCATTACCTGACTATTTCTGAAGTGCTTTGGACCGGTTCCATGGTTCCAAGGCGAGTTACCCAGAATTCAAAGCGCGCACACACACACACACACACACACACACACACACACACACACACACACACACACACACACACACACACACACACACACACACACACACACACACACACACACACACACACACACACACACACACACACACACACACACATACACATGTTGGGTTTTCATGTTTTATGGGGACTTTCCATAGGCGTAATGGTTTTTATACTGTATAAACTGTATATTCTATCCCCCTACACTGCCCCTGCCCCTAAACCTACCCATCACAGGACACATTCTGCATTTTTACATTTTCAAAAAACATCACTGATTTCGGATATTGCCATCTTTGTGGGGGCATTTTGTCCCCATAACGTAGAGATTACCAGTCCACACAGACACACACACACACACACACACACACACACACACACACACACACACACACACACACACACACACACACACACACACACACACACACACACACACACACACACACACACACACACACACACACACACACACACACACACACACACACACACACACACACACACGTGTACATACCCAATTGGAAATAAGAGTAATGTAAATTATTGCCTGCAACTTAACACATTGTACGCATTCACATTTTCGTTCTATCTTCATCCAAATGTGCAAAATTATTAAGTGTTTTTTTTTTCTTAAAATATTTTTCTTTCACAAGTAGGAGGGGTGTTTTATGTGGGTATAAAATAATTCCAGCAACTTTATTTATCATTGAAGTTCAGCAGGTTGGAATCATCACCCATGATCAAAACCAACAGTCATTTGTAAAAACATGAATGAAGCTGACAATAGATGACAAAAGAAAAGAAAAAATAAATATAATAATAATAATACATATTAATGTTTTAAATAATTTGGTTTAATGCATTTTAAAAGCTGATATTTATATACATTTAATTAATATGAAAATTGTATTTAATTTCATGTTTGCAACCTGTGTTGTCTTGTCTGAAATATGTAATCAGTGTTTTAATAATTTCCTGGACATTAATAGATTATGTCCAGAATGAATAAATAAGAAAAATAAATATTCGTTCATAAAGTGTTGGGAATTGTATTTAATTATTGCATATTTTTTTCAACCAGTGCATTGTCTGTTTCTATTATTATAATCCATTGGCAGCCTCATATATCCAATATATCTGCGCATATATCCAAACTAAAATTAGGAGTGGGTCACGGCAGTTGCTCAGTTTTTTCCCCCCACCGTACACACACACAAACACACTCTCTTTCCCAGCAGCCTCTCCATGGGAGGGTTCTTAAGAGTAATGGCATGAGTGTCGCTGTGTAATTAGACGTAGGTCTGCTCGTCCTTTCCCAGGTGACACTGACTCATGGAGGGCAACATTGGGCTCTTAATGGATAGCTTGTTTGTGTGAACGTCAGGCTCCTGTGCACGTCCTTGGCTGGGGGAACGGCTTCTCCTCCTGCTGCGGAGGATGTTGGGGCCGCTTGCAGTTCAATGGGCATATAATGTCCGTACATGCCTGAACGCATGCGTTTGGTGCAGCAGGTGTCTGCGAAGGTCACTTTTAAGCGTGCTAGTAGGATTGGACACACAGTTACGCCCCTCTTGCACAGTATTGGCATCTACAGGCCCTGACGGAGGCCTTTGGCACTTGATGGTCCATCTGTCAGTCTGTCTCGTGCTCTTTCTGTCTCTTCCTCTTTCAACCGGTCAGATTATTCAGCCGCACTTGCGCTTCCCCTGACAAGCTCTTTTATCAGGTCTGAATGTAGAGTGCACTTTCCCCTGCACCCTCTGAGCTAACCTCTCCATCTCAATCATTCATGAAAAAGAGAGAGAAAACAGAACAGGAGGGAAGAGAGGCAGATGACAAGAAAAGACAGACAGTTTCATATCATAGATGGAGGTAGTTCATCCTACCCAAGGACACGTGCTTCCAGTTCTCCCAGCCGCTATAATATATAATCACCAAAACTGTTCCCACTAGTTCCCAAAGTTGCCCAAGTTTTGCCCCAGCTGGCAGGTGTTGTAACTTTAATTTCGAAGTACTTTTATTCACATGACTAAGGGGCCGTTTACACGACACCATTTAAATTTAGATTTACATATGCCAAATTCTAAAGTCCAAGTAATTTTTTTATTTTTAGATCTCCAACTACTGACCTGGCAGCATAATTTAGCGTTAGCATAATATATCCATGTGAACAGGGATCGGTTTGAAACTGTTGTCATCTGTATGCGAAACTTTTCAAAAACGCGAAGGAAAAACATTTACAATTTTAAGTCGTTGTTGTGTAAATGTACTCGAAATCAAAGCGGTGACGAAAACAATAATTGTTGTTGTTATTATTGTATTATTTTTAAATTAAAATAAGGTGGCAGTGTTATTGTTCTAAAATGATGCTATGGAGTAGATCAAATGTTTATTTTTTAAGATTTTTATAGTTCAGAATCTGTCATTGCATTGTATTTTTTATATCTATATAAGTTATACTAAATATAATATTTTTTAAATATGCAGAGCAGACAAAATAGAACAAAACATTATTATTAATCAATTAAATGAAAAAAAGTTGTCAGTGTTATTCTAAAATGATGCTACAGAGTAGATATAGAGTAGATTTTATGTTTAATGATTTTCATAATTCAGATTTTGTCATTGCATTGTATTATTTTATATTGGATATTCTAAATATATATATTTTTAAATATGCAGAGCAGACAAAATAGAAAAAAATAATAATCATCATTATTATTATTGGTTAAAACATCAATGTTTTCTCAGTTCCACATAGTGTATGTTTGTTTGGTTACTATTTTTATTAACTAAATTAATACATTTAAATTTTTATTGTTATACTAATACATAATAATGATGATGGTGATTCATTAAGAGTTTGTTTTATTGAATTTGACATATTTCCCTCTACTTTATATTCTAAATATAGTATTTCATAAACACGAAGAGGATATAAAACTGTATAACAACATCAAATCATAATAGCCTCAAGACATTTTTTTTTTTTTGCAAGTGAAACATCAATCACAGAATTCATTGTAACAAAAGATGTTTTGCCAGTGGGAAAAAAATGAGGGTGAGTCGATAACAGTTTTCATTTTGGGGTGAATAATTTATATAGAAATGCATTTGACTTCTGAACACGTCTTTAAAAAGTTTGAGTTTACTTGCCAGGCCTTTGTTAAACACGTTTCACAGCTTCTGAGGAAGGCAAACCTTCAAAAGAGTAAAAATAAAATGTAGGAAAAATTGAGTTGTTTGGCCTTTACAGCTATCTGGGAATGCGCTTCATCTTTGGTATTGAAAATGCCGCTTCTATAGGTAGTTCAGGTTGCCATGGTTACATGTCAGGCCCAGACAACAGTCGTCAGGGAAGGTATGCAGATATGCGAGCTTGACGCCTCCGAAAGCTTTTAAGTGTGGAGAATGCACGTCTAATGTGGGCCTTGTTCCTACTGTAATTGGTCAAAACTACTGAAGGGTCAATCGGAAGGATGTATCCGAAACGTTCCTTTAAGAGAAGGATAATGAAGAAGAAGGGAGTAAAGAATCTAGTGCTTTCGCCTACATAACTTGTAAACACTCTAAGGGCAAATGTTTTGCGGTGCTTTGTTTCGTGCCATTGAGCCTGTTAATGACCCGTCATCCTCGTGCTACTCCGTGGGCTGTTTTTCATTTGTAAATGGTTTTCCACTCATTTGCGTTGTTCCCTCCTTCCCCGAACCACCATCCACCTCCTCCTTACAGCTTCTCCAACGACTGCATCGACCACTTCCCTGAGACAATGCGTTTAAGGGAGCCCTCCAAATTGTTGTACAAATTGGAGACTCTGATCAGCCCGGGGGAGGAGGCTTCCTTCACAGGAGTTAGCTGTTACTCATAACAAAAGAGAAGTGGGAATGAGATGGTCTGTTCTCTGTTATTAGCTTTGAGAAAGTAATCCCTTTTTTGCCCTAGGATATATTTTAGAAAGAATATAGGTAAGACTAAGTTTGATGACAAACTGGCTCTTCAAACTGCAAACTTTGAAAAAATGATGCACATTAGATAAAGTATGTAAGATTAAAATATGTTTTTATTTTTTATTACGTTTGTTTTCCTTGCATTTTTACATGGCTTATGTTCAGAATATTAAATAAAAAACTAAATAACAGCATTAAAAAATGATGTAGAGCAGATAAAATAGTCAGACAGACATACACCTGTACGCACAGACAGACAGACAGACAGACAGACATTTGCCCTTAAGCGCAGACAGATGTACACCCGTAAGCACAGACAGACAGACAGACATTTGCCCTTAAGCGCAGACAGATGTACACCCGTAAGCACAGACAGACAGACATTTGCCCTTAAGCGCAGACAGACGTACACCCGTACGCACAAACGGACAGACAGACATTCGCCCCTGCGCGCAGACAGACGCTTGCCTGTAAATGCAGACAGACAGACGTTTGCCCATAAGCGTAGAGAGACGTATGCACAGACAGACAGACATACACCCGTACGCACAGACAGACATTCGCCCGTGCACGCAGACAGACAGACATTTGCCCGTAAGCGCGGACAGACGTACACCCATATGCACAAACGGACAGACAGACATTCGCCCGTGTGCACAGACAGACGTTCGCCCATAAATGCAGACAGACAGACAGACGTTTGCCCATAAGCGTAGAGAGACGTATGCACAGACAGACAGACATACACCCGTACGCACAGACAGACATTCGTCCGTGCGCGGAGACAGACGTACACCCGTGCGCGCAGACAGACAGACATTTGCACGTGCGCGCAGACAGACGTACATCCGTGCATGCAGACAGATGTTCGCTCATAAATGCAGACAGACAGACTTTCGCCCGTAAGTGTAGAAAGACGTATGCACAGACAGACAGACCTTCACCCGTATATGCAGGCAGACGTTCGCCCGTAAGCGTAGACAGACGTACACCCGTAAGCACAGACAGACAGACATTTGCCCGTGCGCGCAGACAGACTTACACCCGTGCACGCAAACACGCGTAAACCCATGCACGCAGAGACAGACAGACATTTGCCCATAAGCGTAGACAGATGGACACCCGTAAGCACAGACAGACGGACATTTGCCCTTAAGCGCAGACAGACAGACATTTGCCAATAAGCACAGACAGACAGACATTTGCCCGTGTGCACAGACAGACGTTTGCCCGTAAATGCAGACAGACAGACGTTTGCCCATAAGCGTAGAGAGACGTATGCACAGACAGACAGACATACACCTGTACGCACAGACAGACATTCACCCGTGCGTGGAGAAAGACGTACACCCGTGCGCACAAACGCGCAGACAGACATACGTATGAACAGACAGACGTACAGACAGACATCAGCCCGTAAGCGCAGACAGACGTTTGTGTGCGCAGACAGACCTTCACCCGTTTATGCAGACAGATGTACGCCCGTGCGTGCAGACAGACATACACCCTTATGAACAGACAGATGTTCGCCCGTGCGTGCAGACAGACAGACTTCCACCCGTATGAACCAAGCCTGTAGTGCTCCTCTCAGAAAGCCTCCGCGCATCTATCGCCCCCTGGTGGCTGGTCCCAGTATATCTCCCAATCTCTCCATGTATTAGAATGGACGCGAGACACACTAAACAATTAAATTACACTTCAAATAATTGTTTCCTAAAGATGGTTTCTGTCTTTTTAGGCAGTTTTTATCACGAAGATTTCATTTCAAGTGTTCGTTTTTTAAATAAGTTTAGTTTTAGTTAGTTATTTGATACTATAAAAACAGGGGGTGTGACGTCATGATTGACAGCTGAGATTGACGGCTTCTATGAGTGAAGTTGTCACTAAGGCACTATTCGGGATTTTTGTGAGGAGATTGGAGCTTTAGCTTTAATTTCTCAATTTCTATAACTGTTTATTTCACACCAACATAATGAATTGTTCTGCATCTGTGAGAGTGTGGGCGGGCTTTTGATAATCGCGCCTCTACTTCCTGCTCTCTACTGCGAAACTCCGGTCCCGAGATCGCTACTGCGCAGACTCGGTCCCAAGATGTCAGCGCCGTGTGCGGCCTACGAAAGCTTCAACTCTGGTCAGCGGAAGTCAATGAAGTCGCGTCGTCCATATTTTTTTACGGTCTATGGTGTGAACAGGCAGACAGACATCAACCCGTGAGCGCAGACAGATGTACACACAGACAGAGTGCGCAGACAGACCTTCACCCGTATATGCAGACAGACGTATGCCCATGCGCGCAGACAGACATACACCCGTATGAACAGACAGACCTTCACCCGTGTATGCAGACAGACGTACGCCGCTGCGTGCAGACAGACATACACCCGTATGAACACACAGACCTTCACCCGTATATGCAGACAGACGTATGCCCGCAAACGTAGACAGGTGTGGGCACAGACAGACAGAATTCCGCCCGTGCGCGCAGACAGATAGTATGATAGTATGATTATTTATTGACATTTTATTGATCTGATGGCTGTTAAAGTCTGATCATATTTCGGCTCTTGTTTACCTTGAACCTTCCTAAATTCCTTAATTTTCTCAAAACATTTCTGTGTCACTTTTCCATAAAATGTGTATTGTGATGCATGTATTTATTTATTTATTGCTATCATAAATGAGCAGCCAGGCTAACGATTTCTTGAGCTGAATATAAACTATTACCCTTGCTAGTTTCTACCAAAAGAATATAAAATGTGTAAAAAGAGCCTGTCGCTCTCAGCCTCTCCACTTTTGGAGTTCAGAGGTCAGTGTCAAAATGCCTTCATCCAATCAACACCCAGTGTTGGGTCTGAGCCAATGCCTGGCATTTCAACACTGCTGATATGACTGGTGCAGTGAGGCCTGCAATTTCTCCTAATCAGGATTTACATATTTCCATTTTCATGAGACCGAGATTTTCCACCGCCTTGGGCGAGGGCTGATCTTTGATCCTCTATGCCGGTCTGTGAACTGAAGTGGCAGATGCTGGAGGTTTGGCCATGTTGGTGTTTTGTTTCCTAGCAATTGTTTCAGTATGTTTTAATTGGAGGAAAATAAATCCGAAGACTTAACAATCAGGCCAGTGAAAAACCATGGCAATGCCGTAAAAAAATTTTTTTTGTGAAATATCTAGTCTTATGTATCTAATTTGATTTAAAATCCCTGTCTCATTGCCCTCAGGTTAAGCTCTTAATTACATAAGCCATTTAACATGGTTTAGTTCAATCAGAAAGTGTTGATTAAAATCTCTGTGGTATAATAAGTTTTGGCTGGAATGATTTCATGCATATGAGTGTTTTGTGTAAAGGGACTGCGTGGGGTAAAAGTGAAGCATTCAGATATGAGCAGCCATGACCCCAGCACCCTGCTCAAGGTCATTGTCTGAAGTTTGTAATAGCAGTAATCATGTCGACAGTCATGTTGCACTTTTCTGGGCTTCTTGAAACGCCTTGACCCAGTCTATGTGTTTCTGCTCTGTTTTAAATGCTGACATTTTAAATTCACTGACATGTTATATGTTTTATGAATATTTTTTAATTAACTAAACAGTGGCTATGGTTTGAAGAAATATACAAATAAATATATAAACATAACATATATATATCCCACCTAGCAACTTACAGCACTTAAAGGATCTGCTGCTAACATCTTGTTGCCAGACACCACAGCACACCCTCTAGGGTCTAGTGGAGTCCATGCCTTGATGGGTCAGGGCTTTTTTTGCAGGAAAAGGGGGACCAACACAATATTTGGATCGTAATGTTATGCCCGATCGGTGTATATATAATTAAATACAAATAAAATGAATAAATAAAAAAAAAGAAGCTTGGATTGTAAACATCTCACTGATTCTAATGAGAGTCATGTAGTTATATCCCGTTGTGCTGTTCGGTTGAAGATTGATTTGGTGTTGAACCTTTAAACCTGTGGGATCCATCAACGTTCTTTGTTCCAGCAACTCAATTTTCAAATCAAGCAGTGTTAAACATTAAATGGTTATGTATATGCATGCTGCGTGCTGCATGTTTGTCTTTGAGTACATTGTTCTCCTTTTGGATATTTAGTGATGGTAATAGTGGGTACAGCTGTGGGGATGCTGTCAGTGGATGCCATGTTTTCTATTGTCCACGTGGCATCACTCAACCAAAAAAAGCAACAAGTGGGAGTTATAGACAGCAGGGCCTGGCATTGCACACTCTACCCATAATTAGCCTGTTCTGTTAGCAGAATCCTGACGAGGGAAAAACAGCCTGCTCTCTTCCTCTAAATTACACAGTATTTAGATCATCCCAGGTTCACAGAGAACACAAAACAGCAGAAAAATTGGCCTAATTTGTGGGAGACTTGTTGAATGACTCTAGAAACATTTAAAATGTGTTAAATAATTTGATTGCTTGATCCGAGCATTGTACCTTCTTACAAACCTAACTAATCTGATTCACAAACAAATGACAACTCTTTTAAAAGATTCATTCTAAAAGACTCTCAAACTTTGGAGTTTCAGTTCAAATCTTTGACTTAATGAACTTGAACTAAGATAAATCTGATAAATCTTTTTACTAATTCAACAGCTTTTAGTTGCAGCCTATTTTTATATTGAAATTATGCGTTAAAGGGGTGATGTATTGAGAAATCAACTTTCCCTTGAGCCTTTGATATATGAAAGTTCATCGTGATATAAGAATATCCTGTAAGTTTCAGAGATGAAAACTTCCTTGTTAGTCAAAGAAAAGCCTTTATAGACACCAGGCCCAGAAAACGCTCGATCTCAGAATATGTCGACCATTGACGTCATAGAATGCAGAAGCACCGCCTCAACAGATAAATATGTACGCCTGCTTCTGTAGCCCCGCCCATCGACTCGTGGAGCTAAACGGATCGCGCTACCGAGCAATAAACATGCCGGTGCCAGCTCACGTGCTTAAGACATTGCGCGTTTGTTCGCTTCAATTTAACGCAGAATCGTTTGCAAACAAGATACAGGTCGGGACTGGATTTGCAGACATATTGAGATTAAAACACAATGCTGTGCCTCCAATATTGGAGCCAACAGGAATGGTGCAACACACTTATGTGAGTAAAACATGTTTTTTATATGTGATAGCATTGCATTATTACAGATCGTATTGATTATGTGTATGTGTCTAACTTAAAGGGTTACTTCATTGATTTAGCATTAAGCTTTTTATCAGTAGAAACCCGGTACTATATTCAAATTATGGTACTTTCCCCCCTCACATCCCCCTGAGACGAGAGAATTATGCCTTTTATTTCTGGAAAAAATCCTCCGATGACGCAAATATTGATGGAGCTGCGGTGGGCAAGAGATGTAACCGGTAGCGGTGGCTTGTGTAAGAGTCGGTTTTGGTGCTAAGACAAAAGCTGAGATACATACCTCAGCAATTGAACAATAAAAGTCACTAATCTTGAGGAAAAGATCTCACAGAAACTGTGACAACACCCTGACAAACATTCCTCCCCCCTCCCCATTTTGCCCTCTCCTTGTCCTGGTTTCAAGTCACCAAATGCAGATATATCAGTGATGATGTTATTTGTAAATTTATTGTTTTATCCTTTTCATGTTTGATGTCTTTTTAAAGGTCTCAGTGCGAATGGTAAAATGGTCCCAGTTTCACTGCAGTCACTGGTAGTATTAGAAAGATTGGAAAACTAATGAGAATTCAGTTCTCCTTTGAGTAGTCTCTTCAAAGATATCTGATCCACTCCCCCAAAACCAGGTGGGGGTGTTGCAAATATTTACAAACCTTTTGTTCTAGTTGGAGTATTTAAGGCTGGATGTTCTAACTCTCTGGGGGAATATTCTGCAATCAGACCCCCCGTGCAAACTGCATGTAGATGTGCCAGACATGATGACTCTTTTAAATTATTTTCATATTGCTTTGCAATTGTGTTTTATGTTTTTACGCTGATCAGTTGTGTACCATGGATTCTTGTTTACGTATTTACTTTTCCTGTCTGGCCAAAATAAATGTTAAAGCTACACTGTGTGATATTTTCCCCCATCTAGTGGTGAACTGGTATATGACCATCCAGTGAATTTTAGTTTCTGTTCTGTTCAATTCCGATTTCGTTTTAACTCCTACGGTGGCCGATTTAGTCCAAGATTAATATGGCTTCCTGTTCGACCTCGTCCACATTCGACACGGTGCCTGTGGGATATTCTGTGCGCAGTGGGATGGTTGGAACTCAACTGGCCTAATTATTCGGCTAGAAAGAACTGCAGCTAATCCAGAGTGAACTTTGATGATAGTAATGTTTATTCAGTCATCCAATTGCAAGGCATAAACAGGTTTGCATGGATATGTACATAAATGTGGTTTCTGTGAGAGAACAAATTAGGATGGTAAATATACATGATAATGACATGACAGAATATACACAGTTAAGAACTGTATAACTACACTTATAAGTTACATTTGTATAATGTAACCGTAAACCAGAGCTTATTGTACCATATATAGGCGCTAAATGCAGCTGCATTAAAAGGAGCGGAGCTGCCGCTGCTAACAAGCGGTGTCCGGTTACAAAAGTGTGTGCGCAGGTTTAGCTCTGTATAACAAGTGTTAATATGCTGATCAGACCTGATACATATTTCCATCAACATACATTACAAGCAAATATTTTCTATAAACGAATAAACATTGTTAATAACTGAATGATTATTCAAATAGGTGAGCATTACGCTATTGTATGTTGACACAAAAATACTTCTGAGGTGACATCAACTGAATTACGCGATGACACACTCTGAAACACATCCACAATGACAATAACTATTATTACTTACGGAGTTATTAACGCACAGAAATACCACACAAGGAAAAACAGACTTTTGAGGAATAAACAAGCCAGGAAAACTCCGTATAACTCTGTTACTGGAGCTGCTGAGATGAAAACTCTCTGTGCATGCACCAGACAAGTCTGAACAAGTTGACGCGCACAGTGTTAAAACCGGTTAAAACGCGAATGGCGAAGCTTGAATTTACGGGTATGTCCCTCGTTGGCTAATGTACTTTCAAGATGGAGGAGCAACATGGCGACCACCGTTAGATCCCATTACCTTATGTATTTTCAATGGCATATTATAAACTTACGAGAATACTTTATTACTTGAAAGAAGTAAATATACATTAATGAGCACATATATTTTTGAAAGAACTAAGTGTTTTTAGCTAAGAATAGACTAAAAAAGTTACACAGTGTAGCTTTAACCTTGATTTCTCTTGTATGGTTCCGAAATCGTTATTCTAGTATGGATCGATGTAGAGTCATTTATTACCGCAAAATCTAGGGTTATGATAGATCAAACCGATGACGCCACGACTGAAGCATGGAGCGCAGCGTGCGCGATATTCCAATTTCTGACTATCGCTGGGTTAGCAAGTTGTAGTCCGTGAATATTGCTAAAATTACACTTTTTGTTGAGTGAGCATGTGCAACCACTTAAAGGTAAAATATTCACTCTGCACCCTCTGACTAATCACAGAAGTAACCGTTTTGTGCCCGTGAGCGCGCGAAATCCGGACGCGTCATGTCTCTGTGCGTTTTAGGGTCTCTCGATGAACGAATATAAAAACTAGGAAGATATAAAGAAAATCAACGATCTAAATTAAATCGCAACTAATTGTAAAATCAGCTGATAAACTCTAAATGTAGCACACTTTATGGAGTCACTTAGAATTGGAGTCAGATAAAATTATTAATGGAGTCAGATTTAAAATGAGATATCAATAAATTAAAAGAACTTCACCGAAAGGCTGAAAAGGCTTACACGCAGAATTCCTTTTGACCACGTCATTAGTTTTCGGTTTTTGGGCTAATGGATGGAGATTTACACTTGGGAGTGGCCGCTTTGGGCAGCGAAGCAAGTGCATTTTGGGAGTTGTTGTCTTTCATCCACATCGTCTTTTCTCAGCCCAGAAGGCACCAAATTCAAAAATAATTTCCCATTTCTACTACATAAATGACCCAGCTTAAATACACATCCGTCTTCCCAGGGATGAAGTACCCCTTTAACATACCTTAGCACGCTGTCACAGACTGGAGAATCCTTTATTTGAGATGTTATTGGTTCATTCGTGATCAGACTCTGACTTTGTTACTTTAGTAACGTTATGGGCCAGGGCTCGCAAAGCCTGTGTTTTTCAGACGGACTACCAAAACGTAAGCCCGGCCTGCCAACGGGCTATCTTAAATAGTAAAATATTCCTTTCTTGCGCGCGTGTGTGTGTACGGGTCGTGATTATTCACCGATCGGGCGGAAAAAAATAACATTCCAATCAATCGCGTGTGGATGAGAGATGAATCATTGTGTTTGTTTGATAAAGACATTTTGCGAGCCCTGGCTGTGGGCGATTCATTCCTGTTGAGGTTTCCCCACACGCTTTCACTGACAAGGGAGCAGAAGCTCATTAAATATGCAGATCTTATCCAATCCTAGCCGTGGGCGTTTACTTCCAAGTCTTCACTGCGGCAGGCCCATCAAAACCGAGTGTGTCTTGAGAGAGCATCAAAACCAGGGTAGAAAATAGCCTATTACTTATTCATTATGATGTTTTTGAATGTAAAAACCACACGAACGTCATAAGTTGACCTCAGACAACAGTATAAAAATGTTTAAAAAGCCAGTTCATGACCCCTTTAATATGGAACTGAATCTGTCAGAGCGGCAACTGATTCAACACATTTGACTGATTCATCAGCTATGGGGTGTGGTTTTATTTATTTTTTTATCAATAATAATTTTTCCTATAGCTATTGTACTAATGACAATTTCACAGCGCTTCACTTTTTCCATATTTTGTCATGTTACAGCCTTATTCCAAAATGGATTACATTTATTATTTTTCTCAAAATTCTAAAAACAATTATTGAAATAATGATGCATTAACATTGAACTTTAGTGAGTGAGTCATATGCTGAATCAGTAGCCAATCTGGATTCAGTTAGTTCATTCATTGAATGGTTTATAAGAAGGATACATATATTAATAATAAGTAGGCCTACCCAATGTAATATGGACATTTTTGTCATCAGTAGCAGTTCTCTTCCATGAGGACGAATTTCTTGCCCATTATCATCGCGAAGTTCACATGAACCATGTGCCAGACCACTGTTTCGAGTGGAATCAGTAAACCAAGGTTAGAAAAAGCACACACATATAAAATAAAGCCTAAATGGTGTAGTTTTCAGCCTCGGGGTCTGTTGGACACTAGCATAATGGTTCTGTGTGCCTTTAGGCGAAAGACGCTCCATTACATCTTTCCATTTCCAACCTCCATTTACCTTCAACCAACTACAGCTGCTGTCAAACTCCGGCAATGATGTCACTGACGCTATAGCGCACGCATGTACACGCTGATGCGCTCCCAGCTATGCTTTGATCATTTGGTATAAGTCCTGTCTTTTAGATCCCGGCATTTGCATAGAGGAAAAACACCGAAAAGTGAGAAAGCGGAACAGGCGATATGTCAACCTGCTCTGTTATTTAAACATAATCAAGCCGGCTGAACAGAGAGACGCTTTTCTTATAACGCGTCCTCTTTGTCTGTTTAATCGGTCCTCCTAACGCCCCCGAATGTCACTCATTATCTGTAAGGTCATATTTGAACATGTCATCTCAAGACAGGAGCGAGATGAAAGGGCCGATGGGCGGGGGAAAAAAGCTTGCTACATGAGAGAGAGGGGTTGAACGTGAAGGTTAGGAAGGGACGGGTCAAAGCCCTCACTGTCATGCCATCAGGGTGGATGACACCATATGCGACAGCATCTCGGTTGATATGACAGTGCAGTCTTGCAAGAGATGTTGCAAAACGACGGTCCGAGGTCATTTTAACCTTGTTTGAGGATTTTGTGAAGTCTTTATCTTTTGGCCTTTTTTAATTTTATGAATACTCTGTTATCTTCAAATGTCTTTTATGGCTGTGTCTCTTTTCATGTGATATTCTATGTATTATAAATGTAACTGTCTGATGTTGGCCATGTTCAGACTGCCTATCCAAGACTGCATATCCAGATTTGATTCAGTTGGGTTTTTATGGAGCCCCTAAAACGACACGGAGAGGAAAAATTATTTGGCAATGCTTTTGCGTTCTCTCGCAAATAAACGCAAAGTTTTTCAGGGAATGCAAAACATTTGAGAGTGAACATAAAACCATTATTTTTCCTCCCATCTCATATTTTTTTCCACCACCATGTCCCCTTAGGGGCTCCGTAGGTTTTTGAAAGTCTGGACAGCAAAAAACACATCAAAATCTGATCTTTTTTTTTTCAAATCTGATTTAAACCACATATGGAGGTGGTTTGAAATGCGATTCCAATCAGATTTTTACGGATGCGTCTCAGTCTGGACACTGGCTGCTCAGTCAGATTTTCTTTTGCATCACTCTTTAACGTGACACACAATGATAACATCAAAACTGGTGACGAAATTGCGGAAGCATTCATGCAGTGGTGTTCAAATGGCATGTCCAAAGATTTCTGCAGTTTCCTTTGCAACGGAGGAGTTCGACAGGGCGCTTATTTGGAGAGCGAGATGATGCACCACCCTTTATCCTGCATCCGTTTTGAAAGCCTCGTCACATACGCGGCTACGCCTACGTTAGTACTCAATTCAAGCTATAGATACTAAAGCGTAAATATCAACGTTATAAAAGTAAAACTACTCAACTTTTCTTATACTGGTGTTCCCATCATGCACTGTGGTTTGGATAATGAATTAGGTTGATTTTTAGCTGTTTTCCAGCTGAATTTACACTGTTTTTTTTCATTGATTTTATTGTTTGGTTTAGTAACTTTCCATTTTGTGACATTTGGAGTTAATTTTCTACTCAAAATGACACATTAATACTCAAAAACAATCCATCGAATGTTACCGTCACTGTGTATTGTGTACCAAGTGAGGTCTCTGTGTTCAGGTGCTGCGTTACTACTATTATGTAGATATCTATTGTGTTATTTATTTAGATGTTTCTAAGTAAAGCATACACTTTAAAAGCATGGTGTTTTATTGCTTGAGTAAAAAGTATTTCAAAGGAAACTTCAACTAAGTAGAAATAACTCAACCTTTGACTGGACATGTAAAAATGTTGTTAAGTTAGTTAAGTTGAGTTTACTTAATTCCATATGTGAAATTTACTTGAAAAATATGCGTGCAAAAACTTTTAAGCAAATTTCACTTGCTTTTTTCAGTGCATGCAGATAGGTTGGTTATGTCTGGATGAAAAAAATCTTATTTGATCACTTTATAATTAATTAATTTACACGCCGTCGGTGTGTGAATGAGTGTATGAATGGGTGAATTTGAGGCAAATGTAAAGCGCTTTGGATGGCCGTAGGTCTGTTAAAAAGCGCTATATAAATGCAGTCCATTTACCATTTACCATTTAATTTTGCGGACAGTCTGCCTGAAAAGATCTGATTTGAGAAAAAAATCTAATTTGCCTGCAGTTTGAGCATAGCCTTTGTGTCATGGTTAACTTAAAGTAAAACCATAAAAACATTTTCATTACTTGAAATAAAAAAACTGAAATAAGATATATATATTTTATATATGTTTTTTTATTTCAGCTAATTGCTAATGCAACATTTCTCAAAACAAAACAAAAACAAAAAACTATATGAACATTAAAAACACCTAACAAAATTACTAAAGCTTTAACTCAATGAAAGTATGAAAATGTGAAAGTGAAAATATAATTTTTTTAATTTTTTTTTATTTTAAATTATTATTATTATTATTTTCTAAATTTTTTCTATACATATTTGAAATATTTAAAACGACATAATGTAAACCTTCAAAAAATATTAATATTCCAAAAGTCAAAATTCAGAAAAAAATTGTGTTGCATTTGAACTAAACATCTTTCTTTTTGTTCTAGCCACATGCATACTGTGCGTCATTCAGCATCATCTTCAGCATCACTGAAACATGTGAAACTCCAAGAAATTCTTTTATGAAATCCTTCCAAATGAGGGGGGGGGGGGGTGTACTTGGAGTATTATGTATTTTGTGGCTGATTGTGTTTCTGTGTGTACGAATATCCCGAGCCCACGTGACATCACAAAACCAGCACCCATGTTTCTAGGAATTTGGTCGTCTGTACCACTGATTACGTTTTTTAAAACACACTCCAGAAAATCCGAGTAGCAGACAGCCCAATTTGGTGAACTTTTCACCTCATTTAAAGTTGGAGCGATGGAACATGATGTTGCACTGGGCAGTAGAAACCCACGGTCAGAGCTTTCTCACAGAGGGTCACAGGCTACTATGTAATACTTTTGGCCGCTAGCCACAGGGTGTGTGTGTGTGTGTGTGTGTGTGTGTGTGTGTGTGTGTGTGTGTGTGTGTGTGTGTTTAGATTGAACTCTAGCTGATGTAAGATGGATTAGGGATCCGATGGGAATTCCAGCTGGCTCTCATTTCTCCTGTCCCTCCAAACCCCTCATCTTATCTAACAGCCCGAATGTTATTAGAGAGAAAAGAGAGTGTGTTTGAGAGAGAGAGAGAGAGTGAGATTTATGGAAAAATAGATCAAGAGAGAGAGATGTGGAGAAAGGAAGAGGAATGACAATATGGTGAAATTAAATACCTCGTTTATTTGCCCTACTAAAGCCGAGATGAGTATTATGTCATTTTTAAAGGGACAGCACACCCCAAAAATAAAAAAATTCAGCGATTTTACTCATCATTCCAAACCTGGATGACTTTTAACGTAATTTAATCCATGGCGCGCACACACACACACACACACACACACACACACACACACACACACACACACACACACACACACACACACACACACACACACACACAAACAAATGAATAATAATTTAAGTCGGTTCTTTATTTCTTACTTACTGTTATTGGTCAGGAGATTTTCTGTCATCTGCATTTTGTTTGTTTATTTATGATTTTCTGTCGTCTACAGTTTGTTTTATTTCTTTTCTATATCTTTTCTATGAATCATTTTGTTCCAGTTCACTGCTCTGAATGATTCATTCCCGAATCATGAACTCACAAATGTGCCATAGATAAAGAAGTGAATTACGATTTAAATTCCGGTCTGTTCTATCGTGTGATTTTAGAAGACTTGTGAATTGTGCGTGAGTCGTACCCATTTTATGATGCTTTATTGCTTTTGTGTCCGTTTTTAAGCTTATAGACTCAACATACCATTGCAGTACAATGAACGACCATAATCCTTTTGGTTTAAATCTTGATTAAATAATGCAAGAATTGTATTTTTAGGGCAAACTGTCCCTTTAAATCTCACTGGACTTAATAGAAATACAGTGTGTATGATTGAGTATTGGATAGAGGGTGGGAGAAATGACAGGAAACGGCAGACCCAGTCTTGATTGGGTTTGTTATGAGTATTTATGGGACCCAGGGTTCACCGTGAGGTCAGTTTAGACATCTGATGGATTTGTAGTGGTTGCAACTTGTTTAAAAAACTATTTGTCCGGAAAGCGAGATGCTGATAAAAGTACATTCATCAGAGTGACACCGGGGCTTGAGTGATGTTCACACACACTTCTCTCCAGTCATTTACAAGAGCGATATGGCAGAGATGTAGATATGCATCACATCGATGCGTACGTTATTTACTAAGCTCCTGTCTGCCAAAGTACGTTTATCTAATGAGAAGCATTTAGAGACGTTTCTCACACAGTCCAGATGAGCCTCTGTATGACGCACCCTCGACACAGTTACTGTATGACAGTCACATCATGTTTTTCAGAGTTCAGAGGATGTCTGATGTTATCTCGCACAGCAATATGCAAACCATTTGTTTTCCTCAAAGATTAAAGCCTGCGATGATATATCCACACTCTTGGCTACCAAAAATAAAATATGGTTGCAATATGTAAATCATTTTCTCAAGCAGGAGGGCAGCCGTCATCCATATGCAAATGTATTCAGATGATACGTCTTTAAATACTCCTCTGAAAAATGTGTTTTTGGTTTTTTTTTTTTTTCACCCTGCATTTATAAAAGGTTAATTATTCCCAGTCAACAGATCTGACTTTTAACTATGCAATTAATCTTCCTCGCTCATGAGGGGACGCAGAGGTAGTGTTTATGCAGAAACACTCTGTCGCCACTGCGAGATTGTTTGCGTGAAGACGTTCTGCACGCCTAATCGCATCTCAACATCTTCATATGTCATTGATACACACATTTACGCCATCTTCCACACCTCAGCATATAATTCATGTGTTCATCACACTATACAGAGCATTCAGTTTACTTCTGTTCAATTTATATTCAGCTTTTATTTTTATTTTTTACTATTTTATTTATTGGCTGTTCAAGTTTCAGTCATTTACATTTATTATTATTATTATTGGTCAGATTTTCTGTCATGTAAAGTTTTATTTAATTTATTTGTTTTTATTAGCTGTAAGATTTTCAGTCATTTACAGTTTGTTATTATCGTTATTATTAAATGGAGGATGTATTTTTTATTCATTTGCTATAATGTTTCTGTTATTTAATTTGTTTATATTAGCTGTATGATTTTCAGTCATTTACTACTACTAATAAAATTCAGTAAATGACTGAATATCTAAATAAATAAACTTGGAAGGAAATTTGGAAGATGGGAAGTTTGGAATTTTGGAATGAAGTTTGGAATTTGGAAGGAAGTTTGGAATGAATGAAGTTTGAAAGAAAGGAAGTTTGGATGCTTTTTGTGCATTACATAGTTACTGCTGAAATGTTTGTAAAGGGAGTTTTGAATTTTGGAATTAATTTTGGAATTTGGAAGGAAGTTGGAAATTTGGAAGGAAGTTGGGAATGAAGGAAGTTTGAAAGAAAGGAAGTTTGGAAGGAAGGAAATTTGAAAGAAAGGAACTTTGGAAGGAAGGAAGTTTGGAAGGACATTTGGAAGGTAGAAAGTTTGGAAGGAAGAAAGGAAGTTTGGAATTTGGAATGAAGTTGGAAATGAAGGAAGTTTGAAAGGAAGGAAGTTTGGAATTTTGGAATGAAGTTTGGAATTTGGAAGGACGTTTGGAATGAATGAAGTTTGAAAGAAAGGAAGTTTGGATGCTTTTTGTGCATTACGTAGTTACTGCTGAAATGTATGTCAAAGGAGTTTTGAATTTTGGAATTAATTTTGGAATTTGGAAGGAAGTTGGGAATTTGGAAGGAATTTGGGAATGAAGGAAGTTTGAAAGAAAGGAAGTTTGGAAGGAAGGAAGTTTGAAAGAAAGGAACTTTGGAAGGACATTTGGAAGGAAGAAAAGAAGTTTGGAATTTGGAATGAAGTTGGAAATGAAGGAAGTTTGAAAGGAAGGAAGTTTTGGAATTTTGGAATGAAGTTTGGAATTTGCAAGGACGTTTGGAATTAATGAAGTTTGGAATGAATTAAGTTTGAAAGAAAGGAAGTTTGGATGCATTTTGTGTCTCACATAGTTACTGCTGAAATGTATGTAAAGGAAGTTGGGAATGAAGGAAGTTTGAAAGAAAGGAACTTTGGAAGGAAGGGAGTTTGGAAGGAAGGAAGTTTGAAAGAAAGGAACTTTGGAAGGAAGGGAGTTTGGAAGGAAGGAAGTTTGGAAGGACATTTGGAAGGTAGGAAGTTTGGAAGTAAGAAAGAAAATTTGGAATGAAGTTTGGAATTTGGAAGGAAGTTGGGAATGAATGAAGTTTGAAAGAAAGGAATGCATGTTGTGCATTACATAGTTACTGCTGAAATGTATGTAAAGGAAGTTTGCAATTTTGGAATTAATTTTGGAATTTGGAAGGAAGTTGGGAATGAAGGAAGTTTGAAAGAAAGGAAGTTTGGATGCATTTTGTGCATTACGTAGTTACTGCTTAAATGTATGTAAAGGAAGTTTGGAATTTTGGAATTAATTTTGGAATTTGGAAGGAAGTTGGGAATGAAGGAAGTTTGAAAGAAAGGAAGTTTGGAAGGAAGGAAGTTTGAAAGAAAGGAACTTTGGAAGGACATTTGGAAGGAAGAAAGGAAGTTTGGAATTTGGAATGAAGTTGGAAATGAAGGAAGTTTGAAAGGAAGGAAGTTTTGGAATTTTGGAATGAAGTTTGGAATTTGCAAGGACGTTTGGAATAAATGAAGTTTGGAATTTGGAAGGAAGTTGGGAATGAATGAAGTTTGAAAGAAAGGAAGTTTGGATGCATTTTGTGTCTCACATAGTTACTGCTGAAATGTATGTAAAGGAAGTTTGGAATGTTGGAATTATTTTTGGAATTTGGAAGGAAGTTGGGAATGAAGGAAGTTTGAAAGAAAGGAACTTTGGAAGGAAGGGAGTTTGGAAGGAAGGAAGTTTGAAAGAAAGGAACTTTGGAAGGAAGGGAGTTTGGAAGGAAGGAAGTTTGGAAGGACATTTGGAAGGTAGGAAGTTTGGAAGTAAGAAAGAAAATTTGGAATGAAGTTTGGAATTTGGAAGGAAGTTGGGAATGAATGAAGTTTGAAAGAAAGGAATGCATGTTGTGCATTACATAGTTACTGCTGAAATGTATGTAAAGAAGTTTGCAATTTTGGAATTAATTTTGGAATTTGGAAGGAAGTTGGGAATGAAGGAAGTTTGAAAGAAAGGAAGTTTGGATGCATTTTGTGCATTACATAGTTACTGCTTAAATGAATGTAAAGGAAGTTTGGAATTTTGGAATTAATTTTGGAATTTGGAAGGAAGTTGGGAATGAAGGAAGTTTGAAGGAAGGGAGTTTGGAAGGAAGGAAGTTTGAAAGAAAGGAAGTTTGGAAGGAAGGAAGTTTGGAAGGACATTTGGAAGGTAGGAAGTTTGGAATGAAGAAAGGAAGTTTGGAATTAAGGAAGTTTGAAGGAAAGAACGTTCGGAAGTTTGGAAGGAAGGAAGTTTGGAATTTGGATGGATGGATGGATGGATGGATGGATGGTTGCTTTGTGACTTTGACAGAGAACAGTATCTGGTCTATTGGGTTTTTCTACCAGAAACATTCCTACAGTCTACAAGAAAAACTGCAAAAATGAACTTTCTTGTGCTGTCCAATGCTTATGCTTATTATTAATAAGACACTATCTTATTGTTTTTTTTTACAGTTGTCCCTGAGAGGTCCCTTCAGAGGAACTCCATGGTGAGCTGGTCAAGTGGACAATCACTTCACATGGCCTGGTACAAACCTGTATGAGCATCTGCTTCACTGTGAGCCGGGGGAGCATGAGGATAGACAGAGGTATGAGCTAGTATCTGCATTGTTTAGAGTTAAACAAAAGACGGTCCGGAAGGCACCCCAAAGCTACAATTCTTGTCAAGATGTGTCTGAATGAATTATAAAGAACTGTATTGGTTTATTTTCTGTTTGAATTATGCAGTTTTTTACCTTCAAAGGTTTGTTTTTCCCCCCAAAGGTAGGTCTGGTTATTGATACGTTTGCTTTTGATTTGAGTCCATTTGATTGGCTTCACTTTGCTTCCGATTTGTTTCTGATTCACTTGTTTATAGGATACTGAACACTAGTCACGCTGTGTTTTTGGATTCATCGCCTTCACAAAAGAGTCATTTTTTTGTGAATGAGACATGCATTGTTTGTGTTGTTTGTTGGTTTTTGTTTGAAGCCCATGAAGAAAATTCAATAGACATTCCTTTCCATTATTTATTTGTGCGTCTTTTATAAAAAACACGCCCTGTACAGACTGAAAAATTGCTATCTCATTCGGTACATTTATGGTATATTACTTGTTAATATTGATATTGGGAATTTTCAACTGACTTCTTCAACTGAAAATCATGATTTATTGGAAAACGAATTTTTACTCAGTCCTATTATTAATAGGTTAATGCTAGTGAAAACATCTAGTTTTCACTAAAGTGTAGGGCCTAAAGTGATAGGCAGCTTGTTGCTCATAATTCATCTCATGTTGGCTGTTGTTGTAAATGCTACACCACCACTAGTAAAATCCTCCATTTCGTTTATCACTCAGTTACTGCTGAAATGTATGCAAAGATTCAGTCTCTCCGCAATTAGATGGAAGCAGATCTGTATTGAGCTGTGGGAGTTTCTGAGGGCTGCACTCTCAGCCTCTGTTTGTTACATTACAAAGACAGCCGCCACTGTTTTTACACTTGCATTCCTCTCATCTCTCCCTCTGTTTACTCCAGGCCGCTGGCAGGCTTCCATTATATTTCACAGTTCAGCTGGTCTGGGGTGAGCTGCAGGGATTTTGGGGTATCTGAGATGCTCAACCCAATCAAACTCAAGCGCACACATATTCAGACGCATGAGGGCTGTAGAGACGAGAGCAGGAGAGATGTTTAGCACAGTATGTTACTTCCCATCCTCCTTCTAGTAGCTGGTTAGTTGGTCCATCACTGTCTTGCTTTCAATAATATGTTCTGTTTGGCTTCTCTAGTGAGTACAATATAGATTTTCAGCAATGAATTTGGAATAAAAACCGACTATTGCCACTAAACAACAATTTGCATGGCAATGTCTTCTAAAAGAAAGAACCGATTCTGAACTGAAATGAGTTAAAAGCAATTCCAGTCTGTCTTCCTGCACAACCCCCTATTTGTAACTAATTGTAACAACATCTACTTTGAATCGCCATTAAACACTGTAGTTTTAGCTGAGTCCTGGAAGAGTTTAGTTCTTGTTGTCGACATGTCGAGAAGACAATGTTTTCTGCGCTGCAAAAGGAAATCCACTTTGCCTGTGCTAAAGGATGAGAACTCGTACTCAAATTGACACCGTAAAGCAGACACCATCGTTACTGTTCGTATCACTGTGTATTCGAGTGCTGAGGAAGCCTACAAAGCTGAAATTCAGATATGGTAATGAGCATTTTGTTTCTGACACTCTCTGTAAGTCGTAGCATAATCACAACAGGCTGGGCTTTGTGACCAATCAGAGCAAAGTAGGCTCTCGAAAGAGAAACAGGTTTGGAGGAACAGAATCATTGTATGAATGTTTCAGACCGTTTGAGAACAGAGATGATGCTGCAATTTATATTATGAGAACATTTTAGTTTTTTTTTTTTTGATAGATGCATATAGACCTCTGGAACCCCAGAGGGGCTCTTTGATTTCTTTGCAAATTGTTCCTTTTATTTAAATGATATTAAATGTATTACTATGTAGTATAGTATATATTGGTGTTTCATTTGCGAACAAGTCTTTGGTTTCTGTGAAAGAACTGTTTGCTTTCATACACTTATTCATATTTCTCGTTCTTTGAAATCTCTCCCTTTTGAAGCCGTTAGTGCTGCTTTAGTGACTTGTCTGTAAAGACTTACCTGTTCAGTTTAGTTTGACCCACTGAGTCTGAATGTTTGTGAATGAATTGAATGTGCGTCTCATTTGTGAACTAACCGAATCGAGCATCACGTGAATTGATCTTGTTCGCAACACAGAATCATCAACTTAATGTGTAGATTACAATGCATTTCAGTGACACGGACAATTGAAACTTTTTAGGCTATTATTGCCTTTTTTTAGTATAGCTTGATAAGTGTTGAATTTATATAGAGGAGGAAAAATGAATCTACTTGATTTGCATTAAATGCTTATGATGCTTAAACACTCAGATAATAAGACTGGTCACCAAAAGGCAACATTTCCATTTTTAGGTGTAGTGTTTTTCCCAGTGGAATAATGAGGGGACTTTCTGATTCAAAGGTCACTGAACCACACTTTACACTGTAAACCGGATTAAAATTTGGTATTCAGTTACATACATTTTTTTAAGTTAAGAAAATTCATAGTTTAAGTAAACAGAACTGACAGATTTCAATTTTGTATTTATACATTTGAATTGCTCGTAACTTAAAAAATAAATAAATTAATTAATTCATACATTTAACTTAAGTATCATGTAATCTCAAAATATATTTAGTAGTGGAAATGTAGCTAGCTATAACTAGCTAATTCAACAAATGCTAATTGGTAATTTGATAACATTTGCGTAGCATAGCAATTGCTGAAAGAGCATGTCAATATAGAACTTTATATTTAACCCCCTCGAGTCCGCGATTTTCTTATCAGTGCCAAAGAGACACAAATAACTCTGTCGTTTTTTTTTACATTCAGGCAAGTGTTATACATCATTATAATCAGTTAAGTTTCTATTTTATTTGTGTACAGTCACAATAAAAACAAAATGTTGTGCTTTTTGCAAAATAAAGAAAACAAACATGATGCGCAATCTGCAGCCAATGATCTCAATGATGTCTAATCTGATTCTATTCAGAAAATGACCTGTAGCGTAGTGAAAACTTATCACACAAACATGAGACATATGTCTAAAGAAACGTTAAAATGTCAGGTTTTAAATTATGTAAACCAAATCGAAAACAATTATTCTGTGTTTATGTTATCTGTTTGAAAAGAGAGAGATGTCAATCGTTCCCGAGCGTCTCATTATCCGCTAATGCGACCACGCCCTCGGAGCGTGCGTTCTTTGAGATTCAAATACTGAGGCGATCTTTGCGTCAGCGCCCACACATCAACAAATACCTGTTCTCAAACCAAGCTCATGCTACACTCGTCACCAAGGTAAACCCCTAAAATCAGATAGCATAACATAAACTTTTCTTTATTAGCATAGCAAAACATTAAACACTACCAGATCTCCAACTTAACGTTAATCTTGCACAAAAAACATGATATAACACTTAATTTTAGCATTTATGCTGCCTTCACGTGCTATTGGAATTATCCTCAATACGAGTTTCCTAGGTAAAAAATGCACATGAACACCCTCTGATGTGTTTACTACTGGGAAGTTTGGAAATCATTTTGACACCCAAATTCCCGAGATGGCTGTGCCAAAACTTTAAACATGGTGGCAGTGAGAACTACTGCTGTGACAGGTATGATTTATTGCCCCCCCCCCAAAAAACAAACAAACAAACAGCTAGAACATTTTGTCTTGTCATGAATGTAGTGCATATTTACATATGAGTAAGCATTTAAAGCATTTTGTATGTCATATACACAACAAAAATAGCCTGCATTTGACCGAAATCACAGAATCGGCATAAAGCGGAGAGCATCGTAAATGTTTATGGTTGTCGGTGCATGTGACACTACATATAATTTTGGTTTTAATAAGATTTTCCCAATAAAGAGGCAAGAACAAACCTGGTGTCCTCCATGAATGCTGTTCATTTTGACAATAAAGCACTTGAATGCAACAAGCTCATAATCACGACTTCTGGAGTGGGAAATTTCCAATAGCACGTGAAGGCAGAATTACTCTCCCTTTCGAGTGCCATGGCAAAGCATGCTGGGAAATAGCCTAGTTTAGGGCAAATTTTAGTTTGTCTAAATTAAAAGAAAAAAGCTCATAGAACTCAAAACAAAACAATTCAGATGACTTAGATGTTTTGTGAGCTCAAAAGAAAAAGAACGTTTTAAATACTCATAAACGTTAATTTGATTGAACTAATTCGTTTAATTTGAGTTTACCCTACTAACCAATTCATTATTTTGAGCATTATGGTTTACAGGGAATCAATTTAGTTATTCAGTGATTCACTCATAACTAACATATAAAAGATGCAAATGTCAAATAAAAGAGTCAATAAATCAGTAAACAAATCTGAATGAATGAATCTGGTGAACAGATTCAGAAGACTCAAGTCGTTGAATCAAAATCCCCACTCAACACTATTCTTTTTCTAGTTTGAACTCTGTTTGTTTCAAAATTGCATCGAGATGCATCACTTCTGTTGTTAGAACTTCATGTTTTTTTGGTTTCATTATCCTGATAATGTTTTGTCATCATTATTTATTTATTTTTTAGCAAATACACTTAGCCTATATAAGGCTAGCACTAGTCAAGGCTCAATCATCTGCTCAGAGTTGTTTCTCGCGTACCTTCAAGGGCTGAGAGTAGCAAGGTCAGTCATCCTTATGTGGGCGGCATTCTGCTCTGTATGACACCCCACTGCCGTTGATATGAGCACCATCAGATATTCTATCATATTCCAGCAGCCCGCGGCAAGGTGAAAATCTGTTTTTTATTAGCAGTCAGGAGAAGAAATGATAACACAGCTGCAAGAGGATGAAGAAGGGGAGAAGAGAGCAACAGTTAACAGATGTCAGTGAAGAGGAGAGGTTGTGCTTTGGGGTCATTGTTCACTTGATATTTCAAACTTGCAGCCGAGACTAGATTGCATAAAATGTGTTGCGGATTTGTGTTTTTCCTGAAAGATATTCATATATTTTAAAATCTGTTAATGCACAGACAATGGCAGGAGTTTGGGGACTAGGGTATCTGTTTGACTGACCGATGGCTGAAAAGAGGAAACTTGTTTGTTTGAAAACAGTCATTATTACGGTAACACTTATATGGGGAGCAATTTAACTAGTTGCTAATTAGCTTACATATTGGCTGTTTATTAGTACTTGTAAAGCACATATCAATGCTTAATTCTGCATGACCATATTCTACAACCCTTAAAGGTGCACTATGTAAACAGTTTTCAGTAAAATATCTAAAAACCACTAGGCCAGTGTTATTTATTTTGTTCAGTTGAGTACTTACAATATGCCAAATGTTTCCAACTATTTGAAAATCGTGAGAAAATTGCTATTCTAACCAAGGAACGTGTGAGGAAGTCGCCTGTCAATTTCATCTTATCTGCGTTACCCTCGGTTTCCGGTTTTATTTTGCAGAAACACTTTACTCTCACTGCAGTGTGAACAAGTGTCATAGCAGCCGCCGAGCAAACGCACAGAGTAATGTCATAACATAATTTTCAACACACTCAGATGAATCTAATATGATAAACAGAGCTGCGTTACTTCATACTCATGACCAGAAAAGCGGAAGTGGCACCTGCGACTGTGACATAATAAAAGTCCCGCCGCTCGCGAGGTGGGTGTTGCATTCATCTTACTAACAATCGCTCCAGCGGCCTTGCTCAGCTCCCACAACACTCTGTCCTGCTCTGCCTCAAACTACAGTAACGTTAATAATCACATCCATGAACATGATTTCTGCCCGAGTCCTATTCCAATTCTTTTCCACCGGCTGTGAGGTGAAGACCACATGTCCCAAGATTCTGCGCTCAAACATGGCGTCATTAAACTACGCCTTTGTTTTGAATAGGCGACCTCTAGCGGACGGAAAAGTTACATAGTGCACTTATCAACTATCACCTACAACTATCTTACTAACTATTAATAAGCATTAAATTAGGAGCTTATTGAGACAAAAGTCGTTGTTAATAGTAAATATGTTCCCCATACTAAAGTATTACAATTAGCCTATTACTTTCTTACTTAACTTGTAAAAGAATATTATTTAAGTACTAGTATAGTCCCACTAAAAAGAGACCAAAAAATACAAATAAGAGCACTACATGTTTCATTTCATCTGCAATAACTTAAGTGAACTTATAGTGCATACATTTAAAGGCCCACTGAAGTGCTTTGAAACACGCAGCATTATTCAATGTGTTGACGTAATTTCCCCTGAAACGGCTCAAGCTGTTAGCAGCTCCTCCCCTAACAGCCAATAGCGTTTTGTTAATATCACAGTTTGACTATGTGCCATTCACCATGTAGAAAATAATAAATTGTGAACAGCTGACCGATTTCAGCCGCTGCTTCAGCGTCTGTTTATAGTGTAGGGGGCGGGCGCTTCAGATTCTAGAGACCATTTGATTGGACAGAAGATTTGATGAGTAGGTGAAGTCTGCGATGATGTCATCAAAATCTGTGATCCATTTTAACGGAAGTGAGACACTGTAAGTTTTGAATGCTTATATCTACTAAATGCGAAGTTTGTCATTGTTTTGGAACACACCAGCTTATTCATAACCTTAAAGCTAACATAGTCATACTAAAAGCTAAAAAACTTCCTTTTTGATTTCAGTGGGCCTTTAAGTTTACAAACTTTTTTGATATTCAAAATCTTTAGCATCCATATGGCTGATCACACAATGTGTGCTACAGGCCAAATAACTGTTTGTGTGAGAGCAAAATGAACAACTGGCTTTCGGAACCTCCACGGGTTGTTTTGGGCCGCACATCTGAGTCAAACCATCTGTCTGAATGACGCTGCCACCATCTCCATCAACCCAAGGAGCGGAGAGAGGGACAATACATTTAAGAAATGCAGATTATATTGTTTTAAGGAACAGGCTGGCACATAGAAAAAACACATTGGGTTGCTGGATGTTTGTGGCTCGTTTTAAATCTCTAATTTATGATTTTATTTCTCCTCTCATCTTTCAAATTTCATCATCCTTTTAAAGTGAAAACAGCTGTGCCTCTGTTTAAGGAAAATTATGCACTTAAGTACTTAATTATTAAAACAGGGCAGCCTGCCAAGGGAAGCTGTCAAACCCAATGCCCGTCGTGAACTTGGGTATCAGACGCATTTTTAAATGTTTAAACATTGAGACACATTGCGATACTCAAATGATGTGTGCTTGTGTATCAGTTTTGGGTGTAAGGCATTAAGCGAGTTACGTAATCAGATTACTTTTTGAAGTAACTAATAAAGTAATGCATTACTTTTTTAAATTTACATCAACATATCTGAGTTACTTTTTCAAATAACACAAGTTACTTTGTTTTCCCAATTATTAACTGACAGCTCTCCTGTCCCCATGTTGACAAAAATCAGGAGTAAGTGCAGAGGTGTTGTGTGCAAACATGATGGTTATTGTAGTTAAATACTATTGTGAACATGCATTTACTCATCTCACAAAAACAGATTCAGTATTCTTCAATATTAATAAAATCAGTGAAATGCAAACTCAGAATATTATGCAAAGCTGGAATAATTAAAGGTGCAATATGTAGGATTTTTGCATTAAAATATCCAAAACCACTAGGCCAGTGTTATATATTTTGTTTAGTTGAGTACTTACAATATCTCAAATGTTTCCAATTATTTGTAAATCGCGAGAAAATTGCGCCAATTTTGCAATTTTAACCAAGGAACCGGGACGTGTGAGGGAGTCGCCTGTCAATACCGTCATATCCGCGTTACCCTCGGTTTCCGTAGAAACTATGGTAACAGACATGGACAACTGCGTAATGTCTAGCACTGTTTGTTTGAACTGATCATTAGATTTGCTCATTCAGCAAGTGCCATGTTACCAAAGTATTGTGTAACCAATTAGCAAGGTTGCATTTATTGAATTAGTTGAGATTACATTATATTTTTAAAATAAAATTTCTAGAATTAAGTTCAAGTTCAAGTTCAGAGCAATTAAAATGTATGATTACAAAATAAAAATCTGCAAGTCCTGCTTGCTTAAAGGTCCCGTTTTTCGTGTTTTTTTGAAGCTTTGATTGTGTTTACAGTGTGCAATATAACATGTGTTCATGTTTCATGTGTAAAAAAACAGTATTTTTCACACAATTTACTTATCTGTATACTGCTGTTTTCACTGTCCTCAAAACGGCCTGAGAATTTCCTCGTTCTATGAAGTCCCTCCTTCAGAAATACGTAACGAGTTCTGATTGTGCCAGCGATTCCCGTGTTGTGATTCGACTGCAGCTTAGCTCACGTTGCCCGGGAAGGTCACGCCTCTTACCATAACGGGGAGATGAACGCGCTCAAACTACAGCCCCTGATGGCCAAACAAAGGTGATTTGACTCCGGGATGAAAATAACAGCGTCTGAACGACATGATGACAAACGCAACCGAACCGAACCGAACCGAACCGAACCGAACCGAACGCAACACTTCCTCTTCTCCACGAGGGAGCAACAAGACCACGCGGCCTTTTTCGCGTATTCTTGTGGGCGGAGGTTAGTCGACAAACTGCTCTACTGACGTCATTAAAGCAGGATGGACATGGATGTAGTCCAAACCGGCCGTTCGCTGTAGGCTTTGAAAGGGAACTTCTGTCAAATAAAATATCTCGCTTGGCATTGAACTTTGAGCTTTATAATTTTACAGGCGTTATTTATGCTCTAACAGCAACATTACACACTAACTAAAGTTTGAAAAATGGGATCACGAAGAACAGGACCTTTAAACTTTACATTTCTTAAAGGTGCGCCATGTAACTTTTCCGTTCGCTAGAGGTCGCCTATTCAAAACAAAGGCTTGGTTTGATGACGCCATGTTTGAGCGCAGACTCTTGGGACAGCCGGTGGAAAAGAGTCGGGATAGGACTCGGGCAGATATCATGTTCATGGATGTGATCATTAACATTACTGTAGTATGAAGCAGATCAGGACCGAGTGTTGTGGAGCTGAGCAAGGCCACTGGAGCGATTTTTAATAAGATGAACGCAACACACGCCTCACGAGCAGTAGGACTTTTATTATGACACAGTTGCCGGCGGCACTTCTGCTTTTCCGCTATGTTTATCATATTAGATACATTTCAGTGTGTTGAAAATTATGTTATGACGTTATTCTGTGCGTTCGCTTGGCGGCTGCTATGACGCCATTGACGGCGTCACACGTCCCGGTTCCTTGGTTAAAATAGCAATTTTCTCATGATTTACAAATAGTTGGAAACATTTGGGATATTGTAAGTACTCAACTGAACAAAATATATAACACTGGCCTTGTGGTTTTTGGATATTTTACTGAAAAAATGTTACATAGTGCATCTTTTTTTTTGCATTTTGCCAACTTTTACAGTATAAGTAACCCAATTAGTTACTTCTTTAGGGAGTAATACAATATTGTAATGCATTACTTTATAGTAAATTTCCCCAACACTGTATATTTCTATATCTGATTGGATAGTTCTCATTCTGAATTAATCTGCAGATTTGATGTTATTATCGGAGCTTGACATCTTGCATTACTCTTTTGTTCATATCATATATATGCATTTGGCAGACGCTTTTATCCAAAGCGACTTACAGTGCCCTTATTACAGGGACAATCCCCCTGGAGCAACATGGAGTAAAGTGCCTTGCTCAAGGACACACTGGTGGTGACCGCTGGGATCGAACCAGCAACCTTCTGCATATCCTAGTTCCATGGTTTAACCCACTGGACCACCATCTCACATACTTTTGTTCAATTCAATGTGCAGCTCTGCTGTGTTAGTAGTGACTACTTCACTACTTTACTTCATACACACGCACACTCTTCGAGGTGCGAAGGTCTCCGTGGCAACCATAACGAATAACACCCTCCCCATTTATACTCGCATGTGTGTAATTTGACGGCCCGGGGAGTCGACTCCGATCATCTTTCATCCCGTATTACTCAGCCTGGCGGAGATGGAGAGCGAGCGTACCCTTCATCACTCTCTATCCACCATCATCATCATCACTTACCTTGATGGGGTGAGGGGGCTCGGAGGAGGGGCGTCAGAACACATCAGACGCTCCTCTGCAGTTGGAAAAGGAGAGAAGAGGCGACCTGCCGATTTTCTCAGATCAGTAGTGCTGATGGCTTCTCTCAGGGGGAGCTGACCCAATTCGCCTGGGCGTTTATCACCGGCACAACAAGGTCACGGCTGACAAAGCAGTGCTAGTGCAGTCTCTTTATGCTTCACTATCCCGGGTGAGTTAGGGAGGACAGTTGAGAAGCTGTTTAACTGCTCTCTGTGTTCAACTGATATTACATGTTTGTTTTTTAAAGAACAAAATGATCTTTGTCATAATTTTGCGAAAAAAAATCTGTTTAAATAATTGTTTCTCCATTTTTGGGTGATTCTACATTAACACCTCAAAAACTTCTCAATCTGACTGAGAAAAAACTTATTTACATTATAATATCAATAAAAATGTATAATAACAACAGAAAAAACAACAGGATCCCACAAAAAACCTGCTGTGAGAACTTGTTTCTTCATTTTTAAATTTTACAAATCTGCATTTTATTTTATGAATATAAATAGCTAAAATTAAACCAAATATATTTAGGAAGTTGGCCTACATTTTATTTCCTGAATAGGTCAATGTGTGTGTGTGTGTGTGTGTTAAATGGTTGTAAAAAAAATTACTTTAAAATACACTCACCTAAAGGAATATAATAACACCTGTTCAATTTCTCATTAATGCAATTATCTAATCAACCAATTACATGTCAGTTGCTTCAATGCATTTAGGGGTGTGGTCCTGGTCAAGACAATCTCCTGAACTCCAAACTGAATGTCAGAATGGGAAAGAAAGGTGATTTAAGCAATTTTGAGCGTGGCATGGTTGTTGGTGCCAGACGGGCCGATCTGTTCAGTTACTGGGATTTTCACGCACAACCATTTCTAGGGTTTACAAAGAATGGTGTGAAAAGGGGAAAAACATCCAGTATGCGGCCGTCCTGTGGGCGAAAATGCCTTGTTGATGCTAGAGGTCAGAGGAGAATGGGCCGACTGATTCAAGCTGATAGAAGTGCAACTTTGACTGAAATAACCACTCGTTACAACCGAGGTATGCAGCAAAGCATTTGTGAAGCCACAACACACACAACCTTGAGGCGGATGGGCTACAACAGCAGAAGACCCCACCGGGTACCACTCATCTCCACTACAAATAGGAAAAAGAGGCTACAATTTGCACGAGCTCACCAAAATTGGACAGTTGAAGACTGGAAAAATGTTGCCAGGTCTGATGAGTCTCGATTTCTGTTGAGACATTCAGATGGTAGAGTCAGAATTTAGCGTAAACAGAATGAGAACATGGATCCATCATGCCTTGTTACCACTGTGCAGGCTGGTGGTGGTGGTGTAATGTTGTGGGGGATGTTTTCTTGGCACACTTTAGGCCCCTTAGTGCAAATTGGGCATCGTTTAAATGCCACGGCCTACCTGAGCATTGTTTCTGACCATGTCCATGCAACGTAGAATTAAGGCAGTTCTGAAGGCGAAAGGGGGTCAAACACAGTATTAGTATGGTGTTCCTAATAATCCTTTAGGTGAGTGTATATTCGTAATGACTTGCAAATTATACTATTTATATTTTTATATATTTATATAAATATAAAAATGTATATACTTTTTATGTATACTGCTTTGTAACAAAAATATTGGAGTATGTTTTACAAGAAAATACTATTTTAGTTTTTCTACCTCAAAATTGCACATTAAATTCAATGTGTTACTTGCTGTTACTTAATTATTATTTGTGAAATTTACTTGCAAATTTTGAGTAAAAAAAATGTCTACACAAAAAAAATGTTCTACACATTTTTTTTCATGATTTATATGATTGGTTTGTGATGGGTTACTTGCAAAATGTCATACTTTATAGTTAGGGACTTGTTCATTAATATAATGATGAACTACTAATTATTTCACCCTTGTGGACAGATGTTTTAACAATGCTTAGAAACATCACACACAGACTACAGGTGCAAAAGAATCAGAGTTATTGAGTATTTCAACCAGCTCTGAATAGATGTTGATGGGTTCTGAAACCCTTAAATGTGAGTGCCTCTCGCATTATTATGACGTGATGGATTTTGTTTTATTGTAAAAGAATGATGTTCATCTTTTACTGAAGCACTGTTCTCTTTTTTCTCTTGTTTTCCAACATCTCTTTTCTCTCTCTCTCAGTGGCTTTTTGTCATTCTTTAATTTGATTCAATCATGCATGCTGCTCTGGCGGCACATAAGGTGGTACCTGATATATGTCCCTGATCAACACACATCTAACTATACCACCTTAAGAAAAGATCTGTGAAAAGAGCTGGTGTTTTTCTATATGTGCCGTTTCATCCGTTCATCTCTCTGGCTTTAGTTTCTCTCTATCTGCCACAGGCATTTTCTCAGAGGTATCAAGGGAGGCAGTGCTTGCTCCAAAAATTCAGATGGTTATCAACAGTATGGTAAAGAAAATGTTGCAATATTAAGAAATACCAGATTGATCAATATATAAATCACATTTTTCAAGACACAATGCAAGAACACATAGAAACATGGCTAATTAGACCGTCAATATGATAATGGCTGCCTTTCATATTTGCAACCGGTTGACTAATCAGCCTGTGGTGCATCTTCCAAAAGTTCTGTGTATGGGAATTGGGAAATGTTGTTCAATATGCCTTTGACCCACAAACTGTAAATAGAATTGGAATATGAATTTATATCATACTAAGCAAACCCAAATGCAGAGACGTCTAGCACAACCCACTGGTCAATCTGTTTGTTTGATTCTTTTGCTAAGAATTATGTTCCGTTTCTAAGAATTAGGACCCATGCGGTTTCCATGAAATTTGTTCATTCAGCTACAAATAGTTATCTACATCTCTTTGTATGCCTCCTGAAAGTATACTTTGACATTTAGTCATTAAATGACAAAATCGCAGTTATGCATCTGTAATGCATATTCTTAACACCACCAAGATAATAACACCTGCTGGGCAGAATTCATTAATCTAAGCACGCGTTTTATACATTTTAGCATATTTAGTTACACTTTACATCATTTCCTTTGAAGATATATCCCTTTTTAATGAGGGTAGGCGGATCTTCAGAATATGCTAGTTTACATTACAACTTATCATCTTAAGATTCCCGAAGCTATTTTAAAAGCTGTGGTTGTCTCAGTGCGGTCTGGCATATCATTAATCATTAATAGGCTTCATAGTGGACATCACTTCTTAGGAAGGGGCTTCAAAGAGACCAGGGTCCTGCCCCCCCACTGGCAAAAGACCACCAGGCCTTTGCGTGATGTGAGATGAATGGAGATCTCATGCTGAGCTAGCGGCGATTTAACATAAGACCAGTGCCCCTGTTTTTCTTTGGCTTTGGTGGGTTATGAGACCATAATCTGACTCTCCACCTAAAGGCCTGCCAAATCTGTCTGGTGAACTGGTGGTAAGAGACAGATGGGAGTGTTACGGACCCGTGAACATTTGTGTGAAATGGTGTCACTCTCCTAAAATTTATCACTTAACGATTGTGCTTGAATTTGCTGCATATTCTCATTTTTAGGAGGCTATTCGCCCTAAATGGGGCCTATTCGTGTAAGAAAAAATGTTTAATTAAAAAAATAATTCTGTGGAACAGAAATACCCTTGTCTTGACATGAGTAAAAAAGAAAAACAGTCATTCAAAATAGTTTTATAATGAAGGAAGTTGTCAGTGTGATTGATTGAGGCCCTGTGTCTCATCTTATCTCTCCCTCTCTTCCCTCCTCCCTTGCCGATGCTGTCTGCAGTGGGGTGTAAAAGTGCTGACTGTGTTGAATATCCTCTCTAGTTGTACGTGATAGATTGTGCATTTCTTCCACAGTAACGGTGAATGATCGGGTGACAGAAAATGCCTCTGTTTTTGTCATGTTAATAATCTCTCGGCCAGGTATGCCATTAATATGGCATGGTCTAATCTTGCTGTCATCTATCACCATAATCCAAGTGCACAAGAAAGAGTTCCCCTCATTTTTCACCGCATGATTTTTCTTCATGGGCTCTGGCCCCCTGAAGTCCATGTGGCAAATGGTACTTTACACGACAACTACATACTAAAAACGGAAAGGTTTTTGCTTTGGTTTTTTCACAGAGACGACAACATAGTCAAAACGATCCCGCGGTTCCACGGATCACTGTATTATGCATGCCGTTTTCCATAACTCATCCTTTACAATTTGTGGTGCAAACAAGAATTGTGAGGTTTGTTGTGGAGGGGTTTTTACTTTTTACTATTACTTCTAAGTGATCAATCTTAGAGTTTTTGGCCGATGGCTGATAAAGCAAGTGTAAAAAAATGGGCTTCTGGGCCATTAAGCACCCTACGTAGCAACACACAAGCAACTACATGGCAACATGCTACAAAATATTCAGAGTGTCTTTGTAGAAGCTTTGAGAAGCTTACTATGTATTTAGCGTGTCTCAGTAACCTCATAGCAATTTCTTGGGAACTACAGTGGGGAAAAAAAGTATTTAGTCAGCCACCAATTGTGCAAGTTCTCCCACTTAAAAAGATGAGCGAGGCCTGTGATTTTCATCATAGGTACACTTCAACTATGAGAGACAGAATGAGAAAAAAAATCCAGAAAAGCTTTTTTAAAGACATTTTTTTTAAGAATTTATTTGCAAATTATGGTGGAAAATAAGTATTTGGTCAATAACAAAAGTTAATCTCAATACTTTGTTATATACCCTTTGTTGGCAATGACAGAGGTCAAACGTTTTCTGTAAGTCTCCACAAGGTTTTTACACACTGTTGTGAGATGGTGGTCCAGTGGGTTAAACCATAGAACTGATATGCAGAAGGTTGCTGGTTCAATCCCAGTGGTCACCACCAGTGTGTCCTTGAGCAAGACACTTTACTCCATGTTGCTCCAGGGGGATTGTCCCTGTAATAAGGGCACTATAAGTTGCTTTGGATAAAAAGCGTCTGCCAAATGCATATAAGTCCTAAGTCCTATAAGTCCTGTTGCTGGTAGTTTGGCCCATTCCTCCATGCAGATCTCCTCTAGAGCAATGATGTTTTGGGGCTGTCGCTGGGCAACACAGATTTTCCAGGACTTTGAAATGCTTCTTACGGAGCCACTCCTTCGTTGCCCGGGTGGTGTGTTTGGGATCATTGTCATGCTGAAAGACCCAGCCACGTTTCATCTTCAATGCCCTTGCTGATGGAAGGAGGTTTTTACTCAAAATCTCACAAATTGGCCCGATTCATTCTTTCCTTTACACGGATCAGTCGTCCTGGTCCCTTTGCAGAAAAAGAGCCCCAAAGCATGATGTTTCCACCCCCATGCTTCACAGCAGGTATGGTGTTCTTTGGATGCAACTCACCATTCTTTCTCCTCCAAACACGACTTGAAGTTGAGTTTTTACCAAAAAGTTCTATTTTGGTTTCATCTGACCATATGACATTCTCCCAATCCTCTTCTGGATCATCCAAATGCTCTCTAGCAAACTTCAGACGAGCCCGGACATGTACTGGCTTAAGCAGGGGGACACGTCTGGCACTGCAGGATTTGAGTCCCTGGCGGCGTAGTGTGTTACTGATGGTAGCCTTTGTTACTTTGGTCCCAGCTCTCTGCAGGTCATTCACTAGGTCCCCCGTGTGGTTCTGAGATTTTTGCTCACCTTGCTTCTTGTGATCATTTTGACCCCACGGGGTGAGATCTTACGTGGAGCCCCAGATCGAGGGAGATTATCAGTGGTCTTGTATGTCTTCCATTTTCTAATAATTGTTCCCACAGTTGATTTCTTCACACCAAGCTGCTTACCTATTGCAGATTCAGTCTTCCCACCCTGGTGCAGGTCTACAATTTTGTTTCTGGTGTCCTTTGACAGCTCTTTGGTCTTAGCCATAGTGGAGTTTGGAGTTTGACTGTTTGAGGTTGTGGACAGCTGTCTTTTATACTGATAACGAGTTCAAACAGGTGCCATTAATACAGGTAACAAGTGGAGGACAGAGGAGCCTCTTAAAGAAGAAGTTACAGGTCTGTGAGAGCCAGAAATCTTGTTTTTCTGTAGGTGACCAAATACTGATTTTCCACCATAATTTGCAAATAAATTCTTTAAAAATCAGACAATGTGATTTTCTGGATTTTCTCTCATAGTTGAAGTGTACCTATAATGAAAATTACAGGCCTCTCTCATCTTTTTAAGTGGTAGAACTCATCAATTGGTGGCTGACTAAATACTTTTTTGCCCCACTGTACATAGCAATGTGCTAAAAAATATCCAGTATTTTAGTCGCTCATAGCACCTCCCTAGCAACGTGCAAAAAACATTCAGAGTGTCTTAGTATCATAGTCATTTCCTAAAAACAGCATGAAAAAACAAATCATTCAGTGTCATAGTAACACCCTGACAACTGAATAGCAACGTGCTAAAAAAAGAGTAGTCATAGTAACCTCATAGCAACGTTCTGACAATTACTCACCATAGCATTGTGATGAGTTTTCACAATGCTGTTTTCTTCAATGTGTTTTTCCCCCTTGTCCACCGTCATATTCTCCTCACTGAAAGCTTTTTTTTTTTTTATCCTAGCAATAACAAATTACTCTGTACTCTCAGTGGGAATAATTTTGAAGGGCATGTGGAGACGAGAGAGAGGTAACTCCCATTATTGGGGAAACAGTTGTTCCTTTCTCATGAGAGAAACATCCATCAGAGAGCTCTGCGGTGTGAACAAAACTTCGGCAGCTGGCTAAAGGTAGAACACACTCTTCCTAAGGTCAAAGCTCATGAGCTAGTTTTTCTACTTTCCTAAAATGATCTGCTAGTTTGGTGTAAACCTCTTGACCCTCTAGTTGAGGCAGGTGTTGGCACATGGGTGAGGCATATATGAATATGTGGTTGTGTATTTATAGTTAGCTTCGTTTGAATTTTTGCGGCTGACAGGAATGAATGTCACTGTAGCTTGGGTGAAAGTTTTGATGTTCATTATATACAGTAATTGCTCCTGCTTATTAAAACAAGCAAACAAACCTTGAAAAATTGTATCAAGACGCATTATTCAGCAATGTGTGAACCATGTCTTGATTATCTGTAGAGAATCTTTAGAGAATGTCTTTGGTCCACTCTTTATCAGTGCTGTTTTGTTGAATCCCAGCAAAGCAGTAATGATGCCCACCATTCTGTTCCAATTATTTCATCCGTGTGAAGTGGAGAGAGAGCAGAGGTTTGTTGTTGACTCAAATTGACAGTAACCTTCAGCTGCTGCCAGATATGCTGTGCTCATTCATCATACCTGATGGAGAAATAACTAACCCTCCTTCCAAGGGACGAAAAAGTTGCATTGTAATGATATATGTACAGTAGGTGGCATTTGAAATGTTTACGGTACACTTTGGTCTGAACACCGCCATCCCCTACCCCCTTGAATTAGTAAAGGTACCCAAAAAAGTGTAATTTGTAACATTTCTACAATATGGCGTGAAGTAAATAATATTGTATTGCAATTAACTGTTTTTTTACACCCATAGTAGACTGTATTTTATTTTAATATTTAATTTAATTTAATTTAATTAAAAAAAGTATTGGTCAGTCTTAAAGTATTATTAATAAAACATTTAAATGTTTACATTCTATATAAATCCTATTTAAACTTTTAAAAAGCATTTCTATTCTATTCTATTCTGGCTGAGTCTTTTGAAGTCTGTTATTTTGCTAAATGTAGATGTGTTTTTAGTCTAATTTAGAATTTTTACTTGCTATGTCTGCTGTTTTTTTTTAAACTTTCAGACCAATCTTTAAATTAACCACCAGATAAGCAGCTGCTTTATTCCAAATCTATTGTAGAGCTTTTTTTTGTCTCTTTTGCGTTTTCCTCTCTTTAAGACTCCCAACACCGGCTTTTATCTCTGCTCTATTGACCAATATTGAGCCCTCTGAGTTTTACTTCTCTCCACTTTGTTCCTCAGCTCAGCTTTCTGTCTCTGTAAAGTGTTAAGCCTTCAGATGCTGTCACACTGCCAGCTTTCCAATTAGAATTACTTGACGACCAGACTGCCTTAGTATTGCTGCTATCACCCCGCGCTCCATTTGGAAACCTGAGCTGTTTAAGTCTCTGTAGTGATTTCTCTTAAACGCACGCAGCCCCAGTGAGCCCACTGAGATAAACCAACGGGTTTCAATTCCCCCAATGAATAGGGTAGTTAGCACAACGTCCCAGGAAGGATCCATACCTATGAACTGCTATAAAAGCACATTGGAGGACGGTAAAGGAATCTGCATTATTGGATTTTATCGGTGGTTCCTTTTGCCATTACTAGTCTCACTGGAGAAAAGGAGTCTTATTTTTTTATCCAGTTCACTTGAATTATTAAACCCGCCATCACAATGACTGGCTCTGCGATTCATTTTTCATTACATTACTACAATCACATAATTGCGCATGTCGGGCTGAATTATGGATGAGGTTTACCTCTATGAGACGAGAGAGAGGGAAGATGACAGACGGGAATTCAGGTTCCGCTTCAGTCCTGTGGGCCCTCAAATCGGATTCTGTCACAGCCGCTCAGTCTTCCAACTACCCCTGCAGTGGAGTGAAGTGGAAACGTCTCCACAAAGGAGCGGAGAAAGGAGTTTTGGTGATTGATTTTCTTTAATAACACCTGTGTGGCTGGTGATTTATATTAAGCAACAGGCACAGAATGAACCCGGGGCTCAGATTGTCATGGAAAAGGGTTATAACCTGTGGAATATCCCATCATGCACCACAGAATACTTAACAGTAGTTACAGCCTCTTATAATCTTCCATTAAACTGTAACTGAACTTCTGTCCACCTTAATTCTGGCGAGCCTACTGCTTTTTGAATTATGGGTGGCACTTCTGGTTTGGGGAACTTCCATTTAAAAAGACTGAAACGAGTCATTTCAAATCATAAGGTTGCGCAACATCTAAAGCTTATCCATCAGTTTGACTGAATGAGCTGTCAATTTTCCGTCCTGTTTTATAAGAATAACATTTCTTAAAAATGTTCATAAATAAATAATAAATAAAATAAAAATACAGTGGTGGCCAAAATTATTAGAACACTTGGCATCTGGGAGTCGTCTTATTGGGCCTGGATTTATTTTCCAAGAGGATAATGACCCGAAACATTCTTCTAACTATTGCCGTAACTACCTGGGACAGAAGGAATCTGCTGGGACATTGAAAATGGACTGGCCCCCTCAAAGTTCGGATCTCAACCCCATCGAGCACATTTGGGGCGAGTCGGAAAATAAACTGGACAGATCTTATTGTAAATTCAAAGGAAAGCCTTTGGCTCCAGTTGCAGAAGGCATGGGATAACATTAGTGTTGAAAGTTCTCACATTGACACTATGCCAGAGAGATGTGCTGCTGTAATTGCTGCAAAAGGTGGACATACCAAATATTAAAGTTAAAGTGGATTAAAAACAGTACGACTCACTTCATCTGATATTTGATGGTCATAGAAACCATCTGCATGTTTCATGAACATTATGAAATTAAATCATGTTTTGGAGGCAAAAAAGGTCAATATTTTCAGATGTTTCTGGTGTTCTAATAATTTTGGCGACCACTGTGTGTATGTGTGTGTGTGTATACATATATTAAAAAAATATATATATTTTTTGTGTGTGTGTATGTTTTTGTGTCCGTGGACATGTGCGTGTGTATATTTGCTTTGCTAGTGTAACTGCATTCTTTTTTTTGTTTTTGTTGTCCTTCATTGTGCTGTGAAATTGGGTGTCTTTGTTTTCTGGATTATCTGACATTTTGTGTAATTTTCTGCTGCCAGTCTGGGAATCAGTTATTTCCATTCAAAGTCTTTTCTCACTGAATATTTGCCAATGAAAGGACTTTCACTTGAGAATTGTGGGGGACCAGAATTTTCATTGACAGTCATGAGGACCGGAAAAAAAATGACGCAATGAAATTAGAATAAACATAATTGAACATACAATTCCAATCCAAAAAAGTTTATTTTATTACATTTGGACCAGTAGCGGCTCCTGACCTTAAATTATAGGGCAGATTCTGGGTCTTAGCACTAGTTTATGATAAACATATTTTGCAAGCTTTATATTCTAATCGCAGAGATCTAACGTCCTTGCGTTATTCAGCCTGAGGATGATGTTCTAATGTTGATTGACAGGCTTTAATTACACAGAGCCACGCATATCATTTCCTTAATGTAGCACTTATTGCCTCCGAATGTTGTTTTAAAATATTACAAGTTGTGGAGGAATTCCAGTGAGGAAAAGAAAGTAATGTCTATTCTCATAACAAACATAAAACAAACACAACAGTACTATATAACAGCTATTCACACAAGCACCTTTAATCTAAAGGATTTATACTTTCATTAATACGCTAGTGCACATATGGGCACACATGCAAACAACTAGTTACTGACCTGATGCACTGATGCAGACTAATAGACACACAGCTGAAGCTGATTGGTCTGAAGCGAGGTTTGCGTAAGGTAACATGAAAATAAGAGGGGTGGTCTGAAATCTGCCCCATAGTCCCCATGAAATCAAAATTTTTGTTTTTTGGCTTTTAGTATGAATATTTTAGCCTTACTGTTATCTATAAACTAGTGTGCTCCAAAACAATGAAACTTACAGTCTCTCACATCCGCCAATATGGATTAGTGATTTTTATGACATCACGCAGCTATTCATCAGATTTTCTGTCCAATCAAATGCTCTCTAGAATCTAAAGTGTCCCGCCCCCTAAACAAATCAGTCACTTGTTCACACATTTACTATTTTCTACATGGTGAATGGCACATAGTGCACTATAAAGGGGATAGGAACCGTTTCAGATTCAGTGTAAATATGCTTTCACATTAGTGTCACATTTCACCGGTCCAGAGACACGATAGCACAGAGCGGATCATATGCGCGAGTTGGCGCAGAACACAAAACTTATCGGACCCATTTGAATTCTGCACACAATTCTATAGTTTAATGCGATTTGGAGATTAGGAGGAAAATGCGGCTTTACCGAGCTCAGCGGCTCTGGTCGAGCTGTGATATAAACAAAATGCTATTGGCTATTTAAAAAAGGGGGAGGGGCTATTCAAAATGTCCCGCCCTGTCTTCCTGTTTCAGTGGAAATTATGTCAACACATTGAATATTGCTGGGTGTTACAAGGCACTTCAGTGGGCCTTTAAAAAGCGTAGAAGTTCCATTTTTCACCACAGATTTACATTGGAAAAACTGTGGGGCACTGTAGAGCTGGGGAGGACTCAGGCAACCACCTGCCCCGCTTAGTATCATAATATAAGTATTACTGATACTAATGTCTCTATGAAACATTAATGACGTTACATTACAGTATAACTGAAAGCTCCCAATTTGAGCATTTATTAGGCTTTGAAAAAACAACTTTTAATTTAAGTGAACTTAAAACAATCTTTACATAAACCCATTATAATAAATGTTATTTTTACCTGTGGCCTTCCCTGTTAGACATATACAGAAATGTAGTAGTTATCAAACACCTTTGTTAACTGCATAAATAATACATGAAATATGGATTAATCATCATTAAAGCTACACTTTTCTCTGTTCCCGTTGTTCTTTGATGAACATTAATGACAGGCGTCATCAGTGCTCCTGTCACTTTAAGAACAGCCGCTGACGAACATGACGCGGATCTGACGCGCTGTCCCGCACATCTCATTTCCTCACAACTCTTTAAGTTCATTTAAGATGTTATTTAACTAATTTAAGACTCCTAATATGAGAATACTCAAAATTCTCTTTGTTGTTGTTATTGTTTGTTCAAGAGCAAAAGAGAACTCGATGTGAGCAGGAGACTGACGCAAGTCTGTCTGTGCGTCGAGTGTGTGTGTGTGTGTGTGTGTGTGTCAGAGTGTCCCTCGATTAGCTGACATGAGACGCAGCCACACACACACGACATTGACATACAGCGCATTCTCTTGTGTCTTGTCGCGCTTGGAAGCATTTACATGAATAGGAGCGTGATCATGTAACGCTAGGCAAAAATGGATATAAAAACGGACCGCAGCGTTTATTTGCATTAAATATTTTTAATGTGTTAAGCTGAAAAAATGAATCGCCCGCGTTAACGTGTTAATTTGCCCAGCCCTAATTTTAATATTTCCTGCTCAATGTATGACTTAAAATAGTCTCGAAAATCTGAAAAATATGTATTATTTTATTTATTATTGATTCAGCTTATATAGCGGTCTATGTTTTATTAGAGCAACCAGTACATAATAATAAAACTAAATAAACTCCTGAATCTAAAATATATATTACCATACAAGTTAAATTCCATATCAGACTCAGGCCTAGTCCACACGTACATGGGTATTTTTATAAACTGAGTTTTTCCCTCCTCCATTTAAAAAAAAAAATTGCGTCCAACATGAAAAAGCAAAACACACAATGAAGCGCTGTCAAGAGCATGCCAAACCAACAGGTGCCGATATAACCCTAACCGTAAAGCCATGTTTGCCAATTAGAAGCCTGGAAAAAAGGTTATTGCCGGTTCCGGTTCTGACGCAACAAGCCAAAATCTCCGGTTTCACTGTCCACACGACACCACTGCAACCGGAGTTTCTAAAAATGTTCACCCTGGCAGGAGTTTTCAAAAAAGGTCAGTTTCAGTGTCCGGATGCTGCGTCTGTGTGTGGACGAACGGCCAAACTGCATAGAAAAAGATGCGGTTTTGAAAATACCCGTGTTCGTGTGGACAGGGCCTCAGAATGACTCAGCGAAGGAGTCTATTGTAAAGTTATAAATGGCTCTGAATGATTCCCTGACTGGGGGGAGTATGAGTCTGATTGTTTTTGTGTATCAGACATTGAAGTTGCGTGTTCCGTAAGGGATGAGCTTTTTTGCCTAGGCCCAGTTGCCAGACTGTCATCTAGTGTAGAGTCCAAATGGGAATGTGGGTTTTCCCATGACATAGTGTGGTGGATTTTGTTCTATTGTCTTTGCTTGTGTTATTCATCGGGCCACAATAGGAGCTCTGTCCTCCGTTATGACATCATAATGGCCCTCAAAATGATTCTGACATTTGGAGGAAGAGCCCTCAATAGAATGCCGTCGCTTTTAACAGCCTTGTAGAAATGTTTAGCTTTAATTATGAAAACATGCCGCTGCCCAAATGAGCACCGCTGTTCTCCCTCAATCACATCCCTCACATTCCCGATATAATGATGGTAATTATTGCCTGTAAAAAAGAAGCAGATTAGTATATTTACACGCGCATAGCTCCATTTTAATGGCGGAGAGGTTGAAAGCATCTACTCCCCGTGGGAATGGAGGCTGTAGACGCCACATTAACTTTACATTAACAATCCCATGACCTTTACCGCTACAAGGTAATTGAGAAATTATTATTCTATGGCAGATTATATTAATTAAACTATTTCATGGTTTCACAATATTGATTATAGTGTTTGGATATTAATCTTGTGATGAATGCAGAAAGAACAAAGTTCTTGTCGTTCTGAGTGTGTGAACGCATTCCCGCGTGATGGAGGGCAGGGATCTCAGACGGTGTGGGTCAGACGATAAGCTGCTTAGAGACAACCAGACAATTTCCCCAGATGGTGAGGAAGGACAATCTGAAGACATCATGAACTGTCAGTGCAGAGAGAGAGAGAGAGAGAGAGAGAGAGGCTTTGTTTGGAATTGCATGCTCGTATACTTATCGTATTATTTCGCACTGGGAAGAAATTACAGGCAGTTCTGCGACTGGCGGCTCACAGGCCAAATCTGGCCATCCGATTGGATTTTAATGAAACATTGGACATCAGAGCACTTTCTGTGCAAAACTCATTGGCGAGTTCAGATGCACTCGGCAGTCAATTAGCTATCCACAGGGCCACATTCCGACCAGAACGAGGACATTTAAGCATTTTTCTGGCCATAGTTCAGCTACACTACTTGAGTGAACCAGCACCATTTAGGCTCGCATGTTAGTTTCAAGCCATATCCAATCAAATGTATTTATGCAAATCTTCAGACTTCAGACTTAAAGACACATAGTGTGAGTCAGCGTTCTCCATCCCGAACATCAAATCAAGTTTGCTCTGCCCTCACCAATGATTATGTGCTCAAGTATTTGAGAATTGCAGTGTGCATACAATACTTGCATTATAGGGGGTTTTCAATTTTGAATTTATTCCTCTGTTATAATTCTGTTTTAGATTGCCGTTTTTTCTTAAATGGGGTGATAAAGTTGAACATTACCTATTTTGTAAAGAGAATGATTTTAATAGTTTTAATAGTTTTCATTTTCAAAGTAAAGTGATCTTTTTTTTGTTTAGGAATCAAAGTCATGTTTTTGACTATTTTAATTTAATTAACCACAGTATACCGCATGTATTTTGTTTTGTTTTCAGTGCTGTTTTTTTCCATCTATTCATCAAAGAATTTTGAAAAAAAAGAATGATGGTTTCAACAAAAATATTAAAGTGTTAGTTCACCCAAAAATGAAAATTAGCCCATGATTTATTCACCCTCAAGTCATCCTATGTGTATTTGACATTCTTCTTTCACACAAATACAATCAGAGTTATATTAAAAATAAAAGTGCTCCACACGGCTCCGGGGGGTTAATAAAGGCCTTCTGAAGCAAAGTGGCGCGTTTGTGTAAGACAAAATATCCATATTTAAAACTTTATAGACTAAAATAGCTAACTTCCAGTTAGCGTACGCATCGATTTACGACGAAAGAGTAACCTTTGACGCATGTGTGTTGACGAACACAGAAGCGCAGAGGATAGAGCAAAACAAAACGTAGCATCGGGGGTTACTCCTTTAGCGCAAGTCGACTCTCACAATGCTGAGTGCCGGAAGTTAGCTATTTTAGTCTATAAAGTTTTAAATATGGATATTTTTCTTACACAAATATGCGCCACTTCGCTTCAGAAGGCCTTTATTAACCCTCTGGAGCTGTGTGGAGCACTTTTTTGATGGATAGATGCACTTTTATGGACTTCAAAAACGACCCATCGAGTCAATGCCATTATAATGCTTGGAATAGCCAGGACTTTTTAAATATAACTCCGATTTTATTCGTCTGAAAGAAGAATGTCATATACAACAGACTTAAGGGTGAGTAAATCATGGGCTAATTTTCATTTTTGGCTGAACTAACCCTTTAAGTAGCATAACTGTTGGCAGCAAATCATCATATTAGAATGCTTTCTGAAGGATCATGTGACACTGAAGACTAGAGTAATGATGCTAAAAAATATAAAAAAATATATTGAAATAGACAAGTTATTTCACAATATTGCCGTTTTAACTGCTTTTTTTCATGGGCTCATCACATTGGATTGTCAAGTGACCTTTTTACGTATAGAAATTAAAATGCTTATTTTGCATTTGTGTTTAATAAGATATTGACTGGGTCCCCCCTGCTGAACTAAACATGAAACATAATGAGGTCATGTGACAGAAATGTAGCGTACCATTGTTTGAAATGTTTGTTGTTGCGTACTGCATTCTCTTTCACATATATATTTTAAACAGTTGTCAGTATTCAGCATATTTTGTGCCGTATGCCAGTATTTATTCTGAACACAGCTACAGGGCTAGAGGGGAGACAAGGAAATAGAATTTGCGGATAAGTGGAAGGATGATTTTGTGCGGAAAGTAAATAATATTGACTCACCTACATGGGGAAAAACTTGTTTCATAATTTTCAGAAGTGCAAACATTTTCTAAAATGTCTACTTGATTTCAGGATCAGACTGGATGTTTATCTCATTAGCAGAAGAACCGACTGTGAATACTAATTCGGAGACTTGCTCTCCAGCCGCAAACACACGCAGGATTCAATAATAATGAACACCAGGCCTGAAACATGCTTCACGTTATTTTGCATGCATAGGATTTTCAAAAGCAGTGCATCCAAAGTCTACTTTATTTTGGCACTTATAATTTTTGCTTTCTGGTTCAGTGACTTTAATGAACTCGCTGTTAGTCATTTGAATGTTGTCCTATGTTTTTGCACGCTGGTCTTAATGCTGCTGCAGGCCACGCATGCTCTGCTGCCTGTATGAGCTTGTACAACAGGTTTAGAGACCATATTAATCGCAGAGCTCAAGGCTATTTTGTTCGATTGCAGGGCCTTTGGGGGATCATGCGTTGTAGTTTTGGAGAACGTGGCACCACACCTGTGCGTATGCCCTCGGGGTGAAGTTAACGTTACGGGAGCCTGTGTTTGACTGACAGGAACACGACTCCAGCTAATAGACTTTGACCACTGGATCAAATACAACTCAGCCAACCAATCCCAGACACAGTCATAGTATGAGGTCCTGAGGAAATCACACAAAAACAGAAACACGTAGTGTCCTGCAGCATGAACTAATGTGTATGTATACATTAGGTATGTATATGCGTGTGTATTTATTTTATAGATTTTTAAAAATTGTATTTGTATATTTGTTTTTTTTATTTCATTTATTTATTTATTTTACATTTTATTTATTTTTCTTTTTGTATTTAATCATTTGTTTTGGACATAGTATCATGATAATGCCATGTTTTTTTTGCATGTGATGCTTTCTTTGTACCATGGTAATATCATGTTTTTTTTTAAACATGGCATATTATATATTAATAGTTTGGTACACTTATATACTAATTGTTCAATACTGTGTATGCTGTACATCAAAATATCACGGTAATACTTTTTTTTTTGGACATAGCACCATGTCAATACCTCCAAGATAGAAGGATATCTTGAAATACAGTAGTTGTGCAAATACTGTAGTACATATGGTAATTATTCAATACTGTGGTATACATATATGTATCACCGTGTTTTTTCAGTACGTGCTTTGGTAATACTAGGTATATATACCATGGTGATACCATGATTTTCTTCTAAGTTCTATGTAAATAAGTACGGTAATCAAGTACCATAGTTCAAACTACCATAGTAGTACCAAATATCAAAGTACCGTAGTTTAACCATATATATATATTGCCAAAAGTTTTGGGACGCCTGCCTTTACATGCACATGAACTTTAATGACATCCCGTTCTTAATCCGTAGGGTTTAATATGGAGTTTGCCCACCCTTTGCAGCTATAACAGCTTCAACTCTTCTGGGAATACTTCCCACAAGATTTAGGAGTGTGTTTATGGGAATTTTTGACCATTCTTCTAGAAGTGCATTTGTGAGGTCAAGCACTGATGTTGGACGAGAAGGCCTGGCTCGCAGTCTCCGCTCATCCCAAAGTTGGTTGAGGGTTGAGGTCAGGACTCTGTGCATGCCAGTCAAGTTCCTCCACACCAAACTCACTCATCCATGTCTTTATGGACCTTGTTTTGTGCACTGGTGCGCAGTCATGTTGGAACAAGAAGGGGCCATCCCCAAACTTTTCCCACAAATTTGGGAGCATGAAATTGTCCAAAATATCTTGGTATGCTCATGCTGAAGCATTAAGAGTTCCTTTCACTGGAACTAAGATGCCAAGCCCAACTCCTGAAAAACAACCCCACACCATAACCACCAAACTTTACACTTGGCATAATGCAGTCAGGCAAGTACCGTTCTCTTGGCAACAGGCAAACCCGGACTCGTCCATCGGATTGCCAGACAGAGAAGTGTGATTCATCACTCCAGAGAACACGTCTCCACTGCTCTTGCATTGCACTTGGTGATGTAAGGCTTGGATGCAGCTGCTCAGCCATGGATCCCATTCCATGAAGATCTCTATTCACTGTTCTTGAGTTAAGCTGAAGGCTACACAAAGTTTGGAGGTCTGTAGCTATTGACTCTGCAGAACGTTGGCGACTGTGCACCTCAGCATGCGCTGACCCCGCTCTGTTTTTTACGTGGCCTACCACTTTTTGGCTGAGTTGCTGTTGTTCCCAATTGCTTCCACTTTGTTATAATACCACTAACATTTGACCGTGGAAATTTCACGAATGGACTTATTGCACAGGTGGCAACCTATCACGGTACCACGTTTGAATTCACTGAGCTCCTGAGAGTGACCCATTCTTTCACAAATGTTTGTAGAAGCGTCTGCATGCCTAGGTGCTTGATTTTATACACCTGTGGCCATGGAAGTGATTGGAACACCTAAATTCAATGATGGGGTGTCCCAATACTTTTGGCAACATAGTGCATATATAAACTATATATATATATATATATATATATATATATATATATATATATATATATATGTATATATGTGTGTGTGTGTGTGTGTATATACACCAGGCTTTTCTGGATAAATGCAGTGTAGTATGGTGGTAATGTTTGGTAATGTACTATGGTAAATGATCCTGCGTGAATAATAGGTGAATATACAAAGAAAATACAGCACATTACAAGTGCAACCAACAGAATGATGAAATATGCATTTCAAATGATGAAATGTGACCAGATGAAATGTGATCTGACTGAAAAAGAGAGATATCAGACACAAGTGGCCTTTGGTTTCATTGCTCATGTAATCCCAGATAAATGCAACATCTTTCCATTCAGATTCATAATAAACCTCCCTCTGTCAGTTCTCTGGAAAAATTCATGTTCTCCTCAAAGTCTCGTTACCGTGTTGGCTGCATATCTGTGTGAGCAGGATTTATGTTTGATTTGCTTTGGCCTCAGGCTCTGCTCATTGATTTCACTCACTCATTTATCTCAAGAAAAAACAAAAACATAATAGAGTCCCATAACTCATTCTCTCTCCTCTCTTTCTCTTTTCTTCCCTGCATTTCTTTTTTTTTTTTTTGTCAATCCATGTATCTTTCCTGTGTCGGATTACTGATGTCCTTTGCATCATGTTCTTTTCTCTCATCCTTTGTGTTTCAGTGATGAAATTACTTTATATTCTTCTCACTTTTGATCTGTTTATGCATGCAGTTACTCGGCGGCAATACAAATGGACTGATTCGTCGATGTATGTAAACAAGGACAGAGGGCAATTCTGCAGCACTTGATTTAACAAACAATTCCCTGTTTTTTAAAGATTCTATTTATTAAAGATTTTAACAATAGTTACAATAATGTTCACAATGAACAGGCATAATTTACATATGATATAAGACAACGGCATACTAATTTTATTCAAATGCATGCATGGACTATAACATGGAAGTTTCAATAAATAAAATCATTGCCTGGCAAATTGACATAATGACAGAAATAATTTAACTTTTTCTTTCACAAAAACATCCATCCATCCATCCATCCATCCATCCATCCATCCATCCATCCATCCATCCATCCATCCATCCATCCATCCATCCATCCATCCATCCATCCATCCATCCATCTATCCATCCATCCATCCATCCATCCATCCATCCATCCATCCATCCTATTTTGCAAGGATAATTTAAACTTAGAGGACAACCGCAAATTCTCGAAGACGGCAATGATTGTCTTCCAATCCAGTTCCATACAAGAAGGTGCCTGCGCATACATGCTTTCCAATTCCGCCGAGTATTTATAGATCCGCTGTCATGATAGTGATCAAGTGAAGCTCATTACAGTTAAGAATCAGCTCATTACTTTGTGAAGAAGTGAAAACCGCTTTTCTGAGTCAGTAAACATTTGATATATCCTCATGAATCATCTCTGCGGTTGTTTGTTGCTTCTATTTGTGTTTCTATTGAAAAATGGAAGCTAATAATGCTGTGGGGATGTAGAAACTGAATGCACATTAGAGCGTCTCATTACTGAAGCGTGTTTACAGTGGTAGATTGTTTGATCAATGTCTGCCTAAGTCATTTCTTCCATATAAATCTGAGTTTTTGTTGTAACCAGCCACGATAAGCAGCGGGACATTTTGTTAGTTTCTGTTTCGCTGTTTTGTACTCAAAAGCCCTATACCCTCAGAGAAATCTCACTGGTGTAACATGCTCTTGTGTGAAATGTAGCCTTAGATTTTTTTGATACTTTCAATTATATTTTTATGACCCGTAAAAGTTTGAAAGCCCTGAATTTAACGTTGTATTTTCCTCGAGCAGAGCACACACACACATACTCATTAAGAGCTTGGTGTCCCTTGCGGGCATGAGCCACCATTCTTATAGACATGCCGGACAATGTTTAGAAACCTTGACCTCCCTCCATGTCTCTCTCTCTCTCTCGCTCATGTTACTCTCTCTTGCAGCTCCAGCCTTAATTATGGCTGAGAGTGTTTCCTGCACTGGAGCATGTCTCAGGTGTACAGTAACGTGTCAGGCAAATACAAACGCTTTACAGCCAACATGCACACAATGTTCACGCACTGGAGTCAATGACATGATGGCTGACGGATCCTTGAAACTGGACGTCAGCTCATCGCTATAGTTTTGGGTATGTGTGTGTGTGTGTGTGTTTATAACTGCTTACAAGGAATAGTTGTTTTATTTAGTGTTTTATTGGTGTTCATTTGAGTAGTTTTGTTGTTTAGAACATTAAAAAGAGTGTCATGAATTGGTTTACAAAATGTGCATTAAAAATAACTTTTTGGAAATAACAATTAAAAAACAAAAACCTCACCAGTTAGCAGTTAGTTAGTTGTTTTTTGTTTGTTTACTGAGGGAGCTAGACATTATGGAAGCTTGGACGAAGTTGGACGATCAGTTGCATCACATTTTTTAAGAAATGTAAAGTTTAAGCAAGCAGAACTTGCAGATTTTAACATTTTAATTGCTCTTAAATTCAAATATTTGAGTAAGCTAATTCATACACACTGTCAGAAAAAAAGGTACATTGCTGTCACTGGGGCGGCACCCTAAGGTACAAAACAAAATTATTAATATGTACCTTTAAGGTACTAATACGCACTCTTAAAGTACTGATATGTACCTTTTCAGGTACTAATATGTACCTTTTAGGGGTGAGTAAGGTACAAAGATGTACCTTTTCACTTTTGTACCTTAGGGTACCGCCCCAGTGACAGCACTGTACCTTTTTTTCTGAGAGTGCATTTAACTTAAAATTATCAACCCTAACTTAAATATTTTTACTAGTGGAAACTTGGCTGATGGAGAAACTTTTTTAAAATAGCTTGCTAATTGGTAGCACAATGCTTTGATAGCATTAGCATAGTATAGCACTTGCTGAATGAGTGCAGCAAAATATAACATTTAACATACTGTATATCTGTTCTCAAACTAAGCTCATGGTCCCCTTGTCACCATGATGGTAACCCCCTAAAAACCCAACATAACAAACTTGCATAGCAAACCACCACTAAATCTCATACTTAACATTAATCTTGCACAAAAAACATCATATAACACATAATTTTAGCATGTATTTTCCCTTTTTAAGTGTAATGGCAAAGCATGTTGGGAAATATAAATCCCAGCCCAGTTTCAGTTAAATTTAAGTTAGTCTAAATTAAAAGAATTAAGTTCATAAAACTCAAAACAATGAAACAATTCAGATAACTTAAAATGTGTCACTTTTGAGAACTCAAAGGAAAGTTCTAAATACTCATACAATTTCATTTGTTTGAAATAATTTGTTTAATTTGAGTTCTCTCTACTCAAAACAATTAATTATTTTGAGCGTGTTTCAGTGTATATAAACTTGCAATTTCGAGAAACAAAGTCAGAATTTCGAGTTTCTATCTTGCAATTCTGACTTTTATTCTTGCAAATTGTGAATTCTGTCAATTTGAGATGTAAACTCGCAAAAAGTCAGAATTAATTATTTTTTGGAGAAGAGTTGCAATATCTATTAAACTGTTTTATTCCGTGGTGGAAACAAGCTTCCATATGTCACAATTTGAAGTAATACTATTATATAGTTTTATAATAAAATTTATAATAAAATTTTGCTTACATTTATTATAGGAAATATTTCATCACTAGTAATACATTCAAATTAAGAACTTGAACAATGATTAATACCTATTAATAATAAAACATATTGGAAATTACAATTACATGGAAATATTGAATGTCATTAGGGTAATATACAAGCTCAGATATGCAAACTGTATCTATATGTAGGCATATCTCAATGTGAGTATGCAGTTATGTCACATTTTTCTTGTGTTGGTGAACGTCTTAGCCTGTTAACAAAATGGCTATTCTCTGGATTCACTTTTGTATACAAACCATGCATTTGCAATTTATGCTCTTTTCTTCAGTCCTTTAAGAGAATGCTGGGGGCTTTAGTTTCGAACCCTTGCCTCCCGAACGCTCTCTCGTTCTCTTTCTTGTTGTAATTGGCCCCGCTGGACCACCATAGGAGTCAATCACTTGCTGGTGCTGCATACATATACACAGTCTGGTGCTACTGGCTCCAGTGAGATATTTGTTCCTTAAGCAGTGCTTTCCTCTGGCCCAATCTGCTCTATTATTCATGCTGAAAAACAGTCGAGTGGAAGCATTCACAGCCACAGCTATGCCATATTTACCAGGCTGATTAGATTAAATAAGCATCCGCTGGTTGCTGCAGTGCTATGAGATCGATATGCACGTCTGCCAGTGCCTGTACATGGGCCTAGCAGCAGCCAAACTACATCTGACAAAGTGGAAACAAATAAAGAAAGGAAGGAAAGAGTTTTGTTTTCTTCTTGGTGTGGCACTTAGGGGTGTCTGGAAGCAGGCAGCGAGGGGTACACGCGCACACATGCGCACGCATGCATGCACGCACGCACGCACACACGCACACACACACACACACACACACACACACACACACGCACATTTGAATACTTGCAAATAGCATGATTTATTTGTATTTGTTTGCGTACCTCTATCTAATCACATTAATGTCATCATATTTTCTTCCCATATATGTATATCCATCTGTCTGGCTCTTTATCTATCCATATGGGTATATGTGTCTCATTCATCGGTCTTTTCGTCCATCTGTTTAGCTGTCTGTCACTGTTTGTCTTACTAGCTGTTTATCAATTCATATTGCTGTCTGTCCGTCTTCCTTACCTACTATCTATCTATCTATCTATCTATCTATCTATCTATCTATCTATCTATCTATCTATCTATCTATCTATCTATCTATCTATCTATCTATCTATCTATCTATCTATCTGTCTGTCTGTCTGTCTGTCTGTCTGTCTGTCTGTCTGTCTGTCTGTCTGTCTGTCTGTCTGTCTGTCTGTCTGTCTGTCTGTCTGTCTGTCTGTCTGTCTGTCTGTCTGTCTGTCTGTCTAGATCAGTCATCTATCTAGATCTCTGTCTCTCTATCTGGCTTTCTATCTCTCTGTCCATCTGTCTATTTGTCTATCTGTCCATTTCTGTATCTGGCTGGCCGTCTATCTGATCCGATCCATCTGTCTGTCCCTCACTCTCTCCTTATCCATCTATCTTTAAGTTTTAGTCTTCAAATGAGACCTGCAAAAGATCTTGCAGTCCTACTTCAAACAAGTCTTCCACCTTTCTATCTTTCTCAGAGTTCTCCATCATGTTTATCTCTCCGCCGAAAGACGTACTGAGCGGCCGCTATCGTGGAGAATTTTGATGATTATTGTATGACGGCTCCCTGTCACTCAGCCCTATTTCACACCCAGCATGGGCCGCTTCTGTTGCCAAGTTTGAGACGTGGTCTTTTGGGTAACAGAACCCACAGCATCTAGAGCATCTCAATAGGGGGCTATCTCAGCGGGAGAGCCAGACAAGCCTTCTCCAACGTCTGCATTAACAATGAGCCCTAGCTCAAAATCCATCTGTGGAGGTGAGCCCCGCTCCTAGCCTATAAAGAAGGTGGTGGGCACTTTGAAGCTTGTGAGGGTACTGTACTCATGCTTGCTGTTATTGAATACAATATTCTGTGATAACAGGAAGGAGATGGTGTGGAGAAGTGCAGTGTAGAGTGGTCTAATGAAGGAACATTTCGACAAGAACGGAAATATTGGAAGAAGAGATCCTTCAGATTTTGAGTGGGTGGAAACAAGAATCTGTGTGACAATTACAGTGCATCAGATTTACCATAGTAGCTCCAAAACACATACAGCAGGCAGTGTCCTAACTATCGTAAGTGGCTAATTTGGAACGCTCTATATGCAACATCACGTAGATTCAATAGTTTGATGTTAGCATGTGCTGACGGCGCTACTCTTTAAATTGAGATTATTTTGCTTAATATCTGTGTGCTTTATGCTTTTGAGAACTATTTCAGTATTTCATTCAATTAAAATTAAAATTTCTCACCTCATCTTAGATTTTTTTCCCCCCTGTAAATGGTAAAGTGCAATCTGGGATTGTCTTTTCCAATAATGCTGCTTACCTTTTGGAGCATTCTCTTGTTTGCTCTGCGATGATTCCTTAAAATAATGCCTCCGTAGGCAATGTGTTTAGATAAATAACTGCAATAGAGTGTGGAAAATTACCCTGCATGTGTTTCCAAGCAACTGCTTGACAATCATAGTTCTGGCCTCCACTATTTCGTTTCACATGCCTACTTTTACAAACGGGTCTGTTGATTCTCTGAAAGTTTTATGACCATCTTTGACCATCAGAAAAATTGGTGATTACATTGCACATGCAGAGAGCAATCCTGCAGGCTATCTGGACGGCAATGTGAAGATATATTTTGAGTGGAATTTGAAGACCTTGCAGTCTTATCGACTGCTGAAAATGTTGTTTATAACTGTACACGCATACAGCTGAGGGGTTTTGGTGTGAGAGACCACATTGTGAATTTTGTAGCAAGATTAAAAGGGATCGTGTGATGTTACCGCTGTCTCCAGCTCTTGTTTTTGTCGGGTGACACATTCGGCTCTGACTACAGGTGTGCTTTCTAATTCTTTCTCTGTTTCTGCCTCGTCCTCTTGGCTGCCTGCGGGATCAATTATCCTGCCCACTCACATACTGGAGAAGTCCAGACATCAGAAATGGGTTATATTGGGTTTCAGCAGTTATTGCCTCAACTGACAATGCTTTAATCAATGTGTTTTTGTGTACGTGTGCGTATTTGCTCTGAGATGCCCAAGCTGATAAATAATGGACGGCCAACCTGGTAAATAATGCCAATCGTCTATTTAATGGCGTTATACTGAGGTATGTCTATTTATGTCGATATAAGCAGGGTTCTAGGGAACTTTCTCTAAATTGGTTAATAAATATGTGGGAGGCATGCTGTAATTGACCGGTCAGTATGATTTGTGTGTTAATTGCCGATTGTCTGAGTCAGCTGCTGTAACTGGTTAGTTAGAGCGTGGGTCACGCTCTGCAATTGGCCAGTCACTATGTGGGATGTGTGCTCTAATCGGCTTGTCTGGTTGTGTGGGTTTGCTTGCAATTGGCTAGTTTGATTTCTTGCGATGGCCTGATTTGCAGGGCTCAGTATCAAATGAATAGACTTATTTATGCCCTAGCAAACACTTGCAACACTCTAGCAACCCTTACCAACATTACATTCTTTAGATAATATAACATTTCAAAACTCATGGCTTTTTAACATAACTAAGATCAATTCAATTCACATTTATTTGTATAACGCTTTTCAGAATACATAATCGTTTCAAAGCAGCTTCACAGAAAATGAATGCGTCTTCTTTACGAGACTGTGACCAAGTTATGTATTTCAGAAATGTACATATACAAAGCACACAGTTAACAATGTATTATTAAGCAATGTAATAATTTAAGGCACAAACAACGGGCTCAGTGACGTAAGAATACATGTTGTTAACAATGATTAGGGTATATAGAACATTCTGCATTGATCCTCCAGTCCTCGCAGGAGTTGGAGTCGTCTCTTCACAGGTGATGGTCATCTGAAGTCTTCATAAGAGGCTGGATCCAGACTGAAGCTGAAGGACTCTCTAGTTACCTTGGGATGGGCGTCCCGAGATAAAACAGAACATGAAAATAATTAGCATAGCTGCTGTTAAAAGCATTAAGCAAAGACAATCATGTGCTCTGATATAACTGGAGTACAAGGTTTTGAGAGGCATTATGTGAATGCCTGGTTAAAGAGATGCGTCTTTAATCTAGACTTAAACTGGGAGAGTGAGCCTGAGCCCCGAACATTATCAGGAAGGCTCTTCCAGAGTTTAGGATCCAAATGTGAAAACGTTCTCCCTCCTTTAGTGGGCTTAGATATCCTAGGTACTACCAGAAGCCCAGAGTTTTGTAATCTTAAAGAGCGAGATGGATCAGCTAAATAAACGGGAGCTAAACTGTTTAGGGCCTTATAGGTCAGTATAATTGATACAGAATTTAATAGGTAACCAGTGTAGAGATGATAAAATTGGTTTTATATGATCATATTTTCTTGACGAGTAAGAACTCTAGCAGCTGCATTTTGGACTAATTGTAACTTGTTTATTGAGGATGCAGGACAACCAGCTAGTAATGCATTACAGCTAGTCTAGAGGTCATGAATGCATGAACTAGCTTTTCTGCATCAGAGACAGATAACATGTTCCATAGCTTAGCGATGTTTCTGAAGTGGAAGAAGGCTGTTTTTGTAGTATTTGAAATTTGATTTTCAAAAGACAAGTTGCTGTCTAAAATAACACCCAGGTCTTTAACTGCGGATGAAGTAACAGTACATCCTTCTAGATGCAAATTATATTCTAAGAGATTCTGTGCACAGGTTTTTGGTCCAAAAAGTAATACCTCAGACTTATCTGAATTTAATAGGAGAAAATTATAGGTCATCCAATATTTTATATCTTTAACACACTCTGTCAGCTTGAATAATTTAGATATTTCATCTGGTCGTGCTGAAATATATAACCGAGTATCATTGACATAAAAGTGGAAACTAATTCCATGTTTTCTTATAATATTACCAAGTGGCAGCATATATATTGAGAATAACAGAGGGCCTAACACAGATCCTTGCGGCACTCCATAATTTACAGATGTTATCTTAGATTTTTCTCCGTTTAAAGAGACAAATTGGTAGCGTTCTGATAGATATGATCTAATTCACTTTAATGCCTGTCCCTGAATACCAATGTAATTTTGTAGACGATCTAAGAATATGTTATGATCTATGGTGGCGAATGCGGCACTAAGATCAAGTGAAACTAGTATTGAGATACAGCCTTGGTCAGCAGCTAAGAGTAAGTCATTTGTAATTTTAACAAGCGCAGTACATACAGTGTGTAGCGTCTTGGAGATGTTGTCTGACAGAAGATCCGCTCTCGTATTTCAGACTGACATTAGTCTGAATAACCATTAGGCTGGAAAATGTCCTGATTTTTTTTTTTTTTTTTTGTGATGTCATATTTTCACCGAACATCACATTTTAAGCATTCGTTTAGTGTGTTCAGCTGTAATAATTTTTAAGTGCACTTGTCTTCTATAAATGCCTCTAAGTTAGCGTGAAACTATGTAAATTGGATTGGAAGAGGAAAAAGTGTATACAGTATGTAAATAATTTCTGAAAAGTTCTACAATCCTTAACTCCTTGTCATAATGAGCCCTGTACTGACATGTTTGATTTTTTCTAAAGCAAAGTTAAATGAAACAGCGTGAAGAAGAAGTATTCACGACAGTCATCTTTGCTCATCTGGGTCATGTGAGAATGAGGAGGGCAATGGACTAAAAGAATAGCCATGGCCTGAGGGCAGGTTTCATTAAAAGGATAGTTCACCCAAAAATGAAAATTCTGTCATAATTTCCTCACCCTCAAGTCGTTCCAAACATGTATGATTTTTCTTCTTCTGCTGAACACAAAAGAAAATATTTTAAAGAACGTCGGTAACAAAACAGTTGATGTACCCCATTGACTTTTTTTCTTTTTCCACATTATGGAAATCAAAGGGGTCAACTGTTTGAATACCCGTATTCTTCAAAACATCTTCTTTTGTGTTCAGCAGAAGAAAGAAATTTGGAGCCACATAAGGGTTAGTAAATTATGACAGAATTTGTATTTTTGGGTGAACTATGCCTTTAAGTGCTGCATTTACCAATTAGATTCAACTCTCAGAATAATCACAACATACTGCATGTGAGGAAGAGGAAACACATTTTTTTTTTGTTGTATTTTGGAAATAAACAAACTGATGTACCCCTCTTAAGATAACTGATTAATTCCCAGCTTCTTTACAACCATCGTAATGACTCTCACTAAGACGTTATCGTATCTGTCAGTGTCTTGGACCTAATGAATCTATATATACAGTATAATGAAGGGCACTGTACAGTTCTTGCGTTATTGTTTCTCTCCTCTCACGGGTAACCACACTCCCCGTTTATGTTTTTCAATTAGCACCTCATCAGTGTCATGGTGTCCTTACGCATGCTGCCTGTCTGCTGTCACTGGCTCTCTGACAGCTCTGACTGCGTGACTCCAGTGTGACTGGGCATTTGCTTATGCAGAGCCTGTCAACAGCGGCGCTCTGTGACACTCACTTCACACAAAGGCGAGAGGAGAGATATGACAGTAAACTTTGAGGTGTCCTTTCCTATGCTGCGTTTTGAAACTCATGTTTGTGACATGACAGGAAAAACAAAGTTCTTTTGTATCCTTTTTCTTTCCGTAATGGGTTATTTTCATTCCGGGCAGAGTGAGCGTGTCTGTGTGTTTGCCAGGGCCGCCTGGACTCCGGGCCTGGATCAAACTTTGTTTATTCGGGTCTGAAAGTATCCTGACAGGTTGCGATTCTCTTTGTGCCACTTTGACAGGGTTGTGCTGCACCGGCTGTTCAGAACGACAGGTCTTTGTTTCTCAGCGCCATATGTCACTCACAATCAGATAAACTACACTAACCACAAACCTCTCTGTGTGTCAGCTAGACTCACGGCTATGGCCAATTACCTTTTAAAAACGGGGGAGAAATCAAATGACAAAAAACCTTCATAACAGATACATACAACACTACTTAACACTCACAAAAAGTACTATGGTACTACCATGTTATTGTATGGTCATGTGTTTCCAACAACAACAACAAATATATATTGTTGGTACTATTTAAATATAGTAATCATTCGGTACAGTTCATATGGGTGTTTTGTCAACTATAGGCACTTTTCTCCATGTGGACCTTTAGAAAATAAATTCATTTCTAATAATTATTTTTACACTCTCACTTGTTTAATTTGTCCACCTACAATGTTCAATTGTGGACATACATACAACCATTATAGGAGAATTTAGTGTTGTTGTTATTATTATTAGGGGCCAAGCACCGAAGTTGCGGAGGCACCTATTGTAATCGTTAGATTTCTTCTTCTTCTTCTTCTTATTATTATTCTGCAGTGGAGTCTATGGCAGCCCATAGAACCGCTTGCGGGAAAGTTATGAAATGTGGCACACAGATAGAGGACAGTCCCAACTGTCTCTATAGCAAATTTGGAGTCTCTAACTCAATCCCTCTAGCGCCACCACCTGTCCGAAGTTGCACTCATGTTTATGCTAATAACTTTTGAACCCTAAGGGCTAGAAACTAAATTTGTTTTCCTCTGATTCCTTGGCTCATGAACCCTATGACATTATCCAACCAGATCATCTTCAGACCATGCTGACAAAAAGTTATGGAATTCAAGTTGATTTCTCAAACCGTTTTCGAAAAAAACGCACAAACAAATTTTATGTAGCAGTTGCAAAAATACACTCAAGGCTATATCTCCGCAACACTTTATTGTATTCAAACCAAACTTGGTACATGTCATCACAAGCATGACTGGAGGCAACATTCTGCGTTTCGGCGCAGCGCCACATACTGGTCCGGAGATATGAAAAATGGCTATTTTTGCTTATAACTTCTGAACCATTTGTCCAAAAATCATTAAAAAAATTATATATTTTTTGTCAACCTTTGGTACATAAATGTCCCAAGCCGATGTTAAATAAATATTCATAAGTATATCAAAGTATCAGGGCTGGCTCATGTCTATACAAGGCTTCCTTCTCTTCGACTTGAACCAAACAGTATCGCCACAGGTCTTTTTGTAAAAAAGGAAAAGGAAGAAAGGCCAATGGAGAAACCAAGAGGAGCAGTGAGGGGAGGAATGAGGGATTAAAGAAGAAAACAGGGATGGGATGGATGGTGTTAAAGGGCTTACAGATAAATTCAGAAAGAATCGACAAAATTCTTGTGTGCTTGAACATGCTCATTCATGTGAACAGTAAAGAACAAAACATTAAGTCGAGAGAGAGAGAGAGAGAGAGAGAGAGAGAGAGAGAGAGAGAGAGAGAGAGAGGAGGCAGCCAGCGACCTTGCTCTTATAACCGAAAGTAATCATTGCTCGTCTCGTCCCCATCTCACTCCTTCATCTCTCAGGCCATTAGTAGAGCTGCCATAATGAATGTGTTTTATTTATCATGGAGACAGTGCTTAACTTCGTCCCTGATGAGGACGATCCCACTCACCTTCAGACACCTCCACTCACACTGTCGCTAATTCACAGCGATGGTAAATGCCACTAGCCCATCCTCAGTGTCATTAGACTGAGCAGGTCTGATTGGCTCTAAACTTTGACTGGAGTGAGTCATTGCTTAGTTTCACAAAGCCAGACTTGGACTATTGGCGTAAAGTTCACTTTGCAGCATATTCTGGCCAGGTACCACCAAAGTAGATGAGAAATTAGACAAAAACCATCATATGTAAGGAGACCTCCAAAAACAAGCTCTGATAAAAGTGCTAATGTATGATAAAAATAATTGTGAGTTGAATGTTTCTTGTAAAATTACTTTGTCAGAATACACAAAAGCTTTTGAGTGGTTGTCAATAAAGAAACATGGTTTTTGCAGTCTAGTTACGCATCTACCAGCAGAGGTTAGTTACCATCTGCTGTGCTATTGATAACTTAATAAAGAACCAAATTTTGCAAAAATTTATTTTCATGTAATGTAGGAACCTTGACTAATTGTTGCATTTTATTTGGTTAAAAGCAAAGACTTTATATATAGGAAGATGGGGATCTCCGATTACTTATGAATGGGAGAAAGTTCAACACCCTATATGGTGAATAAACCCCGCCTTCTAAATGAAAGAGCCAATCGTTGATTAGGAAAGTCATCGCGTCACTGCAGCTGCCGTTAGAAGCTCCGGTTGCTGTAGAAACTGGCAGTGTTCTGAGACGCGCGCCTAGGATTGCGCATGCGCATCAACTTTGTCCAGGCTGAAAAATTACGTTTTTTGTCATGATTCAAGCGTTTAGAAACAAATTTATGAGACACTTGTTGTCAGATTTCATTGGTAATTTCAAATTTGATATTTAATCGTAATCTTTGCGAACAGTTTTGGAGAATTTGATGTTTCCCAATTCAAAGAGATAGGAGCTGCACTGTAAAAAAAAGTCAGGTCTCCAATTCAACATTTTCTAATGACCGATCACATCTATATTTTTTAGTTGGCCAAATTGAATTTCTTGAATTTTAATTGAATTAAATTGCATCAATTCACAGAAATTCAATTTGGCCAACTGAAAAATTTTGATGTGATCGGTCACTAGAAAATGTTCAATTGGAGACCTGATCTTTTTTTACAGTGTGAACTTGCTTGCCCGAGAGGCGTTTCTAAGATGGCCGCCAAGTGAAGTGACTTAAAGGGACTTTGTTAAAAGTGAGTGTTTATTAACATTTTACAATTCCATGGATGTCACCATGATGGTGTGACATTATACATACATCGAGATCTCTATCGTTAGCTTTGTAGTAGTCTATCAACAAATAAGTCTCCTCACATCCAGTCATTTGCTGAACAAGTTATATTTTCATGTAAAGTAAGAAATTTGGCCCGGTTTTTGCTTTTTATTTGCTCTAAATGAATGTTTATCATGAACTTTCGGAATGCCGCCATGTTGGAAATTTGGCATCAAGTGGTGTTATATCGCAGTTGTCCAAGTAGAAAGTTGGAAATTCAGACTTTCCAAGAAGACTGTCTTGAGCCGTTTGGGCTAGATGGCTCTTGTCAATTATGAATGTACATATTTGCAATGCGGGTGTTTGCTTTTGTTTGCTTCACTCTGAGCAAGTCTATATGTGTGGGTTTTAGTGTGTTTGGACAGTGTGTCAGTTGTGTCAGTGTTTCTGCTTCTGAGTAGTACGTTCAAACATTTGTGATTGAACATGCACATCCACATGAATTGTATGTGCTCATGTGTATATTGTGTGGATAACCAATGATGTATTTCAGTCCATAATATTACCTCAAGGGCTTATAATACTTGCTCTTCTTTTTAGTCACGCTTGGATAAGCAGCTCTATGGAATAAAATTTGTGCCATAATTAAACAAACAAATCCAGCATTTTGCAAACAAACACTATCTGCTTCGCAAAGGAAATCTCGACTTGCAAACAAATAGAAAGTGATGTGCAAATACAAAGTCAGTTTGAGCGAGAACGCAGAGGAGTAACAAACATATGTGTTGTGTTTTGCAAATAATAAATGAGTGAGCACACATCATATCTCACAAATAAATACAAACCATCCTACAAATTACATGTAACCTTTGAACAAATCTAGTCCATACAAATGCAATATCTGTCTGTTCAAGACTCGCGCAGATTTTCTCACAAATGCAGCTCGCGCAGATTTTCTCACAAATGCAGCTCGCGCAGATTTTCTCACAAATGCAGCTCGCGCAGATTTTCTCACAAATGCAGCTCGCGCAGATTTTCTCACAAATGTAGAGCAACTTCCTGTTCCAAAACAGCAGATGGCGCTTTGGGTCAATTTACACTAGTCTCCCCCGAGAAACCCTGAAACCAACACTTTTCCAGCTGACGAAATGAGCGGTGAACAGGTGAGTTTCTGTATAATAACCCTTTTTGAGATGTTCTTTTGCTAATTGTTCATTACATATCTAAACAACAAGCCACGTTAGCACTTATTAGCAACCCATTATCTGTATATGGCTATAGTCCTGCCATCATAGGTTGCTTTTTACATCGTGTCTACACTGCATGCGAGCGACGCATTACAAACTATAGTGAACGTGAACTTGCATTTGACATATGCAGTCCCCAAATTATTATTTTGGACAGAAAAATTAAATCCACTTTTAAATTAGATAAAAATGTTCCCATTAAGTTATTATAGAGAACAACAAACTTGTTCAGTGTAGACCAGGGTTATTCAAATCTTGCCCTGGAGGGCAAATGCACTGCAGATTTTAGCTCCAACCCTAATCAAACACACCTACCTGTGATTTTCTAATGATCCTGAAGACCTTGATTAGCACGTTCAGGTGTGTTTGATTAGGGTTGGAGCTAAAATCTGCAGTGCATTTGCCCTCCAGGGCAAGATTTGAATAACCCTGGTCTACACTGAACAAGTTTGTTGTTCTCTATAATAACTTAATGGGAACATTTTTATCTAATTTAAAAGTGGATTTAATTTTTCTGTCCAAAATAATAATTTGGGGACTGCATATGTCAAATGCAAGTTCACGTTCACTATAGTTTGTAATGCGTCGCTCGCATGCAGTGTAGACACGATGTAAAAAGCAACCTATGATGGCAGGACTATAGCCATATACAGATAATGGGTTGCTAATAAGTGCTAACGTGGCTTGTTGTTTAGATATGTAATGAACAATTAGCAAAAGAACATCTCAAAAAGGGTTATTATACAGAAACTCACCTGTTCACCGCTCATTTCGTCAGCTGGAAAAGTGTTGGTTTCAGGGTTTCTCGGGGGAGACTAGTGTAAATTGACCCAAAGCGCCATCTGCTGTTTTGGAACAGGAAGTTGCTCTACATTTGTGAGAAAATCTGCGCGAGCTGCATTTGTGAGAAAATCTGCGCGAGCTGCATTTGTGAGAAAATCTGCGCGAGCTGCATTTGTGAGAAAATCTGCGCGAGCTGCATTTGTGAGAAAATCTGCGCGAGTCTTGAACAGACAGATATTGCATTTGTATGGACTAGATTTGTTCAAAGGTTACATGTAATTTGTAGGATGGTTTGTATTTATTTGTGAGATATGATGTGTGCTCACTCATTTATTATTTGCAAAACACAACACATATGTTTGTTACTCCTCTGCGTTCTCGCTCAAACTGACTTTGTATTTGCACATCACTTTCTATTTGTTTGCAAGTCGAGATTTCCTTTGCGAAGCAGATAGTGTTTGTTTGCAAAATGCTGGATTTGTTTGTTTAATTATGGCACAAATTTTATTCCATACAGCTCACACTTGATTGCCCTTATACACATACACACTTTTTTTTGTGCGTCTATGTGACACATCTCTCTCTCTCTCTTTCTCTCCACATATCATTGTTTGCTCACTCCCTCCTCAAGTCAGAAGCCTGAATTAGACACAGATGACTTTAGAGGGCTGTTCAAAGTCCACACATTAAATCAATATAATTATCTGAAGCAAGCGTGAATGTGGAGCTGCTCTTCTGTGCAGGCTTCAGATCATGCACACTATATATGGAACAGCATCAGCCGGCATGAAACACTTTTTATTTCAACTGTTTCCTCGCCCAAGTTTGCAGTTTGGAACAAAAGAGGTCTAGTCACCATCTTTTACTAAAAAGAGAGATCTGTCCGTCTGTCTGTCTGTCATCTGGCTGCCTATATCTAAACACAAATGAAGATTAAGTTAATGCAATCTGAGATCTTTCTGTCCCTTCATTGACAGTCCACAACTACCACTTTTTTATGCTTCAAAAAAAGTTAATAAAGAAGATCGTAAAACTAATCCATTTGATTTGGTTTAGTCAAATATTTTTTTGAGGGACACAATCACTTTATATAATGGACAGATTAAATCTAGGCTTTTATTCACATATAAACATTCATCAACTCACACATCAGTTCAAGCTCAAGCATATTCACTTGATGTGCGAGAACCAATGAGATTAATTCTCATGTTACGCAGCACGTTTGAGCTTCCTCAAGAAGTTTTCTGAAGCGTCAAGCAGGTTCAGTTGAGCATATGTTCGCTTGTCCATGTTTATATGCGAAATAAAAGCCTAAAATCAATCTGTTCATCATATAAAGCGATCGAGTCTCTTCAGACTAAACCACTCAATTCATATAGATTAGTTCCTCTTTATGAACTTTATGAACTTTTTGAAGTTGTAAAGTGGAAGTTGCATGGACTGTCAATGGAGGGACAGGAATCTCTTAAACTTTAAAATATCCTCGTTTGTGTTATGAAGATGAATGAAAGTCTCACAGTGTTGCGTTCGTAGAGTGTGTTTGTCACCATGTAGTCGAGACGCTGTTATTTTCATCCCGGAGTCAAATCACCTTTGTTTGGCCTTCCCAGGGACGCTGTACTTTGAGCACATGCATCTCCCCGTTATGGTAAGAGGCGTGACCTTTCCGGGCAACGTGCGCTAAGCTGCTGTCGAATCACAACACGGGAACCGCTGGCACAATCAGAACTCGTTACGTATTTCTGAAGGAGGGACTTCATAGAACAAGGAAATCCTCAAGCCGTTTTTAGAAAAGTGAAAACAGCGGTGTACAGATAAGTAAATTGTGTGAAAAATACTGTTTTTTTACATGCGAAACATTATATTGCACACTGTAAACACAATCAAAGCTTCAAAAAAACAGGAAAAACGGGACCTTTAAAAGAACAGTTCACGCAAAAATCCCATATTATTTCATGTCTTCTGTGAAACACAAAATTAGATATTTGACAGAATGTATAAGCTGCTTTTTTATACAACCAAACTGATTGGTAATTTTTTACTGTCAAGCTCCAATAAGGGCAAAAAATGCATCATAAAACTATTCCTTATGACTCATGAGCTCCAAGTCTTCTGAAATCGTATGATGGCTTTGTGTGGAAAAACAAGATTATTAATAATCTTTCCCTCTGCTGGAGCCCTCGAATCTCATTTGCACTTATTTTTGATTTAAAAAAACAATGCCTTTAGATGCATCACTCCAGGTTTAAAGGTCACCAACATCAAATAAAAAGCATTCATGGGCCTTTTATGGTGAGGGAAGTAGGCCAATGCATAAATCATTCACTTTCATTAAATGAAAAACAGAAGCTCTGATGTTCTGCCCAAAATAGCATGTGTTTAATGCAAAAGATAAATAAATCGTAATACGTGTTGAGTAAATGACAATTTTCTTTTTTGGATTCCTTCGTTCTAATTCAGAGACAATTGATTGGTAGATAGGAATGTAAACAAAAATAAAATAGATTGATGTAATTGGAAAAGAAATGAGCGAGAGGGGGATTCAAATGGCCATGGGTAGATGGAGCAGGTGGAAAGAAAGGAAAGAACAGTCAGCTTGGGAGAAAGCAGAAGGACGGGTGAGAGAAATCGAGACGTAATTAGAAAAGCCACCTGTAGTTTGGATTGAATCAGTCACCTGGAGAGCTCGCAGCAGGTAGTGGGTGCTGGTCTACAAATGAAGGGAAAGAAGAACATCATTAGAGAAGATGAATCACCTGTGTGTTTATCACATGCTTCATACTATACATAGATGACTGGGCAACACCTGTGCTCTAAATTAGCACTGAGCTAAAGATCAGACAAACTGATAGTCCTTTCAGTGTCACGACCCATTACTGAGGCATACACTATCCATCATACACCACCTGCTCCACCTTCTCGAAAGTCTGGGAGGTGGAGGAGAGGGCTCATCCGCTTAGACCGCTGCTTGTTACGGAGAGCCGACACATGTGAGGGCCGTTTCATGGGGCAGCGCACTGACAGGCCAATTACTCCAACGCCTGGAGTTCACATTCAAGAGCCGCCGTGTACTAAACTTCAGTCAGATTTCACTCTAGCTAATTACAAACCCTCTTCCTCGCTCCCCTGGAGAGACATTATTATTTTTTTCTTTTTAATGGACCATTTTAACCCTGAAGATATCACATTACTCAAGGTATCTTCCACAAAATCATTATTTAGTGATTTAGTTTCCGTGACCATTTTCAGCCCTCACTCTGACACTTACACTGACTGAAAAACACCTTATTGTTAGAGTGTTAAATCATTTTATTTTATATTTTAGTTAAATATTCTTGAAACAAGAACTTAATATGGTTGTTTTTAATGGCAGGGCGCTGTTTATTTAAAAATACATACTCATTTTATTTTTAGGGATTAAAAAAACAGACAAAACTGTCTTTAAACTCCACTTGAATCAATCAAAAATAATGAACAATCTTCACTGTGTGTGTAATTTGTCTTATTGCACCGGCGGATATTTTCACTTCTTTTAAGGATCAAGTGAAAAACATCTGCTGTGCAGTAAGACAAAATACACTTATTTGATGCAAGAAAAAGTGCACTTATCATAGATGCAATCTATACTTGGTATTACATTGACTTCCATTCTGCATCTTTCTGTGTGCAAAAGTTCAAGTTTGATGACCTGACTTTTTGACCAAAATACAGTAGCAGCGGTGCTCAACTGGTGGGTCGTGACCCCCAAAACATATATTTCAAAATGCAGGCATGCATACTTCTACAAACATTTGTGAAAGAATGGCTCGCTCTCAGGAGCTCAGTGAATTCAAGTGTGGTACCGTGATAGGTTGCCACCAATGCAATTCTGGAAATGTCCTCACTACTAAATATTCCACAATCAAGTGTTAGTGGTATTATAACAACATGGAGGCAATTTGGAACAACAGCCACGAAGCTCAAGAACAGTGCATAGAGAGCTTCATGGAATGGGTTTCCATGGCCGAGCAGCTGCATCCAAGCCTTAAATCACCAAGTGCAATGCAAATAGATTTTTTGTGTAATTTCTCCTTATGGTTTTTATGGAATAGTATTTTTAAAATGAGGTGTTTTATGTCCCTTCCACTTAGCTGGAAATACTCTATCGGTCCTCACCTCACACACAGCATGAATGACTGGCTGTGGAGAACCATCTCTCATTACATTGTGGGCTCATTCGACTCACACAGCCTTTTCTTGCTCAGATTTAAACCCCTCATGGTGTGAACCTGTATAAATTACACCTTGCCCGCACTCAACAACTTTGATGAATTTTCCAATACTGCGGAAAAATAAGAAAAACAAATCTTTAAAATGATGGCTCCCGCCCATGAAGGGGTGGGTGTGCGTGTTGGCTGGAGGTATGACATTTGAAATAATGATATTTCAGCATCTCACTCATAACCTGGGCTGGCTGTGGGCCGCAGAGGCTCTGCCGCTGGATAGAGCAGAAGACTATTGATCCATCGGTTGCCTGTTTTTCATCGGCTGTAATGAAGCTTGGTCACCTTGCAGCATACTAATGCTTCTTCCTGTTTTTATGACACAGACATCTAATTTTTCTTCTTCTCCACCACAATGCAAAAGCAATCATTCTCAGATGTTTTTTTTCTTGTTTGATTGTATTTCGATTCTTGTGTAATGCATTATAGAATAATGCAATTTTTCATGTATAATGTAATAATTCAATGTTAAATTTTTTTTTTTAAAGATGACAATCGATGATGTAAAAAAGTTTAATCTAATCCCATCCATCCATCCATCCATCCATCCATCCATCCATCCATCCATCCACCCACCCACCCATCCATCCATCCATCCATCCATAAAATTAACGCTCCATCCATCCATCCATCCATCCATCCATCCATCCATCCATCCATCCATCCATAATATTAACGCTCCATCCATCCATCCATCCATCCATAATATTAACGCTCCATCCATCCATCCATCCATCCATCCATCCATAATATTAACGCTCCATCCATCCATCCATCCATCCATCCATTCATCCTTTATAATATTAACGCTCCATCCATCCATAATATTAACGCTCCATCCAGCCATCCATCCTTCATTATATTAACGCTCCATCCATACATCCATAATATTAACGCTCCATCCATCCATCCAGCCATTCATCCATCCTTCATTATATTTACGATCCATCCATCCATCCATCCATCCATCCATCCATCCATCCATCCATCCATCCATCCATCCATCCATCCATCCATCCATCCATCCATCCATCCATTCATCCTTTATAATATTAACGCTCCATCCATCCATAATAGTAACGCTCCATCCAGCCATCCATCCTTCATTATATTAACGCTCCATCCATCCATAATATTAACGCTCCATCTAGCCATAATAGTAACGCTCCATCCAGCCATCCATCCTTCATTATATTAACGCTCCATCCATCCATAATATTAACGCTCCATCTAGCCATAATATTAACGCTCCATCCAGCCATCCATCCTTCATTATATTAACGCTCCATCCAGCCATCATATTAACGCTCCATCCATCCAGCCATCCATCCTTCATTATATTAACGCTCCATCCAGCCATCATATTAACGCTCCATCCAGCCATCCATCCATCCATCCTTCCTTATATTAACGCTCCATCCATCCATCCATCCAACTAACCAACCATCCATCCATCATAATATTAATGCTCCATCCATCCTTCATAATATTAACACTCCATCCGTCCATTATCTTAATGCTCCATCCATCCGTCCATAATATTAATGCTCCATCCATCATTCATTATATTAATGCTCCATAAATCCATCCTTCATAATATTAATGCTCCTGCCATCCATCCATCCATCCATCCACAATCTTGACGCTCCATCCATCCATCCATCCAACTAACCAACCATCCATCCATCATAATATTAATGCTCCATCCATCCTTCATAATATTAACACTCCATCCGTCCATTATCTTAATGCTCCATCCATCCGTCCATAATATTAATGCTCCATCCATCATTCATTATATTAATGCTCCATAAATCCATCCTTCATAATATTAATGCTCCTGCCATCCATCCATCCATCCATCCACAATCTTGACGCTCCATCCATCCATCCATCCATCCATCCATCCATCCATCCATCCATCCATCATTCATAATCTTAACACTCTATCCATCCATCCATCCATCATCCATCCATCCATCCATCCATCCATCATTCATAATATTGATGATCCATCCATCCATTCATCATTCATAAAACCACAAATCGGTTTGCATTAAACATGTTAAACTTTGTTTAATTGCTGATATATTGTATATATATATATATATATATATATATATATATATATATATATATATATATATATATATATATATATATATATATATATATATATATATATATATATATATATATATATATATATATATATATATATATATATATATAGCAGAGTCCACACCACAACTATAATGATGTCACAGACAAACAATATCACTGAAATAACTTTTAGAATATTTTTTTCCAGCTGATTAACAATAAAACATTGACAGCCAATCAGAATCCATCTTACTTTAAAGAGCTTGAGCATTTAAAGTGGCAGCGCGCTTATAATAAACAGAGCGATATCATCCGCTGATGTGGACGCTAATATAGTTATCTTTTTATAGTTATCGTTCTTGGTGTGAACGGGCCTTAAGACCTCTTCATTGAGGGAGTCTTTGAAATACCTCAGAAAATGAATGTTGAAAATGCCAAAATCAAGGTCACTGATAAGCTGGTCAGCTTTTTGTGCTCTATTGAGTTGAGAAGGGTCCTGATGGATGGCATATACACAAAACAAGAGAAGCCTAAATCTTCATGTTGTGCTCATCATTTATACAGTGTTTATAATATCATACCATCAACAATATCGTTCTGCATGGTTATCTCTGACTTATTACACGTACACACACACACACACATCAGAAGGGCTCATATCATTTCTCCCATACATGCGGCCCATTTGTGCTGACATTTCATTATCTGATACAGTGCGTCCTGCCTGTCAATGAGCCTGGGGGAAATTACATCTCTTTCTTTTCAGAATAGCCGTTTGAAACTAATCTCCCAGTATTAAGATGTTCAGCAATGCAGCAACAGAGATCCTGACACGTAGCGAAAGGTAGATCCTCTGATATGCATTTCGGATTGTCTCATACGTCCTGCTGGTGTGCGGTCAAGTGCCACTTGAGCTGCATTCATGTTGTTGACGAAAAATAAGTCTGTTTTCAGAGAGGTACACACACTTTACCATAATGCATTCATTTGAAACTCTGAAAATGTATGAAACAGAACTTGAATTAGGCCAATAGTACATTGTGGTTTATTACTGCGCATCTAAAATTCAGTCAGGACCACTTTGTCAAGAATATTATTTATTACAATTATAGCATACAGTTAGTGTTGGCAGTATGTTCTGTTCTGGGCAAACTCCCCACGCCTGAGCCGGGAGAGCAGCAAGTCAACCCCCCTGGGTTACAGAACAGAACCAGTATATGCATACATAGTTACAATTCACAATTACATTGTTGTAGAAAGTACAAATATGTGATAGAAAATCCTTGCAATGTAGTGAACTGTACGGAAAAGAAACAAAGTCAGATTAAATACAGGTTCGGTTAGGTGGAGTCGGGGTTGGAGGAGGGAGTTTGCTTTGCGAGCAGCGATGAGATAGAAGGGATGCTGAAGAATGGGAATTTAAATGGGCTCTGTGATAGGTGTTGAAACTGGATTGGTATACGTCAGGAACAGCTGACTATCAGCTGATGCGAGCTTGATCACACTGAATGGAAAATGGAATATGTTTCGGTGGATCTGTATTTTGATTTTTTGATATTCGTGCTTGTTTAATTTATTGAAGTTTATCAGCAGCAAAGTGAAAATAGGAAGTGGCAATGTTTCATGCATGCTGCATACAGTATATGCAGGGCTGCCGCTAGCAATTTTGGACCCTATGAAAGAATATGAGGTTGGACCCCCTACCGTATACCAAACATACAGGTCAATAGCGATCCAAAATCATTGTCAGCAATTGAATTATATGTTTATTTGTGTTAAATAGCACAATAGCTGCTTCTCAGCTCCATCACCTTCTCCTTCCTGACCTGCATATTCCCCTTCCCAAAGCTGAGCTTTGGTTGATACAGTCTTTGCAAACTGATTTTTTTATGTTGCTCGTTTAAAACTTCTATCGTAACACAGCTGTTTAGTTTGGCTAAACATCTCATCTTGCACTTCATGACCGTTAACTGAAGCGTCGCGCTGGAATTCACGCTCAGCAGCTGTGAACATAAAGCCCTCAGAACTTTGTATATGTTCGGTTGACCGTATTTTATTTTGATAATGAGGCTGCGATGTCAAATTGGTAGTTCTAGAACTGACACATTATGCGCGCATGCTAGGCGCGATCACTTGGATTTTTCCCTCAGCTGTGGAAACAAATACTCTGTTATTTATAGTAATTTTATTTGTGTACTTTAAAAATGACTACAAAATGTCAAGCCTTTCTAGAAATAAGACGTCATTTTGTTTTATTTGTTACTCTGGTAGATTATACATTTGTAATTTCTATTACATTACTACTATTACTGTTACTACTAATAAAACCAATCGCTGGGGGCCCCAAAAGTGCGTGGGCCCTTAGAATCGTCCTAGCTTTCCCCCCTTTAGTGGCGCCCCTGAGTATATGGTGTGCCTTTGTTCTTGTTCACAAGCTCACATTTCGATTCCAGATCAAATTCAGATTGATTTGGTATATGTCCATGCATACATATGAATACATCTGATAGAGGATTACATATGCAATTCTCTCTCAGCTAATGCTGTAAATGATACAGGGAACCTTGTAACTTGGTATATTACAAAGCTATCAACAGGGATGGGAAGTGCTGTATAAATGGGATTTTAAGAATCAATATCAGAATCATTGAAATGAACAGGGGCGGTTCTAGGGTCAGTGGATATTCAGGGATTTAGCCCAGACTAAAATTGGGTAATTGGTATTCTTGTTTAAAGGAATTAATGAATTAAACGATTAAAAGCGATTTAATGGTGTAAAGACAAAGAAAGGTCTTATTGTACTTTTGATGTAGTCAATTTCTGGCAATAATGTTTTATATATATAAGTATGCACACAGTAGGCCTATGCAACGGAAAACGTTTGTCGCATTGTCACATTAATTTATGAACATGAGTCATGCAATTTATAGCATATTTTTAATTCAAAACTGTGAAATTCGATGTAGTAGTTTGCATCCCTGGATATTACTGTCGGTCACTGAACATTTCTATCGTAAAACACTAACAGTTGTCATATATTAAACGTTTACCTGCTTACAGTTTACCAGGCATTCTTTCACTTCTGATTGGTCATTGAGTTCAACAGACATGTCTGTGATTGGCTACAATGCTCACCGCTGCAAAAGCACATTGTAATTAGTAACTTTTAATGCAAAGGGAGAAAACAAATATAATTCAGAGCTTAAGCCCCCCTAGCCCGCCCTTAGCGCTGCCCCTGGAAATGAATATTGTGACTTTAATTGCAAAGTCTTTATTTTTACCCAGTGTTCCAGTGTTAATATTATTTATATACTATAATATTTATTATTATTTTGAATAAGCTTTTATTTTCATATTTTAAATGTTCACTTTAGTTTTAGTTTTTGCTATTTGTATATATTTTTTATATTTCTATTTAGCTTATTATTACAGTTTTAGTTCTTCAACTTAAACTTATTTCAGTTAGGTGTCAAGGCAACATTTCTTTTTATTTTATTTTTTATATAATGTTTTTATTTTGTATTTCATTTTGTATTTATTTGATATATTTTTTTATATATATATATATTTTTTTTTGCTTTGATGTGCTTTTGTTTATTTTGTTTTGATAATTTTAGTGTTTTGTTAACAATAACAACACTGATTTTACGGGTCTGTAATGTTGGCAGGTTATGGCATTCACACACTGTGCACGTGAGTAGCGTGATTTTGCGTCACAAAAGCAACACTGAATGAAGAGATGCAATGCAACATGGAATTGGTTTTGTTACATGATGAATACAGCAGAAAACTCGTTAAAAAACCTATTTATAAACCTATTCTTGCAATAATAGGCTTTTATGAAGCAACGTCAAGTTTGAAAATGGATAGACTAAGCACTAAAACAGCAGTTTTTATTCAGTAAATCTGCCTGAATCCAAATGAATTAAGCAGTTCATAGCTATGGTTTGGGTTTGTATTCCGAATAGTGTAAATTAATTGGCATTTGGGTGTAAATTTGATGCCTCTCCTTATAAATTAAAGTTTGTCATACTTCTCAATGGCACACTCACAATAACAATTTTCATTTTTTTTAATGGAATATTAAATATAGTAACCCAGACAGCATTGTTTTTAAATGTTTGTTTTTATTATATTGTAATTTTGAAATTATGTTGTTATCTGCCATGTAATAGCAAGTGATGCTGATATGGCAATAACTACTACTACTACTACTACCCAGACAGTGCTTCCTTTGTTATAACTGTTATATAGCCTTAGCTATGTGTATTATAATTATATGTATAGGTGTATTTATACCTTTTACATAATATGTGTGTGTTTATTTCTGTTTCTGGTCATCACCATCATTGTATGCAATCAAGCATCAGGTTATTGAGCACCAAGCATAAGGTTTTTGAAGGGACTATACAGTGAAATGAACAATACGTGGGTAAGTAATGGTGAGAGTATTTAAGTGTGTGATGTGGCATCTATGTTGTCAGGCCGTCTCCCGTGTGTGTGTGTGGTGTTGGAGTGAAGCAGGGCAGACCATGCGTGGTTTAGTCAGTCACTTTGGAGAGATAATGGTTTGGTGGATCGGTCAGAGGGCTTGTGCTCTGAGCCTCTGTGTGTGTGAGAGTCTGGTAAATATTAGGATGTGTACTGAGTAAGAATGGAGAGATTTGCATGGCGTGTGTGTGTCCTGTAGTAAGTGTTAAATGCCGAGTGTGTTTTGTGTGTGCTGTGCTGTACTGTGCATGTTTAAGTGAGCCAGACAGTCTGACAGCAAACATACTCTGAATACTAATTACACCTTCAAACCCTTCAAACCCTCCCCAGCGCCCTGCCCTATTCACCGCTGGGATTTCTGACGGAGTCTTGCTGAGTGTGTGTGTGTGTGTGAGAGACAGAGAGGCACTTCCACTGTCTAGAAAGGAAATTGAAGAAAAAAAAACACAGAAAAAAGTTAAAGTCTTGTGCGCACTGTCCTTTTCAGCTACTTCTAAAGACTATTCTTCAATCATTCCATACATGTGTGCACATTCTCACATATATACACCTGAATATATATATATATATATATATCCCACATCTCAAGGACAGGAACTAACTTTTATAAAAAATGTATGTGAAAATCTGTGTAGGTATTTAGCTCAAAGGGGAAATATTAATAATGATTCATAACTCATTATGATTATTCATTATGATTAATTCTGAATATTTGAACTAGTTAATGAGATTAACTTGATGTAAACATTACAATCAATCGACCAGTTCATCCGGTGAACACTCAGTATTGATTATGAATTAATTCTAAGAGAAGGATAATTTATGGCTACAGAAAATTATTCTTCCTTAGCATTTACAGTGCTTAGAGCAAGTAACAAAATCAATCATTTAAGTGACAATTTGTTTGCAGCAGGGAGTCAGAATCAGAGATTTGTTGTGCACACATTTTATTAACTTAATCACAAACAAAACTAATCTAACACCAACACATACACAAGTCACACATACTTTGGTCGAATGGAAATGGACAGATTGAAACAGGAAAACCGAAGTTAAGAATGAGGTTATGAAAAGAGTTCAGCACTAAAAAAAAACACCAGACGCCTGGGCGGTGCATTAGGGACGGCCGCGGATTCCGGGACAGTCTCTGAGCCAGGAGTAACTGCTGTCGGGTCCTCCTGGACCATCAGAATAGGAACCACTGCCGTCCGATCCTCCGGGACCACCAAACTTGGGACCACCGGACTTGGGACCACTACCTACCCCCGGAGTCGGAGCCTCCTCAGCAGACGTGTCCGACGAGGTAGGCCTGTTCCTCCTTCTCTGTTTCCGGGTCATCGGAGGGCTGGGGCCTCCACTGACTGTAGATGGAAGGAAATGAAGGGAATGTATGACTGTCGGTGGGCTGGGACTCTGCTGGCCGTGGATGTTCTGGCTCACCAAGATGGTAGATGTGGTGGACAAAGTCCCAGAATCCCAGATGCTCCAGCTTCTCCATCTCCCCCGGGCTGAGAGGCATGTCCTGACAGATATTTAACACCTCCTTAATCTCCACCTCAGTGTAGAACATGTGATCAACCTCAATGAGGAAACTGCAGGCGAAGTCCCTCTAGTCAGCCCCCTGCTGACGGATGTAACGAGAGCTCACATATTTGGCGAGTCGCAGATAGTTGGAGGGTTCAGTGGGGAGAGATGGAAAAAGGAAGATACCCATCTTCTGCGGAGTCCTCTTAATGTCTGGTTTGTTCTGTCACGACCGGTGTGGTTGAAAAGGAGCGAGGACTCAAGTCAAGTCAAGTCAAGTCAACTTTATTTATATAGCGCTTTTAACAATGTAGATTGTTTCAAAGCAGCTTTACAGTGTTAAACAGGAAAATAATGCAGCATAATTTTATTCAGCTGTATAGCCATTCTGGAAAAATTTCAAGTATCATACAGTGACAGTGTGGGCTTTAGATCAATAATTTGATCAGTAATTTAGTTTAAATGGTTAATTTAGTTTATTATTTAGATGTATTTCGATGTTTAGTTGAAAAATTTAGTGTCCCCAACTGAGCACGCCCAGCCAGAACTCAAGTGCAATAAAAATGGGGTTTTATTAAATACTAGGGATGGCTGATACGAAACTGACGTTTCGACGCTTTGTCGAGATCCCGAAGCGCAGATGTTTCGAAACACTGCTCCGAACTGTGATTCGAAACACCCATGTCACGTGACTATGGCTAAATGAAGCTTCGAAGTGTTTCATCAGGTGGTGCCTGTCAAAACTGCGTTTGATTGAAAGGGACGGGAACAAACCACACAGTTACACATCTGTATGAACCTAATTCCTCCTCACAGTTCAAAAGTGAAGTTAATCTGTCTTCACCTTGTGGGTTGTTGTGAGAGGAGAGAGATTTTGTGATAGCAGTCATTTTCCCTCATTTGTATGCAAGTTACTTGCTAAAAAATATTTGTGCATGCCAGCAACAACATTTTCAAAGGCTGGAGAAATTATATGTAAAAAAAAAAAAAAAAAAAAGTCGACTAAGTCCTTCAACAACAGAGCAAATAATATTTTTGAGTAAAAATGTTATGTAACAAATGTGACACATTGTGGCTTTATTTAATTTTTAATAATCTTCATTTTTCATGACCAAAAAAACCTATAGTTATTCACAATGAGTAGGCTACAGGTTAAAAAACCAAGATCATGTAGTTGTCAGACAGATGTTAATTTATTTTTTTTTTTTTTACATGGATCATCAAGGTTATTTCAGATCAACACATGCAAGTGACCACTAGGTATCGCCATAGAGACGGGTGTCAAATTAATTCGAAGCTTTGAAACAATATGGCACATTTGCTTCAACTGTTTCAGTGCTTTATGAAGCCTCGGTCTGCCCATCACTATTAAATACAAAATAAAATAAACACAAACAAAATACCCACGAGGGGGAAATCAAACAGAACGTAATACATACTAGTGACCAGGAGAAAACAAACGTGATGCAGGGAGCAACCAAATAGGAACAGACGACATACCAACGATAACGAACCAGTGCAGGACTAAAGACACAAGAAGATTAAATAGGGGACAAACAAGGCAGGTAATGGGGAAGGCAAATGGCAAATGGGAACAGGTGGGGCAAATTAACCAATAATCAGATAACAAGAGGGGTTGGGTCAAGACAATAGACAGGCGAGCACATGACACAAGGAACACATGACGAGCCATGTGCTCACACCAAACATGACAAAACACAAGCACATGCACAGAAAATAACAAAAACACAACATGTGCTAAACAAGACAAGACAGACATGTGACAGATTTAGTATATCTAACGTTACTTGCATTGTGTCTCCACGGGGGAGGAAAGCGTCCAGATATAGGCTACTGTCACGTGAGAAGGTCCTGATAGTTTGGTCCGATGCTGCTGAGGTTGCAATCGACTTCTTCTGTGTTGCCCGATGAAGATATGAAGAATTTGCACGTCATGCCTTCGCCATGGTCGAGGAATCTGCACATGGCTTGATGTGCATGTAGGCCCACAATGCTTGGTGGCCTGCCGGTGTCTGTGTCTGTCGTGGGCGCAAGGGAGAAGAGAGAGTGAGAGATCTGTGTATCTCTCTTTTAAAGGTTTGGGGGAGAAGTCCCACCTCGTAGGGTCGTTCGACCAATGGGAAAAGTCGGATCTCCAAGCGGGAAGATTCCGCTGTTGGAGACTTTATAGTTCTTTGTGTCAGCATACTCATTTGCATGTACGGCTGATGAAGAAACTATTAAAGATTCTTGTAACACTACTATATTGCACAGGTATCTATATATCATATACACAATCATTCAGATCTTTAAATTACAACTTTCTAGGCACCAAACACGGTATAGGTGAGGTTACATTAACCGTGGTTCTGTCATACAATATGCATTCATGTATACCTTACTGTATATGTTTGTATATTTTGCATGTATACAAAAAACACTCATTAAGTATATCAAGTTCTGTTAAAGGCAATGGAAAAGATTTTCTCAATTTTCTCCATTTTGTGTAAGAAATCCATGTTTTGGTGGCTTCAAACCACATAGCAAAACCAGTTTGTTGAGCTTGAGTCTGTGGTCATTCACATTTTGTCACTGGAGTGAACAATGGCCAAATGATATCAGTCTGTGATCAATGACATTATGCTAATGAAATGGTACCCGGCAATTGTCTTTGCAGGCTTTAATTAATCGATTTGACAGCTATTCTATTCTATTCTATTCTATTCTATTCTATTCTATTCTATTCTATTCTATTCTATTCTATTCTATTCTATTCTATTCTATTCTATTCTATTCTATTATTGCATTGTATTGTATTATATTAATTGTATTATATTCATTAATATACGGTGTGTATATATATATATATATATATATATATATATATATATATATAAATATAATATAACACACACACACACACACACACACACACACACACACACACACACACACACACACACACACACACACACACACACACACACACACACACACACACACACACACACACACACACACACACACACACACACACACACACACACACACACACACACACACACACACACACACACACACACACACATATATATGTATATGTGATATTATATACAAACATTTTTACTCTTTTATTATATTATAGTTTATTTATAGTGCTAGTGATTTTGCAGTGTTTTAATAATCTCCACGTTAACTTTTAAATATTAATCATGTTTTTGCCTTCATTCATTGACTTCATTCTAAAGGTTTCTGTAGTGACAAATTAATTTAGAAAACATGTTAAAATATGTAAAATATTCCATGCAGCCTCTTCATTAATATAAACAGAACCGCTGCATGTACTGTTTAAAAAACACTGTTTAACATAATTCTAGATTGTAGGACAATCTTCATGTTTCATTTTATGTGAAATTCATGATGCTTTCTCTAGTCTTATGTCATTTTCCCCTGCATTCACTCCTACACTTTTAATGAGACACATTTCTTCTCCCACTGACATCACAGAAGCGCAATCAATCAGCCATCATTATTTTCGATCTGCCTTCTTATCATAAACATGAAGTTATCTCTCTCTCTTTTCCCACTCGTTTGCTCTCATCTCACTCTTTTCAGGGAGGGGGGAAGAGTGAGATGGTGGGACCGATTAAGAAGCTCTTGATGTGGGTTTGTTGTGTGAATTAGCGTGTGATGCGGTATCTGGGCTTGTGAGATCACAATGGTTACATTATGTGCGTCTCTGGGTGTTTTTCAGAGCTGGTTGTAATTGGGGATGTGCATGTGATTCCTGATTGATGCACAGGGTGACTCGTAAAACAAATTAACCTCTGCAAGGTCATGCCACCATGACAGCGACAAGAGACGGAGATAATGGGAGAGAAAAAGGAAACTGATTTGGCTGGAGCCATTTAATTAAGTTAACACACTCTTGATATATTATTGTTTTAAACATTTATGCTTTTGGCAGATGCCTTTATCCAAAGTGACTTTAAGAGCATGTGCATTCCATAAGAATCAAACCCATGACTTTTCTGTTGCTATATATATATATGTATATGTACAATATATGTACATTATATTGCCAAACGTATTGGGACACCCTCCATATCATTGAATTCAGGTGTTCCAATAACTTCCATGGCCACAGGTGTAAAAAATCAAGCACCTAGGCATGCAGACGCTACTACAAACATTTGTGAAAGAATGGGTCACTCTCAGGAGCTCAGTGAATTCAAACGTGGCACCGTGATCGGTTTCCACCTGTGCAATAAGTCAATTCGTGAAATTTCCTCACTACTAAATATTCCACGGTCAACTGTTAGTGGTATTATAACAAAGTGGAAGCAATTGGGAACAACAGCAACTCAGCCACAAAGTGAAAATCACAGAGCGGGTTCAGCGCATGCTGAGGCACAGTGCGCAGAAGTTGCCAACAGAACTCCAAACTTTGTGTGGCCTTCCGATTAGCTCAAGAACAGTGTGTAGAGAGCTTCATGGAATGGGCTTCCATGGCCGAGCAGCTGCATCCAAGCCTTACATCACCAAGTGAAATGCTAAGAGTCGGATGCAGTGGTGGACTCTAGAGCAGTGGAGACGTGTTCTCTGGAGTGACAACTCGCGCTTCTCTGTCTGTCAATCCGATGGACAAGTCCGGGTTTGGCGGTTGCCAGGAAAACGCTACTTGCCTGACTGCATTGTGCCAAGGGTAATGTTTGGTGGATGGGGGATTATGGTGTGGGGTTGTTTTTCAGGGGTTGGGCTTGGCCCCTTAGTTCCACTGAAAGGAACTCTTAATGCTTCAGCAAACCAAGACATTTTGGACAATTTCATGCTCCCAACTTTGTGGGAGCCCCTTCCTATTCCAACATGACTGCACATCAATGCACAAAGCAAGGTCCATAAAGACATGGATGAGTGAGTTTGGTGTGGAGGAACTTGACTGGCCTACACAGAATCCTGACCTCAACCCGATAGAACACCTTTGGGATGAATTAGTGCGAAGACTGCGAGCCAGGCCTTCTCTTCCAACATCAGTAACTGACCTCACAAATGCGCTTTTAGAAGAATGGTCAAAATTCCCATAAACACACTCCTAAACCTTGTGGAAAGCCTTCCCAGAAGAGTTGAAACTGTTATAGCTGCAAAGGTGGGCCAACTCCATATTAAACCCTACGGATTAAGAATGGGGTGCCATTAAAGATTATGTGCATGTAAAGGCAGGAGTCCCAAAACTTTTGGCTATACGTATATATATATATATATATATATATATATATAAATATATATACTTTTTTAAAATCTATTATATTTGATTATAATATTTTGTCCTCATTTTGTGTTCCATCGACATGAGGGTAAGTAAATGACTATTCCTTCAACTTTTTTTTCCCGCTAACCATTTTCCTCACCATTAATCAGGTCCTTTAACACAAACTTGGCAGTTAGTGAGAAATCCACATTGACTAAACGGCCGAGATGTACGACACTCGAGGGAGGACCCATAATGCAACAGGGGTCAGCATGTGAGACTGGCACAGTGTTCATAATTGGCCACCATTAGACCACCGTGGCGAACGAGTAGTGTTCTCTAATAACCGGTGAATATACATAGAACGGCCCCGCCACTGGAGACAGATAGACCTAATGAAACGTGGATAAAGATAGAAACACAATCTCACAGGAGCCGGGAGGACAGAGGACAATGACTCTGACTAAAGGAGAAGGTGAACCTTCCTGTTAAAAGAGCGAGAGCGAAACCCACAATCTCTGTGTGAGGGTGAGCTGTATGTCCCCGGGGGTCTCTGGTATTGGTTAGGCCGTAAGAGGGTGAAATATGGGCCATTTGGGGTGTTAAATTCAGGCTCAGCAAAGAGAGTTTTCTTCTTCAGCTAACCCTAGCCTGGGGATGAAGGACACCTCGTGAGGGGTCTTAGTTAATTAGCCAAGTGAGTGGATGTGTGTTAGAGCTTCAATTAGACCCTATCACTAGAAGCACTGATGTGTGAGATTAGAGGAGAGAGGGACGGGACTAGTATCACAGCCTCTTCAAAATCTGTAATCTCACTTGTTACCACTGATTATTTAATTCATGCTGAGGTGTTTGGAATTGATGCAATTTCATTAGCATAAAATTAGATCATGGATATATACACACACATCCAGGATCTCATTTTATGCTGATATAACATTTTAATATCTTAAAATTATATGTTAAAGTGCCATCATATTTCATGTTGAATTTGTCAGTCTCTGTGCTTAGCAGTTTCTACAAAACAAGAAGCGCCGTATTCAGGAAAGGCAGAATGAAATTATTTGAATATTATCCTATTGCAGCTCAGTTATATTAACTTTCTGCAAAGATCATCAGAATTGTACACTTGTGCAGTAAAGATTTCCATTATGTTTGAGGTGTGTGTGAATACCGTAGACTGTAAAAAGATATGGACGTAGTGTCTGTGACGTCACCCATAGGATTCTGAAGAGCAGTTTTGAAGCGTAAAGTAGGGATGAGCTGGCCGTTGCCATCTTGGCAGAGCGTCATTGCGCGTCACTCCCGGATAATAGAAAATGGGCAAAGAGGCGGGACGTGGGCGGAGCTGAGGTGAGGTGACGCGATGACTAACAGACAGCAGATAAATTGCTATCCACCTGTCACTCAAAGTGGCCACGCCCTTAATTATGCAGAACTTTAAGGCTTTATATAATGTAAACAAATGAGTTATAAATCACCCAAAATCACCCCCCTCACAGTTGTCATGAAGGGCAAAATTATCCGTATAGACCAAAACCGCAATTTGTACCAGGCTGTAAACATGTTTTAATCTGCTGTAAAGTTGGGCATTTTAACACGGGGCTCAATGAGATGAAAGCAGATCTCACCTGCGCTATTGCGCATATGCAACTTCATTCCACACGACTGCTTAGACTCCACTCATACATGTACAGCTGAGAAAATGTCAGAGCCAGAGGCTACAAATTCTAATCTCTATCTCCCGCCGAAAAAAAAGTTAAAGTCTGCAGTGTGGGAATACTTTGGGGATCCGAAAAACAAACGCGGGTTGTCCTTGTAGATGGTATATCCAGTTTGCAAGAAATGTGGACGTGCAAAAGGAGGAATTAGCCTACGTCGAACATGTTCTCCCATATTCGTGAACACCATCCATCTATGAAGATAAAGGTAGCCTATGTTCTGTTTATAACTTAAGGCCATTTTATTTCCGTGATGCAGGTTGAATCCCGAAATCCAGTCATGAAAATGGAATTTAGTCACGCAGATGTCACGTATGCGTGATTTGATAGATGAATGAATAAATCAAAAATATAGCCTTACAATGAATCAGATTGCCATATGTGTTTGTCTATGAATATACAGTGCTAAAAGACTGCTATATACTGTGAATCTATATTCAGCTTGTTCTGCATGTCTAATATGTTTGTGAATGAGCAGCGCCGTTTCGCCTAGTAGTACATACTCAAGTGCGCGTGCACTTGAGAACCGTCATGGTGTTTAAAGCGTCAGCCGTCTCACTCACTATATGACGACGTGAACACATGAATATATCCAAAGCTGCTCTGAGAGAACTTAATGAGCATTTTATAATTTTATAGAGAATAAACATCAAATACACTGACTGAAACTCATTGTTGGTTAGTGCAACCTGTCAAAATAAAAGTTCGGCTTAGCTCAAAGAAATAACTGAAATATATATTGTATCGTTCAATGTACAATAAAAATAATAATGTTAATATATATATATATATATACATACATATGCATGCATACATGCATACATACACACACACACACACACACACACACACACACACACACTGGAAAAAAAATTCAGGTCTCCAATTGAACATTTTCTAGTGAGCGATAACATCTACATTTTTCAGTTGGCCAAACTTAATTTCTGTGAATTCATGCAATTTAATTCAATTAAAATTCAAGAAATTCAATTTGGCCAACTAAAAATTTTAGATGTGATCGCTCACTAGAAAATTTTCAATTAGAGACCTGATTTTGTTTTACATTGCACACACACACACACACAAACAAACACGTTTACATGCTTACATTTCTTCATCATAACCTGGCCTGAACAAAAAGCAAAGAAATGCATGCTGCTATGATAATCTCAGGAAAATATTAACAAACATGGCCCTGCACTTTTTGCTCTCCCATTTATGCTGTTCAGGAGGAAGGACAGTTTGGTTTATTCTTTTCGAATCTAAAGAGAAATAACATTCCTCATTTTGTAAAATTTTTAAAATTTCTTGTATTTTTTTTTCTCCAAAAGGTAGACTCATACTTCCATAAGTTTTTTTTTTGTTTTTTTAGTTTGATAATCAACCATATGTTCAACCAAAAAAACGTATCTGTTTTCATTTATTGAAGGGTCATTGTAGCTGATGATTGTAATAATAATAAACAGAGCAAAATAATAATTATTGTTTAATACCGTATAACATAAAACCGTGATTTTTTCTGAGACGATTATCATACTGTGAAAATCTCATACCGTTACAACCCTATTCCTGTTTGTCTGTGTTTGTGCGGTGAGGAGGCGACACAGGGGCCATGTGACTAATCCACATTCCTTCCTGACAGGAGACCCTGTCGCTCTTTCATCTCATATTCAGAGCTCGAGTATGTCTTATGAAAGTCTCTTGAGATTTTATTTTATCTACCCTACAATCATCGCTGTGTATTACTGAGAAAGTATTTAAATATTGAAAATTGCACACTTCAGCTTTAAGAAAATCTTAAATATAGCTGCTTTTATAGATTTAGTTTAGGTGAAATTCTCACACATATCTGGTCGTACACTTGATCCTGTCAAACTTACTTGTCTTTAATGATCGAAACAGCATGTGCACAGACAGGAGCGAGCACTCGTGGATTGCAGATGTGGATGCTGGAGTGGGAGTGCCTGCAGTTCTGATGGGAGAGTCTGTTTCAAACAGACATCTTTTCCATCTGAATACTGATGTACAGAGCTTGCTCAAAGGCTTTTGCTACAGTGTGATGTATTTCTTTTATGAACCAGTGAGACCAACACTGCTTTAACAGAGGTTTTAGAGGTGTATTTGTGCTTACTGGTTTCTGCTTTATATTGGCACATCACATCGCTTTTAGTCAACCGGTCACATTCAGACTCACCTTCAGCCTGTTGCATATTTAAACTGTTTCACTGTACAGGAGTTTCAAAACGAACTATAAGTCAACAACAAATAGTGCTATCGACTTTTGTACAATAAATAGTGCAATCGATAGTTTGACTTAACTTTCTTGCAGGAAGTTTGTGTCCAAGATATTTCAGCAGTGTTACATGAGCTTTGCGGACCAATAAGAATAGTTGAGTCAGCACTCCAGTCCTCAGAGTTAAAAATGACGCAATCGCCAGAAACTGCTGTTGGACTGCTGAGATCTGTCCTATCCAAAACATGATTGAATATAACTTAATTTCCGAAACAGATAACTCTTAGGAGTGGTTCTTTTAACGAATTACATGAAACACATTGCCTTTTATGTTAGAAAAATACAGCTTTATTTGAAAGTTCTTTCATATAAGCTAAATGAAAATGATAACAGAAATATACACATGAATCAGAATTTAATTGAATCAAGAACTTTCAAATAAAAAAATTAACATATACCCAAATTAATTAGTATCGAATCAGAATTTAATTGAATCAGGAAATCAAAAACAAACATTATAACTGAAATATACATAAATTAACCAGAATTAAGTCAGAATTTAACTGAACAAACTTGTGAATCAAAACTAACATTATAACGGAAATATAAGGAAAAGAATCATAATCGAATCAGAATTTAATTGAATCAAGAACTTGTGAATCAAAGCAAACATTATGACTGAAAGATACCCAAATGAATCAGAAGTGAAGCACAACTTAACTGAATCAAGAGCTTTAAAAAATGAACATATACCCAAATGAATCAGTATCCAATCAGAATTTGATTGAATCAGGAAATCAAAACAAACTTATACAAAAAAATTATCAGAATCGAATCAGAATTTAATTGATTCGTGAGCTTGTGAATAAAAAAACATTATAAATGAAATACAGTCTACCCAAATGAATCAGAACTGAAACACAATGTAATTGAATTAAGAACTCGTGAATCAAAACAAACATTATGACTAAAAGATACCCAAATGAATCAGAATTTAAACAAAATGTAATTGAATCAAGAACTCGTGAATCAAAACAAACATTTTGACTAAAAGATACCCAAATGAATCAGAATTCAATCCGAATTCAATGGAATCACCGGCTTGTGAATCAAGAAACATTATAAATGAAATAGTCACCCAAATGTATCAGAATTGAAACACAATGTAATTGAATCAAGAACTTGTGAATCAAAACAAACATTTTGACTAAAAGATACCCAAATGAATCAGAATTTAATCCGAATTCAATCAAATCACCGGCTTGTGAATCAATAAACATTATAAATGAAATACAGTCACCCAAATTAATCAGAACTGAAACACAATGTAATTGAATCAAAAACTCGTGAATCAAAACAAAGATTATGACTAAAAGATACCCAAATGAATCAGAATTGAATCCGAATTCAATCGAATCACCAACTTGTGAATTAAGATGAACATTATAAATGAAATGCAGTCACCCAAATGAATCAGAATTGAAACACACTGTAATTGAATCAAGAACTTGTGAATCAAAACAAACATTTTGACTAAAAGATACCCAAATGAATCAGAATTTAATCCGAATTCAATCGAATCACCGGCTTGTGAATCAAGAAACATTATAAATGAAATACAGTCACCCAGAATGAATCAGAACTGAAACACAATGTAATTGAATCAAGAACTTGTGAATCAAAACAAACATTATGACTAAAAGATACCCAAATGAATCAGAATTGAATCCGAATTCAATCGAATCACCAGCTTGTAAATCAAGAAACATTATAAATGAAATGCAGTCACCCAAATGAATCAGATTTGAAACACAATGTAATTGAATCAAGCACTCGTGAATCAAAACAAACATTATGACTAAAAGATACCCATATGAATCAGAATTGAAGCACAACTTAATTTAATCAAGAGCTTTTAAAAAATGAACATACATCCAAATTAATCAGTATTGAATCAGAATTCAATTGAATCAGGAAATCAAAAACAAACATTATAACTGAAAGATGCTGTAACTACCATTCTGCATCTTGTTTCTCCTTTGATGGCCATTTAAAAGTAGCTGTATTGATTTCTGATGTTTTCTTTGAAAAGCTCTAAAGCGTGAAATGGACTTATGAAGCTGAAGTCTTTGTATTTAAAACTGAGCGACCACTTGAAGGAGGTTAAAGAAACCAACGCTAGTTTTTCAGCTGAAAGAGTTGATCTAGGGATCGAGAGAGAGAATAGGAATGAAAGCGAGAGATCATCAGTAACTTCTGTCAGCGCCAGTGTCTTGGGACGCACCGGCAGAGAATTTAAATCAATAACAGCAGTTTCTTCATGCACACAGAAGCTTCTAAGATATTGAGTGGTAATTCGTACTAAATCTCTAAATGGGTTGGGGGTTTCGATTCTCGAAAATCGAAACCTTCACAAGTCTTTTCATTTCTCACTAACTGATATCTTGAAATATCTCTTCCAAATGTTTTGGCCTCCCACCCACAGCTCTGTTTCTACAGCAGCTGTCAAAAGTTGATGTTGTAGTGCATTATGGGAATGAGGTAAACAGCAGAGCTGATGTTTACAGAGTTAGCTGCCACGCTAGTTTGGTGACAGTTGCCGTCCCCTCGCTCGTTACCGAGCGCTTATGATGCAAACTCAGTAATTCACTCTATTCCCATTTCCTAAAGAGGAATATATATACCGGTATATAGGTTTGCTACTATCACCATTTCCTCACAGTGGACAAGTGATTAAAGTTAATGCCCCATTCAAGCAGCATTCGTAAACTATAAGGTGCATTAAACATCTGCCAGTTATGTGTTTAGGCTGTGATATTGACAATGTACTTTAAATTATCCACCGATTATACAGTCTTCAGATGGCAGAACACATCATTCAGCTTTTAAAGGTTATTCCTAGTTTCCATGATAGTGCCTTTGTTTGAATATGGGGACACGTGACACTGTGAGTGGGTTTGTGATGGTGTGCTTGGAAAGCATAACCTACATGATTAAAATCTTTAATCATTTTTTTAATATAAAAATATATTCTATGAATTAACAGCTAGAAAAGGAAGAGGACAGTCAATGAAGCTTAACTTGTATTTAACCCTGAATATCCTTTAAGAATAAGAGTTTGAAGGAATTGAAAATAATCAAAGATATTTGATATTTGAAATCCAACAAAGAAATTTGCTTTACTGTTGTCAACCCACATTCCTTATCAGAAGGGCCATCTGGAAGACAAAAGAAAGGCCTGTATGCCAAATGGGTGCCACACCTTTACAGTGGGGGAAGTTTGGTCTGATTGGTCAGTTTAAATTAATACATTTGGTTTCAGTCACATGGTCAAGGAATAGATAAAAGAAGATTGGAACTGTTGCTCTTTCTCTCTTATTCTCTGGCTCTTGAGGTCATTGGGGCTTCTCTTCTTTGCTCTCTTCTTCTCTCTCTCCCACACTCTCTCTCTGCCCCACTCTCTCTCTCTCTCTCTCTCTCTCTCTCACTCTCTTTCTCTATCCCTCAGGTAACATTTTATTCATGTTGTGTACGATTAATAGTATAAGTTTATCATCTCATACATCCATTTTGAAACAATTTTAAGTATAACCATAACCAGATTTTGTCATTAAATCCTTTCTATTACAAATACTGTGCTAACTAGTTTTGATTTGGTATTGACTTTCAAGTGCTCCATATTGCAATACAATATAGTCACATTACAGCAACGCTCTCCCACATATTTTGCTATTGTAACTGCACTTATTTCCGTCGTTGGTATAAGTTGCAGTGGGTGGAAAAAGATGAGAAATATATATATATATATATATATATATATATATATATATATATATATATATATATATATATATATATATATATATATATATATATATATATATATATATATATATATATATAAGTATATATATATCCCTTGTGAACAGTAATAGCACTGTAAGACTAAGTAACTCACAAGGGTCATTGACAAATAAAGTTAAAAAAGGTAACATTTCAAAGTGTTAAATTAATGTATTGACAGTTTTTTATGTCAGGCGGTACAACCAAATAGCTGTATATATACTGTAGCTGTAGCGCTTGACATGGAAAGTGTACCAACCTACACATTCACAGTTTTTACCAGTATTTGAGAAAGCTCTACAAACCTTTTTATTCTGCCACAAGGATCAGTTGGGCTCCTCTGGATGATGCATTATCATGTTTACTGTTATTACCCTGTCAATTCATAATAAAAGAGCCGTGTTTGCAGTTATGCCACCCTGACATTTGAGAATATACAAATTGCTGGACAAAAGTTTTAAAATAATCTCAACAGCTTTAAAAGTGCTGATATTTATAATATTTGTTTGTATGTGAAAGGGTTCAAGCCTAAAATGATGCCATAGTATTTAGTTTTTTAGTATTAAGACACCATTTTAAATACTTTTCTTAGTCTCTTAATTTGTTCGGACAGTTGCACCACCTACCATTTTTGGGGTTTTGAGATAAAACATAAAATGATATGTATTATTTGAATGTACTACAAATGTTTTAAACTAAATTGGTTTTATAGAAAAAAGTGATGTAATGCTTGAATTTAAGTATGAATCATATACAATCTGCTCCACTTTACCACAACTCTACGATCTTCTGTTGGTCACACATCTTAATATTAAACGAATTCGCAGTTCAGAGTTCACCGAACTTGAACTTTGCAACACAGCAAACTACTTTGAATGTCTTCTTTGAATTGAAACTCAATAATTGATTTTGAATATATCTAGATAGGCCCGTCCCTAGTAGATGGTCTTGCAGTGCTGTGACTGCAGGAAGGGAGATTGAATGAGCTGTGCTGAATTCATTTGAAAAGCATCAGCCTGCTCTGAGAGGTCTGACAGAAATAAAGGGTCGACTTTTTTGTTGTTGTCATTTTCACAGGCAGAAATGAAGTGGAAAATGATGGTGCGACATTGGATAATCCTTCAAATTCAATCTAGTTCCCCTCTTAAAACACTGTACAATCCTGGCGCCGTATTAGTCCTGTCAAGGGCCATCGCCTTTACTATACCATACATCCCCGTAGAGGAGAATTGTTTTGCAATCCCTCTCTCTTGTTCATTCTCTCTCAGCCCTCCGGCTACCAGTGAATAGCACCAAGGGAATTGGATGAAACGAATGTCTTTTTTCTTTTCATATTTGTTTCATCTGGCACATTTGTACCTTTGGAGTGATGGACGCTTCCTGTCACTTTCAGTCCTCTCTCTTCGTCATTTGCCCACCCTCTTTTTTCCACTCGTCAGCTTTTTTGACAGCTTTCTGAAGGTTTTTTTTTTGCTTTGCACAGTGCGTTGATGGCGAGGCAAAGTTCAGGCGTGCAGAAAGGCAATATTAGCTGGAAATTGGAAAGAATTCATCCGTGCTGCTTCAGAATGAATTGAAACCTAGTCCCCTCTGCCGTATTGATTTCTTCTCTTTTTTGGCACAGCCTTTTCTTGTTTTCTCTCACCCATTTTTCCTCAGACCACCCTAACCCTCTTCCCACTTGCCTCAAAAATATTTGTTTGTACCACGGACCACATAAGGGCACTGACACTAGTTCACCCAGATTGACCGTTGGACCACTCAGAGTCAGGAAAAAAAAAAAAAAAAAAACAGTTTGGATAAACTCTTTCTTTAGTTAAAGCAATATTTCAGGTTAAAGGGATATTTCACCCACAAATTAAAATTCTGTCATTAATTACTCACCCTCATGTTGTTCCAAACCCATCAGAGATTAGTTCATCTTCAGAACACAAATTAAGATATTGATAGATTGCGACGTTACAACTACTTCTGGGCCATGAAAATGGTTATAACGTTGTACTCTATGAGGGGGAAGGAAAGCTTGTGGATTTCATCAAAAATATCTTAATTTGTTTTCCCTTCTATTGTAAGTGCCTCATTGTTACCTTGATATATATGAAGCATACAAAGTTCCGTCATGAAACTCTATATGGCGCAGGCTGATTGGTTCCTGCTGTATCAGTAGCCAATGAGCTCGCTCCTCAACCTTTAAATTCTTGGTCAGCATTTGCTGTAGCAGTTGCAGCGCACTTTCAGAAACCCTCCCCCTTCCCCAGCTCCACCTTTATAGATCTGCTACAGGGTAATTATGCTAAATTGAACAGTATTGTATTGGCGGTAGAAAGTCCTGTACTATATATGAAGAGCTCTTTTCCAAAATGCGATAAACGCCATTAAAAAAAAAATGAGTTTATCATGTCATTTTGCTGTGTACTGAACCTATTCACTGCTCCATCAACATTTCATGCCAAATCGCTATATTTCCTTGTTTAAAATGTACTGCAAGATGCAGTTTCTTTCCAAAGTGCGATAAACGCCGAACCTATTTTTAGCCTAAACACGATATATCTTCTCGACGAATCAGAATTCGATGAGCGTACTACGTAATCCAACAGGGCGGCACTCTGAACAGCTGTTTATTTACGTTCATTCATTCATACAAATGAGTGCTTTAAACTCTGATAACACTTTTGATGGCCTTGATGAGCAAGTGAGACCTACACCATGGGGGTAGAAAACGCCGACTGGACAAAGAAAATCACAAAAAACAACAAAAAAAGAAGTTTCGTCACTCAGGTAGCGCGTTGATAACAACAGTGGGATATCAACACAAAGCTGCTGCCAAAGGTTTCTGTCAGGCCGAGAGGCTGTCGCCGGACGATTTGAGGTGAAAAACCAAACAAGGTTGACCAGGATCACGCCATACTTCATCTCATGGACATCACGCAAGTGACAAGGAAGCGTCCGAAAGTCCAGGACCATAAGCACGCTAGCATTTGCACGCATACACACACTCGTATTCACTCACACGAGCTCGCGCACACACACACACACACTCGCATTCACTCACACACACACACACTCGCATTCACTCACACACACACACACACGCATACACTCACTCACTCACACACACGCATACACACACTCACTCACACACACACACACACTCGCATTCACTCACTCTCACACACACACTATGTGATTTAAAAAAAATGTATAGCAGACAATGGTCCTACTGTTTTACAGGTTAGACACTTTACTGTATGCACTATTAAATGCATTATTGATAATTAGGTTTTTTTCATGCATATGTAGTGGACAAGTTGGTCCTATTTGTTACAGGTTTTACACTTTACTAAAAATGAATGTATTTTTATGTGTATTATATGTTTTATATTTAGATGTATATTATATGTTTTATATTTATATTGGATATGTATTACTAAATAACTTATTGAATATTGTTATCATTATCATCAATAATTTATATTCATTTATGAGTCCCTGATTATATGTTGCATGTTCTCTTTTTGTTGTTTAAAAAAAAAAAAAGACAAACCATAAATAAATAAAAAAAATTGATGGATTTCTAGCGTTTTTTTAAAAAAATGAATGGATTTATAGCGTTTCGAAAAAAAAATTAATTAACTTTGAATTTATCATCAACAATATTGTTGTTTGATTTAATAATCATTGTTCAACATGTTCAGACTGAGCTAAAAAAACATTTTAACAGGATAAATTGAATATTCACAAAATGTGTGGGTCTAGGTAAAAAAAACTATTTTCCTGAAAACTATTGAAATGGATTTATAGCGTTTTGGAAAAGAGCTCCTCATATATATATATATATTATACAAATGCTGCAGACTTGTAATGAACCCACAGTATTCCTTTAAAAAAGGCACAAAACTACCAGCACACAAACATTAAAGCAGTAATTTTCATGATTTATTCGCGCCACAATGCATGCTGGGAACCAGAGTCCTGCTGTGTAAAATGAGCGAATCATATAGGCTCACTTGGAGGTTTCTGGCTTCACCGCTGGTTTATCCCAGATGATGAAGTGCGAAGAGTCTGACCTTTGCTCTCTGACCGGCAGTTCAAGTGCAGCCAAAGCGTGATATATTGGGCTTATTTTTAGCCACGCCTTGACAGCAGAGGTGACCAGATGAAGGACACGGCTCTTCATTACGGTGGCACTGCTGTTGTTGATTTCTCCTATTAGACTCCACCGTCTGCCTGATCCGCCGTGATGGAGAGGAGCGGAGCTGCGTTTACCACTCATTCGCTTTCTCATTTCAGAGATGGAGAAATTCCCCACAGTACGGCAGATTGCTGCTTCTTTTTGGAGGGCAAAAGATCATCTTTCTTTCTCTGCGCTTTCTCTCGTGTTAGCGCTTCCCTTCTCGTCCTCTCGTTCCGTCTCTCTCTCGCCCTGTATTTGGATGAAAGTGAAAAGCTATTAGCTTAATAGTTTAATCAGGTAGTTTAGGTACGCCGGCTCCTTCATGGTTCACCTGTGGCCTTGATTAAGCATTGTTTACCTGCGCTGAGGCTAGCGTCGGCAGATTGGAGGCTGTCTCTGATGTCTAAATATAGCGCGGCGGTTTACACAATGTCAGGCTAAGAGATGCTTCGTTCTCATCAAATGTGCCATTTTGAAATGTGATGGCAGGTGACTGGCATATCTGAGTGTTTTAAAAGTCATTTTTGCAGATGGTTGGAACATGTAGAACGTTCAATAATACCTTGAGAAAACTAGCAGTCCCATTTATCTCAATGGCAGTTGTTCAGTTAGTGCTGTACTTAATTTTGAAAGGCATGTCTAGTCGTAGCAAGAAAAAAGAGCCTTTTTTCCTATAAATGCTAAAAATACAATTTTGACCTCTGAATGCTAATGTATAATAGGATGGAAATGATGATACTTTGGGAATTTTAATATGCGCTGTTGACAAGTTAATCTAGTGATAATTTAAACAGTGAGAACGTATATTTTTTGAAAGTTCTCAGGGTCAGAAGTGCCCATACTCGAAGAAACACACTTATGAAGAAATATGTTACTTGTGTCCTAATATGTGGCTACTTTTGAATGACTACAATTCCCATTGAATTGTGTAGTAACTGCATCAACCACCAGGGGCTAACAGGGCTATGCTAACCTGCAAAACGTTAACTGCTTGATCTAAACTAAAGCCCGGGACACACCAAGCCAACGTCAAAAAACTAGCGGTGACAAAAGCGGACTGTGTCGTCACCTCTCGTCGGCTACGTCTCGTCCAAAAAGCTGTGCTTGAACACACTATAAGGTCTAAAGGCGACTATATCAGCAGATATCAATAGTCTATTTTCGTCATTCAAAAAGGGAAACCGAAACTAGGACTCCAGATATACAAACCACAAACAAAGCAGCGCTTGATACCATTTTTAATATCAATCACGCTGATCCCTTTCTTCATTCCAGTCGGCTCATGTAATTATGAAAATATTTGCGCATTCGAAAGGTAAGATGACGTAAAATGATATCAGTCTTCTTTCTGTATTGTCTTGTCTACTTTGCCTGCTTTCTCTCACACAGTCGACAAAAACCTGACAATGTCCGACTAGAGCCGACCGACGGTTAAAAACGGCGACGTCATCTTGGTGTGTCTCAGCTTTTCGATTACCTCCAAATTGTTTCTGTGAACTCCGTTTGCTTACATGGTCGTCATTTGCGGCTGACAGATGGGGTATTTAGCGTGACCGTTCTTAACACAGTCCTGCGCAAAAGGAACTGATGTATGGGATAATAATATCAACTGGCAGAGGAATAAAATATGCCTCTTTTCTCATGCTCTCTTGCTCACAGTATCATAAGATATGGGTATTGAGCCAGGCTTTTATTACAGGCTTAATAATTAAGCAATATTTTCCAATCAGCCAAAGCTGACAGTGTCTGGCTAACGATTTAGCCGCTGAACCGCCCTGACTGAGGTGTGATGCATCATGGGATACGCCGTAGTCAGGATTAGAGTGAGTTAAAAGATCTGTGAAATTATAATTGGCGTATGGTGGGGTGGGGTGAATTAGGGAAAAGAAGGGGACAGGAAATACATGAAGGACAAAACGACATTTAAGGCTGGGTGTAACATGGTTTAACCTTGACATCCCGACAAGTTTGATTTGTATCTTTATTCTCACCCACACTTATACGCACACATTTTGAAGCTTTTTTGCAACCGCGAAAGTGCTTTGAAAAAACACAGCAAGGTCAGATGTCTCGGTTCATTCTTCCTTTAAACCAGCGTCTGACCTGACCTTTTCCTGTCATGTACCGGAAAATCGATCCCTCCAGCATATTTCCACAAAAACTCCATCATATTCGGATTGTTATTGCCGGTACGGTGCTTTATATATGTGTGGGTATCGGCTACAACAAGCACTATGGTCCGTGTCAGCATGAGATCTCTGTAAAGCTCTCATTTCTGTTGTTTTACTGAGAAAGAGATGAGAAGGGATCTATGGCTCGTTCATGGCCCCAGACAATGAGCCCGCCCTGGGCTTCGGCACTTGAGACCGACCCTTAAGCTTGGAGTTGTTTGCTGGAGGGTTTGGAGATAAAATGACAGATTACGAGAAGCTGTCTAGAGGATGGAGCTTGAGCAAAAGCCAAGAGTTCTGAGAGACATTCTGACCGAACCGACAACAATTTTAATTCATCATACAGTATGTTGTTTTATTTTTTGTTGTGAATTTTTTTTTTCAGTTTAGTTTTTCCTTCAATGCTTTTATTTAGTTAACATTGCGAAATTAACAAAATGTCAGTTTGCAGTTTGGAAAATTTGGCTTGGGAATTCTGAGATTTTAGAAAGTTTGCTTTGTCTTACTGCACATATTTATATGACTGGACTATGTATTTAAATCTATAATAGATGGTCTGATTGACACCACACAAACTGTATATTTGATTAATTTATTGAGCAAGTCTCGTCTGCCCCAGTGGACATGTTGAGTTAGTCTCACAGAAATATATTCACTACAGTCTGAGGTTACAGTCTTTTATTCATAATTCTTCGTGCGTTTTCTGTCAATGAACAGTCAGGGAGAATGGGGCTCTGTTATGTCCTTGTGCATTGTGGGAAATGCACATGCTGTTTGGTCGCTGTTTCATCAGCATTTCAGTTCAGCATGCCAGCCCCCTGAAAATGGTTATTTGATTCAAGACAATGTGAGAATCCTTTTGTGTTTGTCAAGGTGAATGTTGCAGGAATCTCATTGTTTGCGCTGTGCCGTGCATTTGGCTCTCTCTCTCATGATCTATTGTTTGCATTATTCATTGTATTTATACAGTTGAGAAGCATAAACAATGACAGACAACATTGTAAGCCCCAAAACAGTCTTCCCAAAAGGGTATTGCATGTCAAGGACGTCTGGGGTCATATTATCAAGATCGCAAGTTATAAAACAAATGCAACTTATAACAATGAAACATGCATAGAAGAAAGTGAAAATATATAGATAAATATACTGTATATAAACAGTATTGGGTGCAATGCATTACTAAGTAATTAATTACATTTAAAATTTTACAAAAAGGATTACTCATAAATTTTATATAATTTAATTACAGTTACTTCTGATGTAATTGCATTACATACTATATACATCGATCAGGCATAACATAATGACTAATATTGTGTCGGTCCCCCTTCTGCTGCCAAAACAGCCCTGACCCATCGAGGTATGGACTCCACTAGGCCCTGTGGTATCCAGCACCAAGATTTTAGCAGCAGATCCTTTAAGTCCTGTAAGTTGCGAGGTGGGACCTCCTTGGATCGGACTTGTTTGTTCGGCACATCCCACAGATGCTCGATTGGATTGAGATCTGGGGAATTTGGAGGCCAAGTCAACACCTCAAACTCCTCAAACTATTCCTGAATCATTTTTGCTTTGTGGCAGGGGCAGGGCGCATTATCCTGCTGAAAGAGCACCGTTTCCATGAAAGGGTGTCCATGGTCTGCAACAATGCTTAGGTAGGTTGTACGTGTCAAAATAACATCCACATGGATGGCAGGACCCAAGGTTTCCCAGCAGAACATCATCTTTGAGGGCAAAATGTTCACTTGCTGCCTAATATATCCCACCCACTAACAAGTGCTGTGATGAAGAGATAATCAGTGTTATTCACTGTTATTCACTTTATGTCATATTGTTATGCCTGATCGCTGTGTGTGTATGTGTGTGTGTATATATATATATATATATATATATATATAGAGTATATATATATATACACACATACACACACACCGATCATATATAAACACACATATACATGTAATTTTGACTATTTCCTCTTATGTATATTTTTTTTCACTGACGAAGGCAGAACAGCCGAAATGTTTGTCTTTATATCTCCTGTTTTAGTCAATAAAAAACATTTTAGAGTGCAGACCTTCTGTATTGTGTTTTTTTCACAATAGATTTTTTGTGTTTCACAGGGAACAGCTGAACAATTTTTTTTGGTGACAGAATGAAGGTTTGATGACACTATATAAATTTGTTTGACATCATGATGGTTTGATGACACAATATTAATCTCCGGGTGAACTACTCCTTTAACACCAAGTGGGGCAGAGAGAAGCGTGAAAGAGATTCATTGATATGTGAATATATACAGAACTGGCAGAGCCTATTTGCTTGTCTATTGATCTGAGGGAGAATCCTAATGTGAAGCTTATAATTTGAGCCAGTGACCTGAAGAGCAGGTCCACTGTTAGTGATGTGGGTTAAAAGGCCGGGAGATGACATGGAATAAAAGCACTTATGGCAGCCCTGCCTTTGACATGACAATCAATACATTGAAAAAGAGGTGTTTAGTTCCACTTTAGTTCAGAGCCAGGAAAAAATGGAAAACCTGCAATTTAAAGAGCATTTGCAATCAAAGGAGCAGTTCATCCAAAAATGACAAATGCTATTTACTTGACCTCATAAATCTATCACATATGTCACGGGTGCTATATTGCAAGTCTTCGGATGCTATATGATATAATTTTGTGAGGAACAGACTAAAATGTTATTGTTGAAAAATATTGACATCAACAATTTGTGATTAAATTATTCTGATCGTTGTTTTATCCAGCTCGCAAAACCAATCAAAATCATCTGTTCATGTATGAATGGTTGTTTTGAATTTGATCTTTTCAATTAATTGTTTATTCCACTACACAAAACTGATCTGAAATTATGTTCATGAATTTATTGTCAGATCTTTTTAAAGAATCATTTGATTCAGTTCACACAACCAATTTGAATAATTTGACCGAATTGCTGTTATGAGTCAAATATTTTTAATGAATCATTTTGATTCAGTAGGCTACATGAAACTCATATGTTCAAGAATGAATCGTTGCTTTGAGTCAGAACTTTTCAAATGAATTGTTTGATCCACAGCACAAAATCAGTCTGAACCGTTTGTTCATTAAAGAATTGTTGTTTGGAAACAGATCTTTTTAATGAATCATTTTGTTTCAGTAGTCCACATGAAACTGAATCTGAATCATTTATTAATGAATTAATTGTTCTTTTGGTCTCTGTTTTTTTTTTGTGAATCGTTTGGCCCAGTTTTTTTTTCTGAATCAGACTGAATCATTCTTAACTGATTTACTGACTCAATATGGTTATTATTAACATATATCCCCAATTTTCCCTGCTGTAATCTGTAACCACCAATACCAGCATCCCCAGAGATTCAACCAATCACACTTCACTTTGTGCACAAATAGTATTTGCAGTGAGTCTTTTTGTGAATAGGTGTGGGTGTAGTAGTCCACTGAAGGTCTTGTTTTTGTTCAGCTTGTCAAAATATAACAGTGAAACGAAAAAAATATATATTTTGCAAGAAATGAACAAAGTAATAGCTCTCTTTATTTATTTTTTTTTTTTCATCTCTGTCTTTCCCCCCTCATAAAGTATCAGTATTTACCACAGAACTGTTGACAGAGGTATAGGAGCAAAAGCAATTTCGTCTGGCTGGTGAAACGTGGGCTTGTCACGGTTCAGAATAGGACTGCAGAGACCATAGCCGCACATCTATTTATGATGTTCAATGGCCACAAGAGATGGTGAGAAATGGCACATTCCACCCTAAAGAAAAATGTGCGAGTTGGAGGTGTAAAGGTTGTTGTAAAAGACAGACATAGGATTATCACTAATAATTAGAGGCAGGAAGTTTGAAGGGGAGGGATTCCATAACGGAGGTTTGAACTGAATATGTGGCATGTCAAATTAGTGATGAGCTATGGAAGAGGTTGAAGGGCATTTTCAGAGACAACTTTTGTAGAGAATATAAAGAGATTGCGATTCTTTTCATCTCTGGTTGTCCTTCAACAAAGGCTTTCTTGAACGACAGCTTTGATTATGCGCTATATGACCAGAATTTTCGCAGTACTTGGGCTTTATTGACCTTACATAAATGCAGCTGCTGTGGGTTTTGTTTGTAACACATAATCAATTTTTTGTTAAATTAGCTCAGAGTCATTGCTGGACGGACCCCTGAGAGCTGAATAGCTTCTTGTCTTTGGCTGTGAAGGCCAGATCCAAAGGAAACGGTGAAAAGGAAAGTTGCAGTACTTGTGTAGGAGTGTAATTAAACAAGCCACAAAGCTTGTTTCGTTCTTTTGTTCCTTTCTTCTCAATGGAACACATACTTCAACACTTGGCGGACATGTTTTGCTGCAACATTCAACTAAGGTGTTTGATGCCACAGCTGTCAATAAAGGGCCTTCGCTCAGCCTTCGCTCCCCACGTGCATCAATGAGCCATGGCCACCCATGACCCTGTCGCCGGTTCACCATTGTTCCTTCCTCGGACCACTTTTGATAGATACTGACCACTGCAGACGGGGAACACCCCATAAGAGCTGCAGTTTTGGAGATGCTCTGACCCTGTCGTCTAGTCATCACAATTTGGCCCTTGTCAAACTCACTCTAATCCTTTAAGGACAAAATGTTAATTTGCTGCCTAATATATCCCACCCACTAACAGGTGCCGTGATGAAGAGATAATCAGTGTTATTCACTTCAACTGTGGTCATATTGTTATGCCTGTAGATAAAAAATAAATATAAAATATTTATATTGAAAAGTTTGGGGATGGTGACATTTTTTTAGAGGCTTAATTCACCCAAAAATGAAAATTGGAAAAATTGGTTTGGAACGACATGAGGGTGAGTAATTAACCCCCTCGGGTCGGCTGGCGCGCCGGCGCGATCAACTCGTTTTTTTTCTTATCAGTGCCAAAGAGACTCAAATAACTCTGTCAATTTTTATCATTCAGGCAAGTGTTATACATCATTATAATCTGTTAAGGTTCTACTTTTATTTGTGTACAGTCACAATAAAAACAAAATGTTGTGCTTTCAAAAACATTAAAAATAGTAGTCAAATATTTTGATAATTTAAAATATAATAGGCCTTTTTAATGTGCCTTTGTTGATTACATTCTAAATAAACTACAACAAAATATATTTATTTTGTCCTTTTGCTTAGCTCTCTCAGTCACATACCTGAGGCCATTCATTATGCAGGTCATTATGCGCCTCATTATGGATTCTTTTGTCTCTCAGGTGTGATTCACAGCATTATTCATGATCATTCACACCCCTTCACATACGGCCTTTGTAAAGAAAAAGTGTCTTAAAATGTAAATCAATATATTGTTTTATGTAAATGTATAGGCACAATTATTCTCACATCAGTTTAAAGCAAAAACTTTAGGCAACAACACCCATTAGTCAAAAGTCTTGTCGACACATATCTATTGTGTGTTTTGAGGCCTTAATTTGGTGTCTTACATTTTTTGTTTTTTTTCCAAAAACCAAGCGTAAACGTTATTCTTTCAAAAATACAAGCATGTACATACATGTTGCCCTCATATTATGGTAGCCCAGTTTGTGCTGAATACAGTGTAATTACACTTTTGCCATTTATATGCTTATACGCAACTGAAATTGTTTTGATTAATTGTACAGTAATATTGTGAAATATTATTCATTATATTTTTATTTAATATCTTTTGAAGTGTAATTTATTCCTGTGATGGCAAAGCTGAATTTCCAGCAATAGTCATTCTTGCAGTACATCTAGCCAACTGGCCTTTTATTTCCCTACTGAAGCCAGTTATTTTGGACATGTGATAAAGCATATTAATGACCATTTGGTCAAACATCTGCAGGATTGTTTCTATGTAGCCATGGCCTAATGGTTAGCATGGATGCACTTACTGACTGATACATTGAGTAGCAGTGCTCCTGTGGTAGTTCGAATCTGCCTCACATCATTTTCACATCCTGTTTCTCCATCCACTCTACAATAAATGAAAGTGTCTAAAATTACCCCCCAAAAATCTTTTTTTCCTGAAAGACAGATAGACAGATTAGTGTTAAAAGTTAAGCCGTGTCCCATTAAATCGGGATGTAGCCTCCCTCGCAGAAGTTGTAGTAATGAGCTCGTAGCTATAGTAATGGACACAGACATACAGGCCTTCGGGAATGGATGTGGTTGCATCTGTGCCGAAATCATGTTCCTCATTATGGTACTGATCGAACGAGTGATGACTGAGGAAATGAAAAATCAATGCGACTAGCGGATTGAATAAGGGAGGAAAAGAAAAAGACGAGCTACAGAGATCCTACACAAAGCAGATACTTTTGATTCAGTTGTGATTTCTAATTAACGTGAGTGTTTGAAATGTGTATGAAAGTGCTCTGGATCACAATGCTGGGCCGTTGCAGGATTAATGATATGACCTTTGAAGAGCCAGGCTGTGATTTCCAGTGTATTTACGATCATTAGAGCTTCACTTCACGCCCGCGCTCCCAGAATAAATGCATCAGGACTGAAAAAGATTGGAAAGAAAGGAATGGGCAGGGGCAGCCATATCAAGACGCAAATCCATATCTCTGTCATCCTCGGCTTCCCGCAATAGTAATTTCTCATTGCGCAAAAGTAGCAGCTAAATACGGCTGTCACTCCTCTTTTGAGTGCTTAATATCGTTCTGTTCGTCCAGCAGCATAATATGGTTTTGTTCACACACAGTTCAGTTATGAAACCAGAGTGAACCCAAAATCCCTGCTATCATTTATTCATGTCTGTTTAACTTTCCCACAAACACACTTAATATGTAAATCCACAGTAACATTGTGAACAATCAGTGTTTGTGGGTTTGGTTGAAGAAAGCGCTTTCCTTTTTTACTGACTTAAATGTTTTTGATCGATATAGTATTTTATAATGTATAATTATTAGGGCTGTCAAAAGATTAATCGCGATTAATCGCATCCAAAATAAAAGTTTGTGTTTACATAATATATGTGTACTCTGTTAATTATTATTTATATATAAATACACACACATTCATGTATATATTTAAGAAATATTTGCATGTATATACTGTATATACATTTATATAATCTATAATATATATAAATATAAATGTTTTATATATAAAAATAATATTTTTTTCTTAAATATATACAGGCTTGTGTGTGTATTTATATTAAATAATAATTAACAGAGTACACACACATATATTATGTAAACACAAACTTTTATTTTGGATGCGATTAATCACGATTAATCTTTTGACAGCCCTAATAATAATATTATATTGCATTACTTTTATAATCATTATTATTATTCTTAAAACTCAGGCAATTTTTTTTTCATGTTTTGCTGTTGTCACAAGGCTTATGTCCGATCAAACATGTATGCGTATACAGAATGCATTTTTTTTTACATTTAATATGATGATGATTAATATTTTAAAATACAAAAGTTCTGTCATGAAACTCTAGATCAAGAGTGTCCAATCCTGTTCCTGGAGGGCCACTGTCCTTCAGAGTTCAGCTCCAACCCCAATTGAACACACCTGAACCAGCTAATCAAGGTCTTAATGCAGCCATCGACTGTGCGAGTTCGGACTCTCGTGAGGTTGTGAGCTATTGCACACGTTACGAGCCAGTTAACCTGATAATCACATCAAAGCAGCTGGTACACGGCACGAGCCATATGAGCATCAATGATTTCCACACAATATCTCCCAAGAAAAAAAAAATGCCTGTAAACTCGTACAAAAGCAAAAAACGCACCATGTACCCCCAGCTTTAGGCCCAATCCCAATTCTATTTTATACCCCTTTGCCTTCCCCTACCCCTACACCTACCTGTTCCCCTTGCCCCTTGAAACAAAGTGCCAAGGCGTAGGGGTGAAAATATTCCCCTAAGAAATGGGACACCACTACTATACCATTACACGTCATCATACCCCGTTTCTTTTATTATATAATCCTGTGACATTTAACCAGTATGAACAGCAATGAAGTGCGTAGGCTATATCTAACAGAAATCAGGCGCGAGCACATTTAACAAATTACTCACTCCCAACAGAGTTTTGCGCTGTATTTGGACTTAATAAAATGGCGCTTGTTTTCAGTTCAAAAACAGCCAGAGTTTCCTAAGATGATACAGAATGATACAGAACAAACAAGACTAGTGAAGCTGCTTTTGCATGGGACCAAACTGTTCTCTTTGTTTATTAACCGTTCCATTCCGTGCTGATCCGAGCCGGCCGGTACGGATATGGTTTCGTTATCCACTGTGGTGCTGCGATAATGTTAAACGTCAAGTCAGTCGTTGCCTTGGTAACGCGAGAGTTTACGGACGATATGTATTGTAAATATCGACTGCGTTATGAAGGATGACCAGATATATCATTTTTAACTATTATTAATATGTGTTCAAATCACCCAAATAGTGCGTTTAGCAAGCTACGGAGAAACGGCAGCCAGGCGACACGCAAGTGATCGATCCCAAGTGGCAACACACACACATTCTATGCAGCACAGTAGTCGGTGGAGGGAAACTCCTCATACCCCTTCGTTCGAAGTGTGGTCCTGGAAAATCTTCATTTGAAGGGCTATCTGGCCCTTCCCCTTACCCCTACCACTCCAGCGAAAAAAGAATCTAGACACCCCTACCCCTTCACGTGAACGCGCAAAACGAAGGGGTAGGGGAAAGAGAAGGGCTAAGGGGTAGAAATGGGATTGGGCCTTAGTCATACTAGAAGCTTCCAGGCAGGTGTGTTGAGGCAAGTTACAGCTAAACTCTGCAGGACAGTGGCCCTTAACAGTAGACCTTAACTCATCTGCTTGCAGTCACATCATTCTCTATAGGGCACAGCTGATTGGCTCCTGCTGTATCAGTAGCCAATGAGATTGCTGATCAACCTGAGATTGCTGATTCAATTCTTGGTCAGCATTTGCTGTAGCAGTTGCAACGTGCTTTCAGAAACCCTTTACCTTCCCCAGCTCCACCTGTATAGATCTGCTACAGGTAAAAGCTATAAAAGGTTGTGCCCAAACATTAAAGGCCCACTGAAGTGCCTTGAAACCAGGCCCAGTTCCAGAATCAAAATTACCGAGGGTGCTCTAGTAAAGTGCAGATAGGCTAAGCAACAGCCATTTACCAATAATTGGAATTTCAAAAATATTTTGCTAGAAATTGTCCATTAATCTATTAGTCTGCCTTTAAATTGCTTTAATGCGTTACTAGTATTTTAACATGTCATCTTCCTGAGAACCAGAAAAAAAGGTTTTGTGAATTTAGTTTGGAGCATTAATTTATTTTTTATTTTTTAATTCCTATTACTTTTTTTTTTTTTTTTTTTATTTTTAATTTCCTTCTTTTTATTTTTTGTATTCCTGTTATATGCTCTATCCGCTATGTGGAGGACAACAGAACCCATTTATTGAGAAAATGAAAATACATGAATTGACAAACAATGGGATTTTTTTTTCATTCACCAATGCATTGTTTTTTTATCCAAACTTTGTATAAATATGATTCTCAATGTTATGAAAGATACTGAATAATTTGATATACCATTTACTTATGCAATATGTGTGTAAACATGGCCATAAATGTCTTTCCCATACCAGGCAATGCATACACTGTATCTAATTTGAATATGAATGTGTTTTGGGACAATATGTAAATGTCAAAAGACGTGTAATAATATTTTCATAAGAATGTCTTATATTTCATAAGACTATCCAGATTTAAAACTGTGTATGTTGTCAGAGAAATCCACTAAATAATGTCCTCTACAGAGGCAAAACCTCTAATCTGGGTCTCAGGAGGATATTTCTGTCTCGTGCAGTGGCATTTATATTTAATATTTTAATATTTATTTAGATGTCACTTCCGAAACTTTTCTGCATGCAATTGGCCGTTGGTCCTCTTACCATGACTGTAGCCTCGAAAGTGAGCCAAGATCGCTACGATCACTAAAATGCTGTTGCTTTGTCAGTTCATCGCAATCTCACAAAGTTCCGTTATAAAAATTAAGTTTAATTAATTATGTAAATCTCTTACTTACATCGTGTCTTGACTTTGTTTGTTAATGAGAGGTTTCGCAAGCCTGCATTAACTCTTATAGCACTGAATAAAAACTCTTTGAGCGGTGAGATTCTGATCGCATTCGAGAGATCAATAACTATATCTGTGATTGACTACATTCACAGCTGCAAAAACACGCTGTAAATAGATGCATTTGACGCTCTACAGAGCTCAGACACAAATGTGCAAATCTGCCAAATCTGTTTGGCCAATATTATTACAGTATCAACTGAGGGTGCTTTTGCTTGCATTTGAGCAAGCAAATACTCCTGTAGAACCGGGCCTGCTTGAAACGCGCAGCATTTTTCAATATTTTATCGTAATTTTCCCTGAAACCGGAAGACAGGGCGGGACATATTGAACAGCCCCTCCACCTTTTTTAAAGGGGCTATATGCAACTTTTCCCCCAAAATAAACGTAACAATAGCCTTTTTATTTTACCATTTATGACTCAAACATCTCCTGATGAGCATACTGACACCTTGTCCGCTCACAGTGGGTGGACCTATAAGCCTGTATCCTATTTTTCCTATTTTCTGGCGGGTCGTCTTTTCCCGCGCTGTCTGCGGATGTGACGTCACCACCGCTGCGAGAGCGAGCAGAAAATGAGAGCAGTTCTGTTTTTTGGCCACAGGTGTCAGTCACGAGTCTAAATTTCAGAAAAACGCATATAGCCCCTTTAAAACAGCCAATAGCATTTTGTTTATATCACAGTTTGACTAGAGCCTTTCAACTCGGTAAAGCTGCAGTTGCCTCCTAATCTTTAACCATTTCTCATCATAATCTCCACCATATCGCTTTGAAAAAACAGCCTTCTGTGCAGAATTCAAATGGGTCCGATATGTTTGTTTGCTCTGTGCTCTCGTGCCTCTGGACTGAATGTGTGCGCTCGCTGCGGCAGTGCGCGGGAAATTAACGTGAAACCAGACGTAATTCACCTCAACTGAAAGCATAGTTACACTGTCTGAATCATTCCCTAACCCCTATATAGTGCACTGTGTGTCATTCACCTTGTAGAAAATAGTAATTGTGTGAACAAGTGCCCGATTTCAGCCGTGCTTTAGATTCTAGAGAGAATTTGATTGGACAGAAGATGTGATGAGAAGCTGATGTCATACAAATCTGTGATCCATTTTAGCGGAAGTGAGAGACTATGTTTTGACTGCTTATATCTCCTAAATGTGAATTTCATAACCTTAAGACTAACATATTCATACTAAAAGCTAAAAAACCTTTAAGCAGTTTTTAACATCAAGTCTTGGGTTTACATTTTATCTGTGAGTATATGCCAGTGGTCTGTACTTGTGTGGGTGGCCAGATAACAGAATGACCCATTCTGTCCAGCTATGAGCACCTCACCTGCCCATCCCATGATGCAGTGCAACCTTCCACAAACAATAACGACCCAGTTGCTTGGCATCTGGCCTGGCCCTTCGACCAGCACTGCCCACATTAGCCTTAACTCTGACCAACACACAGCGCTCTGATCTGGTCTCAGACTGTGAAGCCTCAAGCTCTCAGCAGTGTACGTTCAGAGAGGCTGCCATGTCTGGCATGAGTCATGTTTTCTTCTGACCTGGACATGGACGGCAACTTCGGAGCAATTTAAAATATGCAAAGATTATTCTTGCTTTTATTTTCTCCATCTTTTGTGTTTTATTGTCTTCCTCTTCCTCTGTATTGCTGTCTTCAAGCCACGTCAGATTGGTTTTATTTATAAGATGAGATCTATCATAATGTGGTTCTTACCAATAGCCTTTTGTGACTGTCAATTGAATATTCATGGCAGAAGCGAAATTATATCGGTCCAAATAATGTTTTAAATGTCTATATTGTCTATAGCTTTAGCTGGAAAATACCACTCATTTAGCTGCTTTCACAACAACCATTTCACATCATTCTCAGAGGCAAAACACATAAATCATCAGCTGCACAGCTAATGCACTTTATTTGCTCTTTATGTTGTCATATTAGTACTAAGACAACTTCTATTTTGTCAGAAAGTGAAACGGATAGAACGAAATATGAGATTACATCTAAACTCAGAAAAAGGAACTTCAGAGCATGATAACTTAAAGCATGTGTCCTGTCAAGTAGTATTCACAAAATTGACTTGTGAGATTATTGGTACATGTCTCTTTTCAGGATATATTTGGGAGCAGATGTTATGGGGTTATGGAGTTTATTCTTCACAAAGTTACACCTTAGATTAATGGATTGATACTTGACAACATAAATCGTAAAGAATTTTGTTAAATGTTATTCCAGCTTCCATGCTTTCAATTTAAGCAATTTCCCAGATAAATAAATAGATAGAGAGTAATTAAACCAATACAACGTTGATGCAGCGTTCTCTCTTTACTCCTGAACTGAGCTGGTTTTACTCACGTAAAATTGCATGAAAAATAATTCTGAAACCCTGTCACATTAGTCGTGTAGAGCCAAATGGACTTGGCAGCTCTCCACTATTGAGCACCAGGCCGTATTTGGTGTAATACAGGGCCTTTTGCATAATTGGGACATATTTTAAATGCATATTTGTTAACACCCTCATCCCTGGCATTTAACGATTGTGAATCATTCAGTAGATGAATACAGGCAGTAATTTCTGAAAGTCTTTCTCATTTATTTACCATCGTTGGCTCTTGGCTCTCCTCCCAGTGCTCTGAAGAGAGGGACGCCATTGGCCTCTGCCAGTTTCTTAATTTGTATTTTTTCGCACCAGTGCATTTTTGGCTGGTTTTGGGTTTGTTATAAATAAAAAAAGAAAGAAAGAAAAGACAAATTGGCAGAAAGTGAGGATTCATCTAATTATAGATTCCTTTTTCCCCTTTCTTTTTTTTTTGGAATTCACAGATTGTTTCTCACCACACACCACTTGCTCTGTCTGTTTTTTTTAAAAAACACGCTTACCTGAAAAAAACACCCGCTTTGAAGTCAGATCTGTCACATAGGCGTATCCTAGTGTGAGAGACTCCACTCAGTTTTTTTCTATTTTTAACACAGCTTGATAAAACTGTTAATTTGTAGCAACTACCTCTCTCACAGCTCATCTACACTGAGAGAGAATGTTATGATGTGACAAAACTCTCCTGTTTAATGATTAAAATCCTGTAGATCATGAATGTTATAGTGTTACAGCCTCCTGAGAAACATTGTTTACAGCATAAGAAAAAAATAAAATGTTTGCAAAATGATATTTTATTCATATATGTTATGCTATGTCCTCTGTAGAGGACACCAGGACTCAATAATAATAAAAAATACATGAATAGACAAGAATAGGCAAAAACCAATACATTTTTAGGTTTCAGGATTTTTTTATACCAAACTTTGTATAAAGATGATTCTCAAATATGTTATGCACTAAATTGGCAAAAGTTGTGAGACGCCTGCCTTTACATGCACATGAACTTTAATGACATCCCATTCTTTATCCGTAGGGTTTAATATGTAGTTGGCCTACCATTTGCTTTTATACCAGCTTCAACTCTTCTGGGAAGGCTTTCCACAAGGTTTAGGAGTGTGTTAATGGGAATTTTTGACCATTCTTCTAGAAGCGCGTTTGTGAGGTCAGACACTGATGTTGGACAAGAAGGCTTGGCTCGCAGTCTCCGCTCTAATTCATCCCAAAGGTGTTCTATTGGGTTGAGATCAGGACTCTGTGCAGGCTAGTCAAGTTCCTCCACACAAAACTCGCTCATCCATGTCTTTATGGTCATGTTGGGACAGGAAGGGGTCATCCCCAAACTGTTCCCAAAGTTGGGGGCATGAAATTATCCAAAATGTCTTGGTATGCTGAAGCATTAAGAGTTCCTTTCACTGGAACTAAGGGGTCAAGCCCAACACTTGAAAAACAACCCCCACACCATAATCCCCCATCCACAAAACTTTACACTTGGCACAGTGCAGTCAGGCAAGTACCGGTGTCCTGGCAACCGCCAATCCCAGACCAGTCTATAGGATTGCCAGACAGAGAAGCTTGATTCGTCACTCCAGCGAACACGTCTCTACTGCTCTAGAGTCCAGGGGCGGCGTGCTTTACACCACTGCATCCGACGCTTTGCATTGCACTTGGTGATGTAAGGCTTGGATGAGCTGCTCAGCCATGGAAACCCATTCCATGAAGCTCTTTATGCATTGTTTTTGAGCTAATCTGAAGGCCACACAAAGTTTGGAGGTCTGTAGCTTTTGACTCTGCAGAAAGTTGGTGTCTTCTGCGCACTGTGCACCTCAGAATGCGCTGACCCCACTCTATGATTTTACGTGGCCTTCCACTGCGTGGCCGAGTTGCTGTTGATCACAAATGTTTCCACATTGTTATTATACCACTAACAGTTGACTGTGGAATATTTAGTAGTGAGGAAATTTCACTAATGGATTTATTGCACAGGTGGCAACCTATCACGGTACCACGCTTGAATACGCAGGTTTTCCCATTATATACAATGTATCTATTGTATCTAATTTGTATGTCAATGTGTTCTTGGGGCAACATGTAATGAAAAAGAAATGTAATAATGGGAGTAGTAATTGGGAAGATTTTCATAATAATATAATATTTCATAGGAATATTGAAATATAATTTCTTTCCCTATTCATTTGTGTCGCCAAAATGCCTAATAAACATAATTGACATGTATGCAATCAATGCCCTGTACCATAACAGTCATATTTTGATTTGAAACCCCATAACATTTTCCTGAGATGTTGATTTATGACAAACAATTCAAACATTTGTCAGATTTAAACGATAATTACAAAATATTATCATATTTCCATAGGAGTGCTAAATTTGAGCACTATATTAATTTCAGTCATTTTTAAAGTCCAATGAGAGGTAGTTGTCATTGTGAAACTTCCATTAACGTTTGGTATCTCTGAAAAGCCCTGAATGTGCTCTTTACAGGACATCCAGAGTTAAAACTGACATGTATGGTGTCAGAGAAATGGACACAAGTCTATTACTGGGTCCCAGGAGGATAGGAATGTTATAGTGTTATGTCTCTTGCTCACAGTGCTGAAGTTTTCTCATGAGTAGCAGCGACATGCACCATCCGAACGGAAAGCTCATGCATTTGATAATGCATTTCATTTTTATTTGCAGTGTGTAGCCCGCACATGTGAGGCCCATATAACAGTTTGTTTTCTGAATATAGGACCATTTTATGCTCCTGTTTTACTCAGCGGTGGAATAGACTGTGTAACGCATAAAAAAATCCAAAGGATTGTGTCAGTGTGTGTTTTTGGAAATTGCCTGCCAAAAGGTCTTTTCCAGGAGAGTGACAACCTCAAACAAAAGAGGTTAGGTATTACGTGAAAAACCGATCCTTCAAAGGTTGTTAATGCTTTAATGGAGATCACCGTTTCATGTTTCATCGGCTCCATTACAAGCTCTGAACTGAATTTGTATTCCATGTTATGACAGAAGCAGAGTTTAATTACAGACAGCCTTTCAGTTCTCCTAAGTTTCCTTTTTATTAATTCCTTCAATTACCTTACAGCTGCTTTCTCTTTGATCACATTAAAGCCGACAACAAAATTATCAGCTCTCTCCTAGCCCTCACAAACTAGGTTGTACGGTTAAAGAGTGTGGGCTTGTTGGGTGTAAGAGCCCTTTAACATTTGTCTTTGAAAGTGAAGTTTAATATTTTCTGATATTGAAATACTTTCTCCTGTTTCATCTTTATATGCAGAATAATACGTGCTTTTTTTAGGCTCATTTCCCTGAATAATGTCAACAGTGTGATGCTTTCGATGGGGATTCCACCCATGTGCCAGCATTTAGCCAGCAGCCATATCACCCTGTAGCCAGAGACTGGTTTCCCACTGAAGCTAAGCAGGGCTGAGCCTGGTTAGTACCTGGATGGGAGATCAAATTGGGAAAACTAGGTAGCTGCTGGTAGAGGTGTTAGTGAGGCCAACAGGGGTGCTCACCCTGTGGTCTGTGTGGGTCCTAACGCCCCAGTATAGTGATGGGGACACTATACTGTAACAAGCACCGTCCTTCGGATGAGACGTTAAACCGAGGTCCTGACTCTCTGTGGTCATTAAAAATCCCAGGATGTCCTTCGATAAAGAGTAGGGGTGTAACCCCGGCATCCTGGCCAAAAAAATGTGCCCATTGGCCCCTGTCCATCATGGCCTCCTAATCATTCCCATATATATATATATATGATTGGTATCATCGGTATCATCACCTCAGTCTCCTCTCCACCAATCAGCTGGTGTGTGGTGGGCGTTCTGGCGCAATATGGCTGCCGTCGCATCATGCAGGAGGATGCTGCACATTGGTGGTGGTGGAGGAGATTCCCCCCTTCTATGTAAAAGCGCTTTGAGTGAGTGCCTAGAAAAGCGCTATATAAATGTAATTAATTATTATTATTATTATTATTATGTATTTTTATATACATTTTAAGATTGTACTTCTGAAATGCATGCCAAAAAAGTTTTTTTTTTCTTCAGTTATTTGTTTTTGAATTTTCTTTTTTTGTTTTGACCCTGTAATTACTAATTTTATATTTTTTATGTAAACATTAATATTAAATATATTTTTTCTTAATATTCAAATAAACAAATGTTTTTATTTTAATTTAATATGCTAATGTATAATAATGTTTTCATTTTAATATTATTGTATACATTTTAGTAATATTAATACAAATTAATATACTAATATATTTGTGGCCTTTTTTAATCTTACTTAGTTTGAGTAATAAAAAGCACACAGCACATTTGAGCTTCTGCAACAACCAATGAGGTTAATTCTGGTGTTACACGCAGCACTTTTGAGCTTCAGCAAGAACCAATGAGGTTCATTCTTGTGTTACGCAGCACATTTGAGCTTCTGCAAGAACCGATGAGGTTCATTTTCGTGTTACACAGCACTTTTGAGCTTCAGCAAGAACCAATGAGGTTCATTTTCGTGTTACGCAGCACTTTTGAGCTTCAGCAAGAACCATTGAGGATCATTCTGGTGTTACACGCAGCACTTTTGAGCTTCAGCAAGAACCAATGAGGTTCATTTTCATCTTACGCAGCACGTTTGAGCTGCAGCAACAACCAATGAGGTTCATTCTCATGTGTTACGCAGCACATTTGAGCTTCAGCAAGAACCATTGAGGTTCATTCTGGTGTTACACGCAGCACTTTTGAGCTTCAGCAAGAACCATTGAGGTTCATTCTGGTGTTACACGCAGCACGTTTGAGCTTCAGCAAGAACCAATGAGGTTCATTCTTGTGTTACGCAGCACATTTGAGCTTCTGCAAGAACCAATGAGGTTCATTTTCGTGTTACGCAGCACTTTTGAGCTTCTGCAAGAACCATTGAGGTTCATTCTGGTGTTACACGCAGCACTTTTGAGCTTCTGCAAGAACCAATGAGGTTCATTCTGGTGTTACACACAGCACTTTTGAGCTTCTGCAAGAACCAATGAGGTTTTTTTTCGTGTTACGCAACACTTTTGAGCTTCAGCAAGAACCATTGAGGATCATTCTGGTGTTACACGCAGGACTTTTGAGCTTCAGCAAGAACCATTGAGGATCATTCTGGTGTTACACGCAGGACTTTTGAGCTTCAGCAAGAACCAATGAGGTTCATTCTGATGTTACGCAGCACGTTTGAGCTCCAGCAAGAACCATTGAGCTTCATTCTGGTGTTACGCAGCACTTTTGAGCGTCTGCAAGAACCAATGAGGTTCATTCTCATGTTACGCAGCACTTTTGAGCTTCTGCAAGAACCATTGAGGTTCATTTTCGTGTTACACAGCACTTTTGAGCTGCAGCAAGAACCATTGAGGATCATTCTGGTGTTACACGCAGCACTTTTGAGCTTTAGCAAGAACCAATGAGGTTCATTCTGGTGTTACACGCAGCACTTTTGAGCTTCAGCAAGAACCAATGAGGTTCATTTTCGTGTTACACAGCACTTTTGAGCTGCAGCAAGAACCATTGAGGATCATTCTGGTGTTACACGCAGCACTTTTGAGCTTCAGCAAGAACCAATGAGGTTCATTTTCGTGTTACACAGCACTTTTGAGCTGCAGCAAGAACCATTGAGGTTCATTCTGGTGTTACACGCAGCACTTTTGAGCTTTAGCAAGAACCAATGAGGTTCATTCTGGTGTTACGCAGCACTTTTGAGCTTTAGCAAGAACCAATGAGGTTCATTCTTGTGTTACGCAGCACTTTTGAGCTTTAGCAAGAACCATTGAGGTTCATTCTGGTGTTACGCAGCACTTTTGAGCATCTGCAAGAACCAATGAGGTTCATTCTGGTGTTACGCAGCACTTTTGAGCATCTGCAAGAACCAATGAGGTTCATTCTGGTGTTATGCAGCACTTTTGAGCATCTGCAAGAACCAATGAGGTTCATTCTGGTGTTACGCAGCACTTTTGAGCATCTGCAAGAACCAATGAGGTTCATTCTGGTGTTACGCAGCACTTTTGAGCATCTGCAAGAACCAATGAGGTTCATTCTGGTGTTATGCAGCACTTTTGAGCATCTGCAAGAACCAATGAGGTTCATTCTGGTGTTACGCAGCACTTTTGAGCATCTGCAAGAACCAATGAGGTACATTCTGGTGTTACGCAGCACTTTTGAGCTTCAGAAAGAACCAATGAGGTTCATTCTCATGTTATGCAGCATGTTTATATACATACAGTTGTCCTCAAAATTATTCATACCCTTGGTAAATATGACCAAAGAAGGCTGTGAAAATAAATCTGCGTTGTTAATCTTTTTTTAATTTATTTTTTATGACAAATATCTAATCTTTCATTGGAGAATAAAAAGTTTTAAATGGGTGGAAAATTTCATTATGACATTTTTTTTCCCTCTAATACACATTGCTCACAATTAATCGAACCCTTTTATTCAATACTTTTTACAACCTCCTTTTGCCAAGATAACAGCTCTGAGTTTACTCCTAATGCCTGATGAGTTTGGAGAACACCTGTAGGGTGACCACCATCAAACAAACCAAATGTGGGACGATTACTAAGTTTGTGTGGGACAATGTGGGACATGTTACCAACACTAAAACATAACCTGAAACTGTTGTATAATCTTAAATTCAACATCACTGAGCCCAAAGGCAGCAGGCATCATGCAGATAACTACTTTTGAAACAGTTCTGACCAAGTGCAACTAAATCCAACTAAATAAATAATGAAACAAATAAAACAACATAAAATTAGTTAATCTTATATATTAATATATATATATATATATATATATATATATATATATATATATATATATATATATATATATATATATATATATATATATATATATATATATATATATATATATATATATATATATATATATATATATATATATATATATATATATATATATATATATATATATATAAATTTGTATACAGAACTGCATTTATTTATTTATATATATATATATATATATATATATATATATATTCATTTATAAACAGAACTATCCATTCGTTTTCTGACAGGGAACAAATGGAACGAATCACCGCTCCACATTTTGACACATTTTGATATATATATATATATATATATATATATATATATATATATATATATATATATATATATATATATATATATATATATATATATATATATATATATATATATATATATATATATATATATATATATATATATATTCATTTATATACAGAACTATCCATTCGTTTTCTGACAGGGAACACATGGAACGAATTACCGCTCCACATTTTGATTGACAGCCGTCACAACCTACTAGTGACCGTGTTTACTCCTTTCTTTTCAACCATTGGATATGGTTTAAAAAATGGCTTTTGTATTTGTGTAAGGCGGGATGTTACTTCTGACGAAGCGCTGTTAAATATAGGTGAAAAACGATGCCGCAAAAATAATAAATAAAATGCTTTCTTAAAAAGGCAAAAGAACGCATGCATGTTTTCTCAATATGATCATTAAAAATCAATAGACTGGTGAAAATGCGGGACATTTTCTCAATATGTGACATGCGGGACAAGGGGTGAAAATGCTGTGCGGTACAACGCAAAGCGGGACAGGTGGTCACCCTACTGACGAGATCAGAGATCATTCCTCCTTAGTATCTCTCCAGATCCTTCAGATTCACAGCTCCATGTTGGTGCTTCTTCTCTTCAGTTCAGCCCACTCATTTTATAGTGTTCTGGCAGGGAACTGGGATGGTCAGCTTCATTATGTGCTGTATCTTTAATGTTATACTTAAAGCAGCAACAGAACTTAAGTTTATAAGTTGAAATAGGTGGAATTTTTTTTTACAGTGTTGTCAAATTGTTGAAAGATTCCACCTACTTTGTCATTACCTCTGACTGTCTCTAGAACATTGATTAGTTGTTTATGTGAACCAGTAGTTTTTCCTCAAGAACCTCAGAACAGGTTTGTGTAAGGAAAACCCCTTCTGCCTAATATCCGCAGACTTTGTGTCCGTGTAAGATGCACTGCTGCAGAGGCGGTATAGGATGCCTGTGATGTATGTGAGAGCGTGTGTGTTTTTGAGATGGGGTAGTTGGCTCTTTCGGGCCCCTGTGGTGGCGGCTCGGCGGGCCTGGGACATAACAGATGTAGTCTTTATGTTTACATCTCTGGAGGCCGCACACACATACACAACACACCGATTGCTCTGTCAGTAGAGAGAGAGAGAGAGAGAGAGAGAGAGAGAGATAAAGAGTCCACTGTGCTTGTGCTTATCAGTCCATGTGCATCCGTCTCACTGCTGACAGCCAGAGTAAGATAATTAAACTTCTCCCAGATAACTTCAATACGTCACACTCGTTTATTTTCCTTCTGATTCGTTGTGATATGTCTGCATGTGTATAACACGTACTGCTGCGAGTGTGCTAAAGTCCTGTTTAGATTTGCTTGTGTGTTGTGTGTGTAGCGAGCGAATCTAATTTAGTTTGCTGGACTGTCTTTCTGCACATGCCAGGATAGTTTTCTTTTTGATGCATTGCCCTCTTTCCCACTCTTCCAGGTTTAATCTGCCAATTATTTTATACCCGCTTCATACAGCATATTTCGGTTTCGGTGTCCATATTAAAGCAATAATTCATCACTTTTTCATTTAAAGGGATAATTTATTGCTAATTCATTTACTCTCCTTCATGTCTTTTGAAACTCGTGTGACTGGCGACTACAGTAGCACATCAGTGCTTAAAAAAACCCATTAAAAAGTATTTGAATGGAGAATACTTTTTTAAATTAGTAGTTAGTAGTTACATTAGCACGTAATTAGTTTCATTAGCAGCTTGCAGTAAAACATTAGATTTCTCATTATGTTAACGTACATTTAACATACAGTGGAATTCCAAAAACGTTTGGAGGGTGTTGTCTATGTCTATACCACCTATAGACATTTGTATTTAAGGGTCAGTTCACCAAAAAATGAAAAGTATTTCACCATTTACTCACTCTCATGTTGTTCCAAACCTGTAAGACTCATTCATCTTCGGAACACAATTGAAGAACTTTTTTTATTACATCTGAGAGCTTTTTATCCCTCCATAGACAGCTACGCAGCTGACACTTTGACATTTAAAAAGTTTCGTGAAATGAATCCATATGAATTGAGCAGTTTAGTCCAAATTTTCTTGAGAGAAACAATCCCTTTATATGATGAAAAGATTGAATTTAGGCTTTTATTCACATATAAACATTAATCAATGCATACATCTGTTGAGGTAATGAACATGATACCACAAAATGGTACATGTTTTTAGCACACACATTACTTATGGACTATGGTAGAAGAGCACTTAATTTCCCAAAACTGGAGCCAGTCAACTTACAAGTACCTTACAAGTTGTTTTGTTGTTGTGTTCGACAAATCCATTCAGATTCCAACTCATGAACTGAAAGAGTTAGTTCTTAAACTCATCATTTTGCCAACCCTGCGGTCGATGTGATTGCCTGTAAAAGCTCTTTTGTCCATTTCATACTCGCCCCCCTCTAGTATTAACTAAACAAAATTATTGATCTGTTTTCTGTAGTTCTTGGCAGTGGCGAGTCTGACAACGACAGATGCCACTCTCTGTAAACACTGAACAGTTAATGCCGTAGAGACAGAAAGGAGGCTCTGTGCCGCGATCTATTCACACATGCCTGTGTTGGCTTGCCTTTCGGTGAGAGAGTTTTAGAGTACTGTAAAGCAACATCAGCTGCTGTGGAAAGACAAGTCTACAGCCAAGTTCTGTCATCCACAGATCACTTCTAATCTTGGTCTTTTCTGAGATCCAGCCAAATTGCATCTGTGTCTGACTGTGTACCTGCCCGTGACTGAGCTCTGTGCTCCCTGTGCACCTCTCTCTTTGTTTTTCAAACCATCTGGCTCGCTGTAAATCCTCACCACAAACCCCGAAAAACGAAACTAAGACCTTTGACAACCCTTCAGATGACGGAAAAACATGTTCTATTTGTTCTTTTTGCAAAAAGGTCAATCATATTTTCCCAGGATTCCCATCAGCCAATCAAAGTTGTCTGAGGAGCCATTAAACAGATCAAGTTTGAAAAACGTATAAAGAGTCATTAAAAGTGTATAACTGCAGAGGCTTTCATCATTTCAGTTAGAGAAACAAACACTGGCTGTGCACAAAGAGAATTCATGGAAGAACAAGAAGGGATTTTATACAATAAATACATTTTTATTAAACTTTAAAAGGGTCATAACATGAAGAATCCTATTCCCTTGATCTTCTCAGATAAATTTTTTTCAATATTTTGAAGCTTGAAATATACTGAAACTTTAAGAGCTGAAAGCTGCCTCGCCAGACAGAAAAGAAAGTTTAGGGCTCTATCATACACACGGTGCAATGCAACGGCAGGCGTGGCGCAAGTGTTTTTTTTGCTAGTTTCGGCTTGATGCGGTTATCATTTTCACGTCCAGCGCCACGTTGTTTAAATAGCAAATTAACTCACGTCCATCTGTTCATCCATGGGCGTGTTGGTCTGAAAACAAGGTGTGTTCAGGTGCATTGTTGACGTGTTGCTATTTTGAGGAACTGAAAACGACTGCGCCATTGACCAACACAAACCTGGTCTAAAGTCAATAGCGCAGTATTTTTTGTGTTATTTAAAGGGTAACTTCAGTGACTTTGCATTAGGCTTTGTATCAGTAGAAACCCGGTAGTATATTCAAATTATGGTACTTTCCCCCCTCATATCCCCCTGAGACGAGAGAATTATGCATTTTATTTCTTGAAAAATTCCTCAGATGACACAAATATCGTCATTTTGCGTCATCTGAGGATTTTTTGGCCAGAGGCTAAAGACTACAGCCACTAGATGGAGCTCTTCCGCATGTTATCAACCCACCCATGAGGGAGAGATCTCGCGCACAGAATGTAAGACACAGACGGCCGCACGGACAATCATAATAACAGAGCGCGGTGCAGAGTAAAATGAATTCAGAGTATGAATTCCTGTGATAGTTTAGCTTCCACATGCGATCAGAAAACGTGCCAGGCTGGCGCTTACCTCAGCTCTGCTCAGCTCTTCGTGAGGAATGAAATCTGACACTGCTGGGTCTGTACCGTAACTTTTGTTCAGCTCACTCACACTTTATTGAAAAGACACGTTCAGTTTTTAATTGTAGTGTTTATTCTCTAACAACTGAACGAAATGATTGTATTACTGAAGATTAAAACGACGGTGTATGGAGTGGCCTCGTAGGGCAGCGAAGCAAGTGCATTCTGGGAGTTGTTGTCTTTCATCCAAATGAGACAAAAATACATTTTCTGTCTTTTCTCATTCCTGAAGGCACCAAATTCAAAAATAATTTCACATTTATACTGCATAAATGACCCAGTTTAAATACAAAGCTTAATGCTAAATCAGTGAAGTTACCCTTTAAAGGGTATGTTAATAATATGCGCCTATATGCGGGTGCACAATGCGCGTACACTCTGCTTATTACACACACAGGGACGCACAGCAGCACACAAACATTTTTAAATATTAAAAATAAAAAAAATCCTCTCTGGAGAAGCGTTCAATCTTTCCGCTCGCAAATCCCGCCATGTTAAAGGGTTAGTTCACCCAAAAATGAAAATTCTGTCATTAATTACTCACCCTCATGTCGTTCGACACCCGTAAGACATTCGTTCATCTTCGGAACACAAATGAAGATATTTTTGTTGAAAGCTGATGGCTGAGAAAGGCTTCAGATAGGCCTCCATTGGCATTCAGTACATTTACAATCCCAAGACCCATAAAAGGCACTTAAAACGTCGTTACAAAGTCCATCTCACCACAGTGACTCTACAATAATTTTACGATGCGACGACAATAGTTTTTGTGCGCAAAAAAAAATCTAAATAACGACTTTATTCAACCTCTTCTTGTCTTCCATGTGTGCTTCCACGATGCATGCGCGAGAATATGACGTAGCGCCCGGGTTCGGGAACCCATGGAATGCACACTTTAACCCCATTTTGAGCACTACGCCGAGACCTAAAGCACGATCAATGTAGAATTCAACAGCTTAGATACACGCGTCTTCCTCTGCTTGTAAACAAATCGCTTCTGGGTCATGTGTCCGAACGCCGGATCTGCGTCATATTCTCGCGCATGCGAGACACGGAAGACAAGAACTAGTTGGATAAAGGTGTTATTTTGATTTTTTTTTGCGCACAAAAACTATTGTCGTCGCATCGTAAAATTATAGTTGAGCCACTGTGGTGAGATGGACTTTGTAACGACGTTTTAAGTGCCTTTTATGGGTCTTGGGAGTGTAAATGTACTGAATGCCAATGGAGGCCTGTCTGAAGCCTTTCTCAGCCATCAGCTTTCAACAAAAATATCTTAATTTGTGTTCCGAAGATGAACGGAGGTCTTACGGGTGTCGAACGACATGAGGGTGAGTAATTAATGACATAATTTTCATTTTTGGGTGAACTAACCCTTTAATAGCGATTCCACCATGGTGCAAGCGCAACTGGCTTTTAAAGGGAATGGGAGATATGACTCTCATTGGTTATTGCACGTTACGCCTAAAACACACCCATGAATCATTAAGAGACTAGGTACAATCCTTTTGGACCATATGCCTGGCGCACTGACTGTTTTTTCTGTTGTTAAACTAGCAAAAGTGGATTCGGACACGCCCTAAGGGCACCTGCACCATGTGCTTCAGACCTTAAGCTGCCAAAGGCTCATTCTGAAAATTAGGTGATCTGAAACTTGTTGTGGTGTAGTGTTTCTAAACACTAAAACTGTGAAATGTTTATGCTGTAGCACCTACAGCTCTGCATTTTATTCTAAAGAATGATAAATGAGCCGCTGTTGAAGTTTAATTTCCCTGAATCATTTCTATCTGATCTTTCTTCAGTATATTTCAGTGCAAATTGTTTCATGAATCTGTCACAATGTAATTTATTGAATTTTATTGAAGGATGCACAAACCATACCCAAGTCATAAAGATGCTTTTGAAAAAAATGGCCTGTTTAATTGTATCAATCGGCGAGAGGATGGAAAACGATCATTAAAAAACAAAGTATATGACCTCAGTCAAATCAGTGCTTAGAAATGTGTCACATCCTTTTAGGAGGCATTGTGTTGTAATCATTTACAGATCATGAGCAGATGTCCTGCAGGAGAGAACTGTCATTCTCTGGGGGAAGATCGGTCGTCGGCTCTGACCGCTGGTTCAGTGCTTCGGTGAAGAGTGAATGATAAATGATGACTTTCAATGGAAGAGAGCAAATCAATCCAAATCATTTTAGAAACCTTTCATCGGCGTTTCATCAACGTCTCAGAGGGCAAAGGCGGAACAGACAGAGAGAAATGGAGGGCTGAAAACAGCTAAATCACAGCCTGAAAATGCTCTTTATTGCAAACCCAGAAGGGTCAACAAGTTCTAGATGAAATGCATTGTTCCTCGAATAGATTCCTCAGCTTGAATATGATTGGCAAAGAGTGTAGAAGTAGGGGAGACCAGGAACAATTGTAATGTTTTTCCACATTTTCCTCTATAACTCCATTGTTTTGGGGGCATTTTAATCTCGTGGAAAAATATTAGCCTGCTGCGTCTCATAAGAACACTCCTCAAAGTAATGCTATCAATATTAATACTTGGTAGTTTTCTCTTTTATTAGGGCCAGAGCACCGATAGTGTAAGGGCCCGATTGGAATTGCTCATAAGTCTATTACTCTTCTCTGAAATTAATCGCATTTTTGAGGGCCTAAACATGCTCGAATACTCATAAAACTTTGCACACGTGTCAGAAGTGGTGAAAATGTACGTCTGATATGGGTCTCAGAATTAGGTGTGGCAAAATGGCTCAATAGCGCCACCTACAACATTTCAATTAAGTGCCATTCACGCTACGTTTCACGTACAGTTATGAAATTCAGTAGACACATGTAACAGCCCAATACCTTCAAAATAGGGAGCAAAATCTGAAAACCAACATGAAGTGAGATATTTTTAATTTTCTCTACAGTTTTAATCGGATCATCATCAAATTTGGTAGGTGTTATCTTAAGGCCTGTGCGATGTTAAATAGCGAAGGTCTTGAGTTTTAACTGAAGGGCGTGTCCGTTGTGGCCTGACAATGTTCAATGTTTTGTAATGAAACAAGAAGTTGTTGTAACTTGGGCATGCAATGTCCGATATTTCCCAAACTTCACATGTTTGATAAGATTCCTGACCTGAAGACATCTACGTGGCAATATTCAGTTATAGTCAAAGCGCCACCTGCTGGAAGCAGGAAGAATGGCACATCTAAGTGACTATTTGTCCTATATTTACCCGTTAAATGCATGTTGCCCACTATTCACTGTTTTCTGGGGGCCCCTTCATTGCTGCTTGCAGCTTTAACTTGGTATTGTTTTACCTGTCATGAATACTGTGTGCTTAAAGCAAAAGTCTGAGTGGGACCTATATTAAAATTATTAGCCAACATAAATTCTCATTAGCAGCTCATTTTGATTTGATAGACTGGATTTTCAATGAGAGATAAAGCTGCGTTTTATTTTTATCCACCAGTAACTGATTGGATGGTGGAAAATGGTGGTATCTAAATGGAGCCAGAGCTGAATGTTAAGGTTTACTAAAACAATGCTTTAATAGTGTCAGGTTATTTTGAGTAAACAGGGAAACAATGTTACAGTATAGTAGAGGGACAAAAATATATATGTAAATAAATAATTTAGAGAAAAAGCAAGATATATTTTGGTAGGGCTGTAAAATCGATTAATCGCATATAACATAGAATTTGGTGTTTACACAATATGTGTATATTAGGGATGCCACAATTCTCAATATAATATTGAACCGTCGAATTGCGTATTTTTTTTTTTTTCGGTTTTGCATTTAATTAATTCTTTTTCTACACATTCTATCATTTGCCTCCATCCCAATATACTGAACAACACGACATACATTCACACCACACGTTAGAGGTAGAGTTATACTCACAGAACACTATAGTTATTCACAATCACGAAAGTTCATTATTTGCATGCGTTTTAAAGCCTTGCTGGTTAAACATTTAATTTGCGTGCTTCTGCACCGTTTTAACATGCGATTTTCCGAGCGTGCGCACTAAACGCCTGTCAAACATGTGATTACTGGACTAAGTAGTCGTCTTACTGCGCTAATACTGTCACACACAAGGTTAACATAAACACAGTCGGTTATGTCTAAAGTGAAAGTAAAATCGGTCATATTTCCGATTTTATAAATATATAAAATCTATAAATTTCTGTGTGTGTGTAGACTGTATACACACATATATTTATACATATATGCTTTATATGTATATGTGTGTGTATGTATATATATATATAGACATGCACACACACACTGAAATATATATAACATATAAATATAATAAATACACACACTCATATTATATAAACACAGGCTTCTATATGTTCGATTTCTAATCGATTTTACATTGGTTTTAAAGGTTATGAAAACAAAAAAAGCATCAAAAACTTACTACATATCCAAAAAGATATCTATGTATAAATATCTATTTTAATATGTAGATTTGGTGCTCAAGACACATTTCTTGAGCACCAAACATCAATGTTGAAAACGGCTGTTGTGCTTAATATTTTTATGGAAACAGTGATTTTTTTTTCTCCCCAGTAATCCGGGCATTTATTTATTTAGGTAACAATTGGATTGCGTTCTAGCAGTCTGGATGTTTTTGGCAGACTTGTTTTGCTAAATAAATAATGTTTTAATCTCGAATGAATTGGGTGAACAGGTGTTTGTGCTGATGTATGAATGTGGAATAACGAACTCTGCAGGACACTCTGGTTTGCTGTGCAGGAAGCGAGCCGCATTCACCAATCTCTGCCAGAGCACAGCAGCATTAAAACCGGTTGCCATAAAACGACTGAGAGCTAAGCAGCTCAACACTTTCATCTCATTCTTTCTCTTTTCCCAGTCTTATCTCCCTATTTATTTTTTACACTCTCGCTGCTCATTTGTTTCATAGTTACCTGTTTTTCTCCACTACACACTGTTGTTGTTTAGTATGTTTGTGTGGATGAGTGATGCTGGTCATTGGAGGACGGCCAAAGAGTGGTTGTATTTAAGAAAGCACAGCTCATGACACAGACAGAACTCTCTCCTGGATCCTCCCAGGGGTTGTACCTGAATGTGATTTCCTGACTAATTTTCAGAAACTCTTATTTATGTCTCACATTTATGTCCTAGGGATTGGCTTATATTAAAATAAACAGATATCTATGGCCCCGTCCATGGAGACGCATTTAGCTGTATACGTAAAAATGTTGTATTGTATCAGCGTTTTGTCCAGACGGAGCCGGCGTTTTCGGAGCCTGAAACCGGTATTTTTTGAAACCGGGTCCCAGAGTGGATAAATCTGAAACGGACACCCTTGCATTTTCGTGTGTACAGCCAATCTGTATATTTTGTGAAACGGTGAAATCTTATTCTCCGTTTTTTGCGTATTTCTGTCGCAGAATTACAGCGCCACATACTAGTCTGGCATGTATACTATATTGTTTTGAGTCGGGTTCACTGGTTTCGTGTGTACGCAGATATTCCTTGAGGGGAAAAAAAAATCGGATAGGGAAAGCTTTGGCTTCGTGTGGATGTGGCCTATTTCTTGTTGTCCTTTTTGTGAAGGGCTTGGAAACGTTAAAGTCCCCCTGTGGTGAAAATCTAGGTTTTAATGTTGTTTATATGTCTATGTGGGGTTTTTAATTGCACCATTAAAAATACCATTGCTGAGTTTTTTTCTCCTTAAAACTGCAGTGAACCAAAGACAAATCAAAAATGCAGTTTGAAATCGCTGGTGTTTCTGACGTCACAAATTACCGTGTAACCAATCACGTCAACTTGTGATCGTCAATGAGTGGATCTCTGAGTGGAGGCGGGGCTAATTTGCATATTCATAGAACCGCGTATGCTAAATGAGACAAGGGTGTAGAGTTACATTCAAGCTATTTTAAGGCATGAAGAGTATTTTTCAATGAAAATTCTATGTAATTTTGGTGATCAAAGAGTTTTAAGGGATACAATTATTGACTACGGGGGGACTTTATCCATGCGAGTCTCATTCATTTTTGCAACTCTTTAAATGCCTTTATGTAGGATTTATTTTTATTCCTGTACCAGATTCAAACTTTCTGAAAATATCAGAATACATTTTATGTAATATTTATATAACCTTAAATTTAATCTTACATTCATGGTCAGAATTATATTGCTACTCTTGGTAAATATTTGTATTGTTTACCCGTTTAATCTTCACAAAAATCTAATCTCTCATTGAAGTAAAACTAATGAATGTGGGAAGGGAAATCACATTATGAAATGAATGTTTTTCTCTAACACACGTTGGCCACAATTATTGGTACCCCTAGAAATGCTTATGAGTAAAATATATCTGAATTATATTCCCCTTCATATTTACAGTTTTTAGCACTGACTAGGAACACATAATTATCCAGCCATTACTTATTTTTTCACAGTATAAACATAAGAGAACACATAAGCCAAATTCCCTTAATCACATCAGGTAAAAAAAAAAACATTCTGAGTAAAAAATTGTTGAGCTTCACAAAATAGAAAGTGGCTGTAAAAAAATAGCTAAAAATTCCCAATTGACAATAATTAAGAAGTTCCAATAATCAGGAAATGTTATCAATCTGCCTGGAAAAGGATGTGTGTATATCGTCCAAATGCACGGCGAGGAAGAGAGTTTGAGTGGAAAAAGACTCTACAAGGATCACAGTTGGAGAATTGCAGAAAATAGTTCAGTCTTGAGGTCAGAAAGCCTCAAAAATATATATCAAACAGCACCTACATCACCACAAGTTGTTTGGGAGGGGTTCAGGAAAAATCCTCCTCGCTCCAAAAAAAAAACAAAAACTCCAGCATATTCAGTTTTCAGACACGGCTGGAACTTCAAACAGGACTGGGTTGTAATGGTCAGATGAAACTATAAAAGAGCTTTTTGGTACCCCATTTGTACTATTAAATATACCGCTGGATCTTTAATGTTGTGGGTCTATTTTTCTGCTGGAGGTCCTGGACATCTTGTTTAGATACATGGTATCATGGATTCTACCAACAGATAAAAAAAATCAAAACTTGATGGCCTCTGCTTGAAATCTTATAATGGGCCGTGGTTGGATCTTCCATCATGACAACGATCCAAAACAAACATCAAAATCAGCACAAAAAATATGTCACTGAGCACAAAATTAAGTTTCTGCCATGACCATCCCAGTTCCTTGACCTGAACCCTATAGAAAACTGAAGAGGTGAGTGTATCAACATGGACTTGAAGGATCTGGAGAGATTCTGTATGCAGGACAGACTCTTCAGCCATTATAGGAGAAGACCCTGAGGCTGTGTCCCAATTCAAAGGCTGCGTCTCGCCTTAGAAGGCCGCAAAGGTCTGACTAAGCATTGTTAAATGGGATGGCCTAGCCTACGAAGGACTGTTCTTGTCGCCTAGCAACTGTGACACCTGCCGTTGATGAATGACAGTAATGTTTGTGCTGGACTTTTTTGAAAGTGTCTGAAAACAAAACAGGGTTCACAAATCGTCTAAATATGTTCACCATGGTCCATTTCTGTATATGATAAAGATTATAAACGATATATAATCGCATCTTGGTAAGATATGTCAACATTTAAACCGCTTTAATTTTTTTTTACATTTGTATCATTAGATACACTCTAAAAGCTGCTGGGTTGCTTTAACCCAAATTTGGGTCAAATATGGACAAACCCAACCTTTGGATTAAAAATGTAATGTAAAAATTTAACCCAACGATTGGGTTTGTCCATATTTGACCCAAATTTGGGTTAAAATAACCCAGCATTTTTAGAGTGAATTTGAGAAAGCCTTAAACTTATGTTTAAAACTGTCATTTGGCAATTTCTCTCTCTCTCTCTCTCTCTCTCTCTCTCTCTCTCTCTCTCTCTCTCTCTCTCTCTCTCTCTCTCTCTCTCTCTCTCTCTCTCTCTCTCTCTCTCTCTCTCTCTCTCTCTCTCTCTCTCTCTCTCTCTCTCTCTCTCTCTCTCTCTCTCTCTCTCTCTCTCTCTCTCTCTCTCTCAAAAAAAATCCTGTCGTCACTGGTGCGCAATGAATTCTGGGGTAGACAAGGCCGTAAAGGATCCATCTGTTGTACCCTTCATTTAACAGGAAACGAAGGCCACATTTGAAGGAGCCTTCGAATTGGGACAGCCTTCTCCTCGCCGCAGTGACTCAATCGGCCTTTGAATGCACCCTTCGAAGGATGCAGCCTCTGAATTGGGATGCAGCAGCAAAAGTTGTTGTCTTGGCAAAAGGGAGTTGCAAGAGGAAAATCCATGAAAATCTCAATAGTTTTACTTCATTGAAAGGTTAGATTTTTGTGATTAAAAAAAAAAAAAACTTTTTTATAAAAGGTCGAAAGGATTAACAATGCAGATTTATTTTTACAGGCTTCTTTGTTCATATTTACCAAAGGTACCTTAATTAAATTTAATAATACTAAAATTAATAATTTTTTAAAACTGCTACACTACCATTCAAATGTTTGGTCGGTAAGATTTTTAATGTTTCTGAAAGAAGTCTCTTATACTCACCAACGCTGCATTTATAGTAAAAACAGTAAATTGTGAAAAAAAATATTGTGAAATATTTTTACAATGTTAAATTATATATTTTAAAATGTAATGTATTCCTCAGATGGTAAAGCTGCATTTTCAGCATACTCCAGTCTTCAGTGTCACATGATCCTTCATAAATCATTGTAATATTTCCTGCTTAAGTAGCATTTTTTCATTATTATTAGTGCAGTCAAATCGATTAATCGCGATTAATCACATCCGAAATGAAAGTTTGTGTTTACATAATATACTGTGTACACACTATATATACTGTGTACTGTGTATAATAATTATGTATATATAAATACACATTCATGTATTTAAGAAATATTTGCATATATATACTGTATATATATGTAATTTATATTATATACAAATATTATATTTTGTTAACCCAAACTCTCATTTTGGATGCGATTAATCGATTTGACAGCACAAATTATAATCAATGTTGAAAAGAGTTGTGATGCTTAACATTTTTGTGGAAACCATGAGACTTTCCCCCCCAAGGGAATCTAAATTCTAAATCTGAATTTAAATCTTTTGTAACATTATAGATGTCTTTATCGTTTTGATTAATTAAATGCATCCTTGCTGAATGAAAGAAGTAATTTCTGATAAAAGATAACTTTTGAAAGGTAGTATTTTATTTAGTTAACATTATTAATATTTTTTTTACGCAAATTAATTTCCCTCAGTTGTGGCTGCTATTAAGTTTATTTTATTTAAATAAAAGTAGATTCAACAAAACAAGTTGACCAAACATAAAATCACTATATAATACAGACACAAAATAACAGAGCTCGAGTCTGAGAACAGCAGAGTCTAGAGGGACAGTATCGATCAGCATGCGCGTCTGCATGTAATGAAACAAACACAAGAGTCAGCAAACAGGAGGACTTTAAATGATGAGCCCAAACCTGTGACAGTGCCTCAGGAGCCACACAATTCCTCCAAGAGCCAATAAAACAAACAAGAACTAGAGATGGAACAATAGTTATGATATCAACAATAATAGTAATACAAGGTCATGTTCCACTAATGTGTAAAGTTTGTATTATAAAACACATTATTGTTTTATATTCACTAACAATATTTATATAATTTGATCAACCATTTAACAACTTAATTTAACTCCATTAGTTTATAATAGATGTCACATTTAGCTTGGTCTTTATTTAATGGAGTGAAATATCTCCAGATGATGCTGCATTTCTCTTTCATTACCTCTGCACGCACTGATCTCTCTCTGACTGCTTGTTTTTTAATGTTTTTACTCATGTGAAGACGGAAAATCTTGCATAACTTTACAAACATTTCCCCCTCACTTTGACATTTATATGCATTCATTTTGATACTTGATACTTGAATGAGTTTCAAAGAACACATGTAGGATCATTATTATTATTATATGTATATTTTTTTTTTGGAAGGATCTTCACAAAGTCAGACGAAGGAAGTCTATAATTCACGTGTTATTGGTTAGTAGTTCTCTGTGGAAATCACAACTTGCAGAGTTAATGCAGACAGTGTTCTTGCATTAGTATGGCATGTGTGTTCTCAATACTAAAGAATATGAGGAAGGGGGATCCCCTGGGAAATTAAACATTTGTTTATGATGTTTAATCTTTTGAGGCGTTTTTTTTTTCCATATGTAATGTCATGAATATATATATATATTGAGTGTGTGAAAACCTGTTGTGTGTGCGTGTTATCTATCTATCTATCTATCTATCTATCTATCTATCTATCTATCTATCTATCTATCTATCTATCTATCTATCTATCTATCTATCTATCTATCTATCTATCTATCTATCTATCTATCTATCTTCTATCTATCTATCTATCTATCTATCTATCTATCTATCTATCTATCTATCTATCTATCTATCTATCTATCTAATCTATATCTATCTATCGTATTATGGCTAAAATAAGTAGTTCCATCCATCCATCCATCCATCCATCCATCCATCCATCCATCCATTCCATCCATCCATCCATCCATCCATCCATCCATCCATCCATTCCATCCATCCATCCATCCATCCATCCATCCATCCATTCATCAAGATTATTATATATAATGATATATAATTTCCCTTACAATTTGGCTAAAATAAGTAGTGTTCATCCATCCATCCATTGAGAGTATTATATAGCCTATAATTATGCATAATTATCCCCTACAATTTGTCTAAAATAAGTAGCGTGAATCTAAACCGTCTGTCCGCCCGACCGTCCATCCGCCCGTCCGTCCATCCGCCTGTCCGTCCATCCACCCGCCCATCCATCCGTCCGCCCATCCGCCCGTCCATCGATCCGTCCGTCCATCCATCCATCCATCCATCCATCCATCCATCCATCCATCCATCCATCCATCCATCCATCCATCCATCCATCCATCCATCAAGAGTATATATATATAATGACATATAATTTCCCTTACAATTTGGCTAAAATAAGTAGTGTTCATCCATCCATCCATTGAGAGTATTATATAGCCTATAATTATGCATAATATCCCTACAATTTGTCTAAAATAAGTAGTGTTAATCTAACCGTCTGTCCGTCCGTCCGCCCGTCCGTCCGTCCATCCGCCCGTCCATCCGCCCGTCCGCCCGCCCGTCCATCCACCCGTCCGTCCGTCCGTCCGTCCGTCCATCCATCCATCCATCCATCCATCCATCCATCTATCGAGAGTATTAAATATAATTATGTATAATTTCCCTTACAATTAAGCCTATGTGATAGTTAAGTAGGTTTCGGAACAGAGCAAAAGTGTCGCATGACCCCTCTCTAAAGTCCTGTTCCATATTTTCCATATTTTATAATTAACGGCCCATTAGTTTGTGTTTTCTCTTATAAATATTGCAGCTATGCTTGTTTCTGCTGGTACGCTTATTAATGGGTGCTGCTATTTACAGAGTTGTGGGGTCTGGAGCCATTAGTCGTTTGTTGTTGTGTGTCTGTACACAATCAGATCCACACAGGCTGTGGAGTGACCTACTAACACACCTATGGCTAAGAATAGCATTTTAGTGCTAAAAATGGCCTCTCTTACACAGAGACACCGCGGCTAGACTAGCTGAACCTTGTCCTGTCATGGACTTTGTGGGATTTAATTAATGAGAAGTCAGCCGTGTAGTTAATGATGATCTTGCAGATTGAGTTCAGAGGTCAGAGCAGGTGTAAAGACAGACAATGCTCGGATGGATCGGTATCTGTAGATGCTTCATCGTGATTTTCCAAATGTGCCCTATTCAGGTCGACCTTAGAAGCTCCAGTTCTACCATAATGCATTCAGGGAGGATGCAATTTTAACTATGCTCATTCTCCCAGCAGACTTTCCCCTTCCATACACACACACAGTACGAAGTGTGGCAGGTGGTGTGTGTTGGAAAGTAGGCTGCCTGTGGCAAGAGCTGCAAGAGAGCTGTCCTGTCTAAAATCACACAACCAAACCATGTAATGTTTGTACTACTGTGACAGTCTCTGTTTCCATTTCTTTTCTCGTGTACATAAATCTCTTCACTGCTCTCAGGTATAAAACGCCCATCTGCTCAGCCTCTGGGACCCAACACTGGAGATTTGTGTCGGTGTCCCTATTTCTGCACCCCTGAACAGCAATTCTGTATATCCTGGACAAAAAGGAATTGATACTCGCTCTGAAGGGTGGAGCACAGACTGTTCAGGCTGCGCATGTTATTCTCTTCCTATGCGGAATTACATTTGTACTGTTTGTACATTTCATAAATTGAAAGCGGAATAAAGGTGAATGCCTGTATAGACAGTATGCAAGTTGCTGTTTTTAATGCACAAACATACACTATATTGCCAAAAAGTTTTAGGACGCCAGTCTTTACAAGCACATGAACTTTAATGACATCCAATTCTTAATCTGTAGGGTTTAATATGGAGTTGGCCCACCCTTTGCAGCTATAACAGCTTCAACTCTTCTGGGAAGGCTTTCCACAAGGTTTGGGAGTGTGTTTATATTTTTGACCATTCTTCTAGAAGCGTATTTGTGAGGTCAGGCACTGATGTTGGACGAGAAGGCCTGGCCCCCAGTCTCCGCTCTAAATCATCCCAAAGGTGTTCTATCGGGTTGAGGTTAGGACTCTGTGCAGGCCAGTCAAGTTCCTCCACACCAAACTCACTCATCCATGTCTTTATGGATCTTGCTTTGTGCATTGATGTGCAGTCATGTTAGAACAGGAAGGGGCCATGTTGGGGGCATGAAATTGTCCAAAATGTCTTGGCATTAAGAGTTCCTTTCACTGGAACTAAGGGGCCAAGCCCAACCCCTGAAAAACAAACCCACACCATAATCCCCCGTCTACCAAACGTTACACTTGGCACAATGCAGTCAGACAAGTACCGTTCTCCTGGCAACCGCCAAACCCGGACTTGTCCATTGGATTGCCAGACAGAGAAGCGTGATTCTTCACTCCAGAGAACACCTCTCCGCTGCTCAAGAGTCCCCAGTGGCGGCGTGCTTTACACCACTGCATCCGACTCTTTGCATTGCACTTGGTGATGTATGGCTTGGATGCAGCTGCTCTGCCATGTAAACTCATTCCATGAAGCTCTCTACACACTGTTCTTGAGCTCATCTGAAGGCCACACAAAGTTTGGAGGTCTTTAGCTATTAAAAAAGTTGGCGACTTCTATGCACTGTGCTACTCAGCATGCGCTGACCCCGCTCTGTGATTTTACGTGGCCTACCACTTCGTTGCTGAGTTGTTATTGTTCCCAATTGATTCCACTTTATAATACCACTAACAGTTGACCGTGGAATATTTAGTAGTGAGGACATTTCACGAATGGACTTATTGCACAGGTGGCAACCTATCACGGGACCACGCTTGAATTCACTGAGCTCCTGAGAGCGACCCATTCTTTCACAAATGTGAAAGCTGTGTTTGTAGAAGCAGTCTGCATGCTTGGTGCTAGATTTTATAAATACATGTGGCCTTGGAATTGATTGGAACACCTGAATTCAATGATTTGGAGGGGTGTCCCAATACTAGGGCTGCACGATTAATCGAAATCGAACCGCAATCGCGATTTGGCTTATGTGCGATTGTGAAAGCTCAAAGGCTGTGATTTTATTTAAATAAATGTATGCCCAGCGTGCCAGTGAAGAGCTGCTCTGTGATCAGGAGTAAACGCTGCTCCGTTTGAAAGCACTGCGAGTTTGAGTCGCTTATAATCTGAGTTTGAAAAAGCAAATGTGTCAAACATCTTCACAAACTAGTAGTGCGAAGCGTTCATAAACCTGTTGTCCAACAAAATACGTTTTAACTCACTTCATATCATCAGTCGAGTGTTTGTGAGCTGATGTGGCTTCTTATCACAGAATGAGGCAGACAATGCATTATTGTATAGTATTCTATACAGCGATAAAGTCAATGTCAATCAGCATTGCATACTTTATTATTATGAAAATACCAAGAACTCAAATACCACATATCTTCATGCAGTTGTGTCTATTTTCTTCATGTTTAATCAGTCAAAACGTTTCTATCTTCTTTTTTTTCAGCCTATACAGCGCTAGCTTCACACGAGGGATTTCCTGAAAATTATTACTTCTCTGAGGCGTATGTGGAGTTTATGAATGAAACTGTTGGGTAAAAAAATAATACTTCTCTCTAAATAAATTTATATGACAATCCATATGGGTTTTTTTTTTCAATGTACAAGAGTTTTTTTCCCCACAGTGGATGCATAAGAGGCTCATTAAAGACATAGACATTAAGAAATTGATATCAAAGATAAAAAGCACAGATTTTTATAATATAATATATATATATATATATATATATATATATATATATATATATATATATATATATATATATATATATATATATATATTTATATATATATATATATATATATATTTTTTTTTTTTACAATAAATTCTTAGACCTTTCTAATGATTTTTAGTCATAAATTTTTTTGTAAAATAAGTTTTCTGTAAATTATTATTATTATATTTATTCTTAAATACACTATTTTAAATTTAATAATGAAAATGTTATTGTAATAGTAATGTTTATTATTTTGTTAAATATGTTTATTTAGCCATAAAAAAAAAAAAAATGCATTTTAAATCGCAAATTGCAATTTTAACCAGAATAATCGCAATTAGATGTTTTCCCCAAATCAAGCAGCCCTACCCAATACTTTTGGCAAAATAGTGTACCTATAGATTTGACCATTTCCCCTTCTTCAAAACACAAGTTTAACCCTTATGGTTTGTTGGGTCACAACCCTCCACACTGCGTTCTTATTCTGAAACCGCCGAAAGTGCTATTGCTGAGTTACATAGATGGTCATTTATTGAGGTTGGTCACACATGAGTTGATGTTCTAGGAATATTCCTTGTGAGAGAGCTTGAGGCACTGGGTCACATTTACACTTTATTCGCAGTGACAATTTTAGTTCATTTTATACTGCAGATGATCTGTACGTTCACAGCCAACTGCATGGAATATCTTGGAGCTTTGTAACTTGACGTTGGGTTTAGAAGACACTCGTTGGAGAAAATGCTTGAAAAGATTTATGCAGATCTTGAGTTGTTTTTAAGCATTGCTGATGCAGCATGCAGTGTCAGAATGTTGAATGTTTCTCACGGAATATAATTTATTGGGACTGACTATTTTGAAAATTAAAAAATTCCACCACCAGCTCTCATTTGTCATTAGTGTCATTTGAGAGCTGTAACAAGCGTTCTGAACTCTCAAGCGAACTGTGAAGGGCGCTGATCAGCGTGTTATAAAATCTGACATTTTAGGAGCGGATAAGTGTCTGTCTTTTGCTTTTAGCTTCAGTAGTGATCTGAGGCTGCCTTAAACTCTAAATTAAAGGAGAAGTTCAACCAAAATAATGAAAATTATGAATGGAGACAGAAAAAGCAGTGTAAACTAGACTATATTTATGATGCTTTTTAGGAACTTGATGACCCATTTCTCATTCATTTCATTATATGGGAGAGTGGCCACGATAGTCAGATGACAGATGAAAAAAAGTTACACAATTGATTTGTTTGTTTATGTATTTATTGTATTGTTTTTTATATATATATATATATATATATAAAGATGGGCAGAGGATCGCCAGTTTGCCAACAAATATGTGAACAATAAACTATATATATATATATATATATATATATATATATATATATATATATATAGTTTATTGTTCACATATTTGTTGGCAAACTGGCGATCCTCTGCCCATCTTTGCTCCTAAAGGATTAGACCTTTCTTGGATGCTGCTTTTGTACCAAATCATAATTACAATCACCTGTTGACATCACCTGTTTCAAATCACATCATTATTTAACCATTTTACCTCATTACTGGCCCTAAATTGCTCCTGTCCCTACTTTTTTTTAAATGTGTTGCAGGTCTGAATGACAGGAAAGGATGCATATTTACAAATGACATGAAGTTGACCAGACAAAACATGAAATATTTTGTGTTCATATTGTCTGCAATGAAATACAAGTCAAAGTAAATTTAGAAATCACTTATTTTTTATTATATTTGCGTTTTCCATACTGTCCCAACTTTTTCTTATTTGGGGTTGTAATAAAAACTGTCAAAACAATCAAGCAAACCAAGTGAAAGAAGTGAAAAACAGTATTTAATTTAATTTATTTATTTAATTTACCATCAAATAATCAAACCAAGTTAAAACAACAGTATAATTTTATTTTATTCTAATATATTGTTTATTTATCCACCCACTTAGTTTCTTTCCTACCTACTTACCTATTTACAGATATAATTTTCTATAGCAGATTGTCTTCAAATTCAAGTGTGTGAATCCAGCTATCAAGCCCAGTGTGAAAACAGCCTAATGCACCAGGCATGTTTTTGTCTGTTGAATGTTAGTTTGATCTTTCTCTCTCTCATCAGCATGCATACAGCAGTAGAGGCATTGCTCTGAGAGCAGCAGCGCTTATGCGGCGGTTGTTCTAATTTTTGTCTCTAACACGTTTTTTTTTCCCACAATCTGGCTTCATTATTTTATATTCTGACAGAGGTCAGCCTCAGCCTGTGGGGAGAGAGCTATCTTTTGCATGCCAACCGTATCATAGCCTGGCTGGGCACTCTGAGAAAGGATCCAGGCTTGCACACTAGAGAGCATTGCTAAGATGTGAGACTCAGCCAGCGGCTGTGTTTGTGCTTTGCTGCTAAGCTAGGTGGCTATGAAGTGTGCGCACATGCATCTTAAAGCGTTTGCGAGTGTGTCCGGGTATGTGAAAGTGAGAGCAAATTGCATGATGTATACAGACTGACAAAGGCATTTATGGAGGGTTTTTTCATGTGGTGCTCTTGATTCTGATTGGTCAGTCAGGATATTCTGTGGTAAATGCTTTTGTATAATGTCAGGTCATGTCAGGTTTTTTCTCTTTTGGATTGACAAGCTAGTCTCACGCAGCCAGACTTTTGACTGTACTCTTCAAAATAAAGGTTACAAAAGGGGGTTTTCACAGCAGTGCCATAGAAGAAACATTTTTGGATTCTCCAAAGTAATTTTCAGTGATCAGTTCTTAAAAAAAAAAAAAAAAAAATCTTGGTGCAAGGAATATTTTAATAATCTAGTGAACTTTTTTTCAACTTTAAAGACACAATTGTACAATGAAAAGGTTCTGTAACAAAGGGTAAACTCAAAAACAAAGGAGAGCCGGATTCATACGCACAAAGAGTTTTATAACAACATAGACCACAACAGAGACCAGAGAATCAGGGAACAGAATGAGCAGCACAAAACATACATCTGTATAGGACAAGGCTCGACAAAGAACGCAAGAAACACTGGGGTTTAAATACACAAATATTAAAAGGCAAACAAGACTCACTTGGGAATAATCACAGAACTAATCAAAAACTACAAAGGACTACAAAAATGGCTCACAGGACAGGAAACAGGAACTGAAATTGAAACTTCATATTGCATTTTTATACCATCCAATAACCGCCACAAAGAGACCTTCTAAATGGAAAGCAAACAGTTAATTTTGTTTTATGCATTTCATCCCCAATTCCCCATCTCCAATCCCCATCCCCAATTCCCCATCCCCAATCCTCATCCACAATCCTCATCCCCAAAACCCAATCCCCAATCCATCTCAATCACCATTCCCATCTCAATCCCAGATCCCCGACTCCTATCCCCCCTCACCATCTCGATATCCATTCCAATCCCCATCCCCACCCACGATTTGTCTGCAGTCAACAGTTCTGTAAGCTCAATGTTTTTGGCTCATGTTTTATACCATCGAAGAACCGCCACAAAGAGACTTTCTAAATGTAAAGCAACCAGTTAATTTTGTTTTATGCATTTCATCTCCAATTCCCCATCCCCAATCCCAATCCCCATCTCAATCCCCATTCCCATCTCAATCCCCATCCCAAATCCCAGATCACCCCTCACCATCTCAATCCCCATTCCCATCTCAATCCCAATCCCAGATCCCCCCCTCACCATCTCAATATCCATTCCAATCCCCATCACCACCCCCGATTTGTCTGCAGGCAACAGTTCTGTAAGATCAATGTTTTTGGCTTATTTCTGCACTAGATGGGAGCTGTCTGCGGTGAGCTGTACTGAATTAAAAGTTCACCACGGGTAGAAGCTAATGTCTTCCCCCAGCCTGTTTCGACAACAGGAAATGGCCCACAAAGCCACTAGGTGGGCAGGTTTTCCGCCTGGGCCTGCAGGTGTAAGGCAAGAGCTCTAGCTCTGGGAGCCAGGCCATGGACCAGAACCCAGCATTTCCCCAACCCTTACAAAATCATTGCAGCCAAATCAGTGCCTCCCTAGTGTGCCTATCACAGAGTGGGAGATGAAATGAAGAGAGAAAGCATGAAAGAACAAAGGAAAGCTGAAAAAGGAAACCAGTAAAACTGATTTGAAGAAGGTCACGACTCTCAAACATTGATTCATCGCTTAGCAGAAAACAGAGAAAATGACGGGATGTGTCAATAATATTCAAGGAACAGAAGAATATCAGTACCAAAAGTATTTAATGAATGCTAATTTGAGATGGCTGCTTTCCTTACTCTCTTTTTTTTTGTTTTGGCTAAAGCAAATGCTTGCGTAAAACTGTGATCTCGTCAAATTGAGCAGCGTTGGCCTGAAACTAGCTGGCAGATAATTGCAGGCGAAACGGCTTGCGTTTGAAGTACACACAAATGTTCATTGTAATTAAATGTGCGATACTGCTGCGCCTCCATAGCCCGTGGCATATTTACAGTGTTTTTTCTTGCCTTTGTGGTGCTCTTTCACAGCCTTGACATTTTTTAATGTCAAACTCTAATTCAAAAAGACTTCTTTCTGCTTTTAGGCATCGTAATCAGAAAATCAAAGCAATGATCGTCTCACTGTAACATCAGGAGGGATGAAAAGCCGAGTGTTTCCCCTCTAACTACAGTGTGATGGGACTGTTTATTGGCTTAAGCTGTGAATAAATTCTTACGTGCTCTTCTCTTGTATAAATATGTAATATCCTTGTTCGTCATTAAGATTTTGAGATGGAAAGGCACTTGCTGATTGCTCATTTGAGAATGACGTGTGTTTTTCTGTGATTACACACAGTGTTTTTGATCTGGGTACTCGCGGGATTGGTGAATTGTGCTGTGCTGCTTGTCTCTGTTGATTTACTCTCCATTCGTTTGCTTTTGAAGAGAGATGGGGAAGAGATAGCAAGAGATGAGTACAAGACGAACATCAAATGTGCTTGTACAAGTGCATTGATGTTGTAAGTTAAAGAGATAGACAGATAAACAGAATACAGATAGCAATGGGTGGATGGGTGGATGGATTATATGATATATGATATATGATATATGATATGATTGATATGATATGATATGATATGATATGATATGATATGATGATATGATATGATATGATAGGATAGGATAGGATAGGATAGGATAGGATAGGATAGGATGGATGGATATGATATGATATGATATGATATGATATGATATGATATGATATGATATGATATGATATGATAGGATAGGATAGGATAGGATAGGATAGGATTTGATATGATATGATATGATATGATATGATAGGATAGGATAGGATAGGATAGGATAGGATAGGACAGGACAGGACAGGAAAGGACAGGGCAGGGCAGGGCAGGGCAGGGCAGGACAGGACAGGACAGGACAGGACAGGACAGGACAGGACGGACGGACGGACGGACGGACGGACGGACGGACGGACGGACGGATGGATGGATATGATATATGATATGATATGATATATGATATGATATATGATATGATATGATATATGATATGATATATATGATATGATATGATATGATATGATACGATACGATACGATACGATACGATACGATACGATTGATAGGATAGGATAGGATAGGATAGGATAGGATAGGACAGGACAGGACAGGACAGGACAGGACAGGACAGGGCAGGGCAGGGCAGGGCAGGACAGGACAGGACAGGACAGGGCAGGGCAGGGCAGGACAGGACAGGACAGGACGGACGGACGGACGGACGGACGGACGGACGGACGGACGGACGGATGGATATGATATATGATATGATATGATATGATATGATATGATATGATATGATATGATATGATATGATATGATATGATATGATATGATATGATATGATATGATATGATATGATATGATATATGATATGATATGATATGATATGATATGATATGATATGATATGATACGATACGATACGATACGATACGATACGATACGATAGGATAGGATAGGATAGGATAGGATAGGATAGGATAGGATAGGATAGGATAGGATAGGATAGGATAGGATAGGATAGGATAGGATAGGATGAATGATATGATGGATGGATGAATGTATACGATGGATGGACGGATGATATATGAAATGATAAGATGGATGATACGATATATTTCTATTATAAATTGTATTATTATGGACCGATTTAATGATGATAATAATAATGAAAATAATATTTGTTGTTGTTTGATTACTTATCTGTTGATTTACTAATATTTGTATTAATATTTTTTATTATTGGTTTCAGTTTCTTTTCTTCTTTTTTTTGTTTTGTAACGTAACAACACAGGGACACTGTGGCTTATCCTGTGACAGAACATTAATGCAAAAGATAACGATCTGTGCAGCATGAATGAGTTTATATAATTAAACGACATATTGTCCATCTAGTCCAGGCCTGTGGTGTTTTGAACTCTTGCCTTTGAATATTACTGCATTATGTATTAGCACCAACCATAAATCAACAAAGGCATAAATGATTCCCCGCTGTCTTTTACCTGAGCCTGAATAGTGTGATGGAAAGCAAATGGGATAACAGAATGATCGTCGGCAAAATGATTGTTTCATCTTATCCTCCAGTGGGAGTGTGTGTGTGTGTGTCTGGTTTTCCAAGCCATTAAACAGTGAAAATAGGGCTGCAAGCTGATAAACCTCCTTTCATAATGAAACCAAATGGACGGAATGTCCGCAGGTGAGGAAACGGCTTGCATAACGAGGAGTGACAACAGAGGAAGTCTGTTACAAATGGGGAGTCATAAACTCATGCGGTGTATTGTTCTCCCCCCCTCGGGTGGTGGGCAGAGAGCCAGATGTAGGTGATGATGGTGATGATGGTTTGTCCTGCAGAGGGATACGCATTCAGGCCTCAGTAATAGAGACCGATGATGTGTCAGCAACTTCTTCCTCTGAGAGGCTGGATTTGACCGTCGCGATTCTGTTATTATGATACAATATGGAAGATTATTGCCAAGCTCTCATCTCTATTTGATGATGTAATTAATTCATTTAATCGTGTGATATTGAATTTCTTCTTGTTCCCTTCGGCCCAGATTTAACAATCACCAAGCACCAAATGCAATAAAACGAACTGATTTGTCGCAAACACTGATAACTTTCAAACTTGTTTGAATCTAACTTTGAGACCACATGCTTTTGTCTTGTAGTGTGCCCTTCACCCTGACAAACACACAAACAAACAAATAACTCTTAAACTAGTTTATGTTTTGCTGGTCTCATTTGGTCTCAGCAGTCAGATTATTCTGGTTGCTGGCTTTAGGACCCTTTTTAGCTGGCCAAGCAGTCCACCCAGCTAAACCACTTTAAAACCAGCTTGCCCAGAATGGGAGACCAGCTAAGACCAGCAGACCAGGAGCCTCTGGCCCTGTTTACACCTGGTATCAAGATGTGTTCTGGTCGATCGGATCGTAGACGAGGGAGACACTTTCCCATTTACACCTGGTGTTTTAATCTGTCTCTTTTGTCCACTTTCAACCACTTCTGTCCTGATTTCTTCGAAGGGTAGGTTGTTTTTTCAGATCTTTCGATTTTGCAATTTACATATGAACGTGCCCGAAGACGATGTAAAACACACAGCGTACAGCTTTCGTTTTTGCTCTGACATCCGCAAGACCACGCCAAACGTGGGTCTCCAGCCAACAAAGTTTAAATCCCATAATGTTTACGCGTGAGGTACTGGATGAGGTCAAAAGTGGAAAAGCTCAAAACATTTTAGACCTGTATTTAGCGTCGTCCATGTGTGATTTGATCGACCAAAACCCATCTTAAACTTCACTGTGTAATATTTAGGAGGATCTATTGACAGAAATGCAATATATATATATTATATATAACTATGTTTTCAGTAGTGTATAAAAACATAATGAACCGTAATGTTTTTATTACCTTAGAATGAGCCAATTCTATCTACATACAGCAGGTCCCCTTACAGTGAAGTCAACATTTTGTGCCGCCATGTTTCTACAGTAGCCCTAAACGGACAAACTTCTCTACAGAGCGCTAGTTACTGTGTGCTGTCTCAGACGACATCTTTGTCCTGTTTCGGCCACCGTAGCTTCTCTATGTGTTTCAAGTTTATCGGCTTTTAGTGTGAATCTGTTAGCCTTATTGTTATCTATAAGCTAGTGTGCTCCAAAACAATGACACAATTCATATTTAGAAGATATAAGCATTCAAAACTTAGTCTCTCACTTCCACCAATATGAATCAATGATTTGGATGACATCATGCTGCACTTCAGCTTCTCATCAGATTTTTTGTCCAATCAAATGCTCTCTAGAATCTAAAATGTCCCGCCCCCTACACAGAGGTGGAAAGAGTAACAAAATATTCTACTCAAGTAAAAGTACTATTACTTCGATTAAATTTTACTTAAGTACAAGTAAAAGCACCGGTCTAAAAATTTACTTAAGTAAAAGTAAAAAGTAGTTCATTTAAAATGTACTCAGAGTAAAAGTTACTGAGTTACTTTTTTAACAGCAGGGGTGGGGAATCTCCTGTGTAGGGTTGTGGTAGAATGATATTTTCACAATATGAAAACATCAGAGTTTCACAGCATCACGGTATTAAACAATTATTTAATAAATGAACTGTATTATTAAATTATGGTTATTATTATCACCAGTTAAATTGGCATTAAATGAATAAAAACTGTTTTTTTTTTTTGTTGAACAAATGCTTTATTATAAAAAACTTGAAACCATTTGTTTTGTTTATTAAAATTTCAATAAAACATGTCTAATCAACCAAATTCAATAAATGGTTATGAATTAGATTAACAACTTATTTTTATCATTAACTTATTAAAATGTTTAAGAATCCTATGAATTTTTTCTTTTTATGATTTTTATACAAATACGGTGGTAATTAAATAAAATGTAACAAACTTTTATCCTTTTATTTTTTGGCAAAGTGCTGCAAAACAGAATTTCAAGAGGTTTTCAAAAACGTTTTTTTTTTATGGGTTTTAGTGAAGAGCTGCTTCTGTGAAAACCTGTTTCAGAGTGTATTTGACTGGTTTTTAAAATGTTCATGTGTTCATGTCCAAATATGGTTTGTGAGACATTAAAACACCACAAGCATCGCGTACTTGAGTATGTAGTAGACAAAACGGCGCTGCTCATCACAGAGACAGAACAAGCAGATCATTTATTTATATAGAAGTGTTTTGCTTTAATATTCACAGACCATGTCGCGATTTGATTTATTGAACAGCTCTACCGTCGATGTATTCATTCATCCATCAGTTTGCTTGTTTTACGTGATATCTGCGTTATACTGTAAATTAATTGTCATGACTGGATTCCGGGATTCCCTCTGCATCACAGAAATCACTCCACCTTAGGTTAAAAACATAACTTTATCTACACAGAGGGATGTTCCCGAACATGTTCTATGCGTTTCCTCATTTGCATCAAAATTTTTTGTAACTTTGATAGCCTATCCTCTAGGACACCACGTTGATTATTTATATATTCAAAGTATTCCCAAACTAACTAGTGGTTCACGACGGCATTTCGCTTTCAGCTGGATCTGCATCACTGACATGTCTTCCGTCTCCATCTTTTTGTGATTTTTGCGCGTTCACCCGCCCTTCAATTCAATGCAGTCGTTTCCCGATTGCTTTTTCCGCACTTTCGTATTATTTATTTATTTTACTCAGTAACGGATGTGGTTTAAAATGTAGCGAAGTACAATACTTAAAACAAAACATACTTAAGTAAAAGTAAAATTACAGATTTTTAAAACTGCTTAAAAATGTAGAAGTACACAGAAAAACTACTCAAATACAGTAACGCGAGTAAATGTAATTCGTTACTTTCCACCTCTGCCCCTACATTATAAACAGACGCTGAAGCTGTGGCTAAAAACAGTCACATGTTCACACATTTACTACTTTTGACATGGTGAGTGGCACATAGTGCACTATATAGGGGATAGGGAACGATTCAGATTCCGATTCCATTGGGGCGAATGAAGCCTGGTTTCACGTTAGCGTCACACAAACAGTCTGCTCTGGTCCAGAGACACGATAGCACAGAGCGGATCATATGTGCAAGCCGGCGCAGACCAGAAAACGAACAGATTCGAACCCATTTGAATTCTGCACAGTATGCTATATTTTAAAATGATATGGAGGGGAAACGGTTAGAGATTAGGAGAAAACTGTTGCTTTACTGAGCCCAGCAGCTTTGGCCCAGATGTGATATAAACTAAACGCTATTGGCTAGCTGTTCAATATGTCCTGGCCTGTCTTCCCATTTCAGTGGAAATTACGTCAACACATTGAATAATGTTGCGCGTTTCAAGGCATTTCAGTGGGCCTTTAAGACTGTTTCTTAAGAGCTAGTTTGACCGATTAAAATGAGACCATGTAATTGACTTTAAAATACTTGGGACCATGCTTGAAGAAGAAAAAACTGTTCTAGACTAGACTAGCCTAAGCAGTTTATGCAGCCTACCGCTCTTAAGTGCTTTATAAAGGTAGCAACAATTGATTCCAATAGAGTTTGCCATTAGCATGATGCTAAGCTAATGACACAGTTCTCCAATAAGCATAAAAAAACTCTATTACAAAGGTATCTTAGTAAAAGCTCTTGCTAAGAGCTGGCTAACTTTACACTTGACGTCTGTAAAGAAATCCGATGTCATCTTGCCGGGAGGACATTTCCTTGTCTTCTCTCTAATATTATCTGTATTATATAGGACAAATCAGTGTTGTAGAAACTAGTGGATAAATTTAGCTAAATCTGATACATTTCAGTATTTTGAATTATGCACGCACATAGTTCAAGGGTTTTGTTTTATTATTATGCCTGTCATTGCAATTCCGTCTTTTCAAGTCTTCACGTTCGTGAAGGAAAAAAACAACAACAACTTTGGTGTCACTCAGAGGGCGCTTGAGCTACTATTATAAGTGCAGCAGACATTAGTATTCAAGCTATTTGTGTTGTGCCCCAAATTTAGCAGTACGCAGGGCGCGCCGCGTGAAAACATCCATGCATGAAATAGCTCTCTAATCCTACCATTAGGAGAATTTATGCACGCAAATCTCAGAAATTCTTCACAGGTGTAATTATCGCTAATTAGCTATAGATATTATTTAGTTGCAGGCAAGGGAATGAGGACACAAATACAAAAACACAGTATGACTGTGGAAAAACATCAATAGATTTGTCTGATAAGGCTGAATATGTGCCTCTCTCTGGCACTCCACTGGTGACAGCAGTCATTAGTAGATATTAATCTTGCTTTAATAACTTGCCATTTCCCACAGGCTGCAGTTCTCCTGATGGTCTAACATTTCCCTCGCTCATGCCCTCTGCCAGGGACTTTCATCAAAATGACATTTACTCGGAAACACAACTTGTTTAATCACTTCTGATTGGAAAAAGGAAACTCTTTATTGCTTTCAAAGAAAAGAACATTTTCCAGAGGCTGTTTCTTTATTGCAGTGAGTAGAGTAAACAAACGCAAACACTGATTGGCTGACTCTTCCTATAGGGGAACTTTACTGTATCTTCGTATGATTTTAATTTTCACGATTTTAGTTTTCAAGTGTAGATTTTAATAGCTTTTAAAAGTGCAGATTAGATTTTGTCTTCTGTAGACTTTTTAACTTGCCCTCTTTTGTAAATAATACATTGGAATCAGGGAAATTCTACTTTACACTATTTCCTAAACTTAAATTCATATTTTCTGTAACACTTTCATGCTACCATTCGGTATATCTTTGCCTTGAGACGAATTGCTATGCGTTTAACATTCCAGCCGCATCCAGGCTGCATTTACCCTCCCACACACTTCGTCATTGATACCACCGTCACTTTGCAGGCGGGATCCTAGATACTTAGAGGTGTTCATCTTCATCAGGCCCTCCCCATTATCCATGATATTTCCATCAGACAGATTGGCCTCCAGGTATTCAGCTTTCTTGATGTTGATGCTGAGGTTTGTCATTCCATACCTGGACTTGGTGTTCCAGTTCTTCCCTGCTGGTGTCAGCATTAAGCAAGGCCAACAGGACACCCTGTTGCAGGTCACGTGTGTTGGTGTCCATGACTAGAATGAAGAGAAGTGGCGACAATGCTGAGCCTTGGGTGTACACCGACCTTCATAGGGAAGCTATCAGAAATTCCCGCTGTGCATCTTGCACAATTGCTGGTGTTCACGCAGAGCATTTGGACCCAGTTGATGAGCTGTTCAGGCACTCCATGGTCCCGTAGTGCATACCAGATCAACTGATGCGGCACCCGGTCAAAAGCCTTTTTCGAGATCGAGGAAGGCTATTTGCAGCAGCTTCTTTTTCTCTCTGTGCTTTTCCATTAACATTTGCACTGCAAAAATCATATCAGTGGTGCTGCAGTTCTCTATAAAATCATGTCTTTCTTATAATAATAATAAAACCAATAACACTTTAGTTTAGGGTCCAATTCTCACTATTAACTAGTTGCTTATTAGCTTGTATATTACTAGGATATTGGCTGTTTATTAGTACTTACAGTTTAAAGCACATAATAATGACTTATTCTGCATGACTATATTCTACATCCCTTAATCCTACCCAATACCTAATCTTAATAACTACCTTACTAATAGGGTTTGAAATTAACACCCACCAACTGTGGGCAAAAATCAACTGTGGTGGGTAATGCTGTCAAATCACTAGCCAAATTACTTACTATGTTTACTCACTTTGCTTGGGAAGTTCATGTAAGCCAAACCTGCGCATATTTAGCGCAAATACTAATAGCTTGTGAGTCATCATGACATATCAAATGCAGCCCATTGCGCAGATTCTGTGCATAGGCCCTATCAGGCTTACTTGAACATACACGTCACTATACAACAAATAACAGTGCGCTTGTTCACTTGCATTGAAGCAATAACGAAGATTAAAAAAACATAATAATAATGTGGCGATACTTGCCTGGGGTAACTAACAACAAAAGGAAAGAGCTGCCAAGCAACGAAGGAACCAAGAAAAGAAAATTAGAAGTTTTAATAAAAGGGGCAAGCTGGTCACTAGTGGATCGTCTTTGACTCAACAAACAATGTAATGTATTATGAGTACTGCAGGACATACACTTTGGAAAAACACAAAACAAACAATCTTGTACTGTAATGATCAGTCCACCTAAAATACGTTTTTGGTGAAAAGTATGAGGATGAAAGTGCAAGGGAGGAGATGACAGGATTTTGTTTGAATAAGATATGAATGAATGAAATCCAAATTTTATAATATACACTATATTGCCAAAAGCATTGGGACACCCCTCCAAATCATTGAATTCAGGTGTTCCAATCACTTCCATGGCCACAGGTGTATAAAATCAAGCACCTAGCATACATCTGTCTGCTGCTTTTGACACAGTCATCCATCAGATCCTCCTATCAACACTCATGAAGATGGCCATCTCAGGAACTGCACTTCAGTGGTTCAAGTCTTACCTCCCAAGTAGGTCCTTAATGGTGTTGTGGAGGGGTGAGGTGTCTAAGTCACAACATCTAGCTACTGGGGTTCCCCAGGGCTCAGTGCTTGGACCACTTCTCTTCTCCATCTACATGTCATCCTTAGGATCTGTAATCCAGAAAAATGGCTTTTTCTATCACTGCTATGCTGATGACACTCAACTCTACTTCTCATTTCAACCAGATGATCCTACAGTTGCTGTTCGTATTGCAGTCTGCCTGACAGACATTTCTGGCTGGATGAAGGACCATCACCTTCAACTCAACCTTGAGAAAACCGAACTGCTTGTCGTCTCAACCAACTCAGCGCTTCATCACAATTTCTCCATTCAGCTAGGTTCATCATCCATAACTCCTTCCAGGACAGCCAGGAACCTTGGAGTTGTGATTGATGATCAGTTTAACTTCACTGACCACATTACTGCAACAGCCCGGTCCTGCAGATTTGCGTTATACAACATTGGGAAGATTAGACCCTTCCTATCAGAGCTGGCCACACAACTCCTGGTTCAAGCTCTTGTTATTTCCAGATTGGACTATTGTAATGCTCTCTTAGCGGGCCTTCTGGCATGCACAATCAAACCCCTGCAACTGATCCAGAATGAAGCAGCGAAGGTGGTCTTCAAAGAGCAGAAGAAAGCCCACGTCACACCTCTCTTCATCAGTTTGCACTGGCTGCCAATAGCCGCTTGCATCAAATTCAAGGCACTAGTGCTTGCCTACAAATCAACCACAGGCTCTGCACCAATATACCTAAACTCGCTTGTTCAGAATTACGCACCCTCCAGAAGCTTGCATTCTGCAAATGAACGACGCCTCGTGGTGTCATTCCAAAGAGGCACAAAATCACTCTCACCTGGTTAGACCATGGAACGACCTGTCTATCTCAATTCGAGCAGCCAGCCTGTAGCCATTTTCAAAAAAACGTCTAAAGACACATCTTTTCCAGCAGCACCTGACCAATTAAGACTAGCACTTAACTAACTTAACTATTCTATTAGTTTTCTTTTTATAAAAACAAAACAAAAAAACTGTCTGTGTAAGGTAATTGTGACTTTTTATCTTTGCAATTCAGACTTTTTTTCTTGCAAATCTGAGAAAAGTCAATTATGAGATAAAAATGTGCATTATCTTTTATTGTTATTATTATTTATTATTCAGTGGCGGAAACAAGCCTCCATACTACTTGCACCATTATTGTTGTGAATATGTCTGTTAAAATCCTTCACAATATTTGTCGAAGACAGTTTTTAAACCACTGCAGTTAATCAGATTGGACTTCTGTTTGATAACAAGACAGTAGGGAAATACATTTACTGCCTGTTCTGTAGAGGTTCTTCAAAGGTTTTTTTTTATTTCTTACATTGACATTTTGTGTGATTCGGCATGCCTCAAACTGCCGTTTAAAGGGTAAATTATGAAGAAAGCTGTTGTTAAGAAAAGGAAAGATTGACGCAGTGACGTGAAAGATACACAGAAACAGTTGGAGGAATTTAAGATTCAGTTCAGCTGAGGTTAATCCTCTATAATCTGCTAAAAACAAACAAACACAAGAAATTAAGAAATGTAAATGGCAGGCCAATCCTCTCAACGACCCTGCTGTTGGAGTGCAGGCGTTATGGGTAGTTTACATAAACCCAAGTGTTGAATCAAGAGCAGACAAGGAGAAAGCTGAAAAGGAATGTTCACAATTCCATGAGGATGCTACTGTATGTCAGACTTTTTCCCCATCTCCCACTTCTTCCCCCTTAAGGCTTCAGAAAGAACAATGGTTGCTCATACATTACAAACCTTGTCAGGCACAGAAAAATCTCTCTTTTTTTGAAGGTGACTTTATAAATCATAGAGTTTTTGAACATAACAAAGGCGCTCTCTCAGTTTTTCATTACCTTTGAAGGTCACTGTGTGCTTACATTGAGAGAGGACTCTGATCTTACCTTAGCATGATTCCATTAGAGAAGAAAGCTTGTGTACATCGCTACTCTGTGCGATTTGACGTGATAAAGCTTGCTTTTCAGCTGTACACGCTATGTTGGTGCTGATGGTGATTAAATCTGAAGTTTCAGGGCTTGTTTCTATTAGAACAATATTTTATTCTAGGAACTGTTGTGGGAGATGTGAATGAAAACTAATGGCACTGATGTAAACTCATTTATGACTAGTAAAAAGTCCACAGGTCTAGGTGTAGATAAAGTATCGCCAGGAACATCCATCAGGAAGATGATGATGATGATGGTTGTTCCTTGTGTACTTGGCAGAATATGTTAGCCATATGAAAGTCATATGATATATGAGGCTTCCAAGTGAAAGAGAGCTGATCTTGGATCAGGACCACACCATTTGTTTAATCATAAAAAAAAAGAAAAGAAAAGAAACAAGATGCCTTGAATTTTGAATAATGTGGTGCATAAACAGGAAGAGGATTTGGCCTTTGTAAATGTTAAGTTCCCACTAGTGCAGTGTATTATTATTCTTATTCTTATTAATATTATGTCACTTTAACACAAAATTGACTGCAAAATGTTTGTCTTTTTTAAACGTAAAAAATATTTAGCCTTTTTGATGAGGCTAAATATCATTTAAATACTACTACTACTACTACTACTACTAATACCTTTGTATGCATATGTATAGGCACTCATATGTGTTTGTGAATTAAACCACATTCTCACTCATACTACTATTACTACTACTACTATTACTACTACTACTACCACTACCACCACTACTACCACTACTACCACTAATGCTAATACTAATACTACCACCACTGCTAATACTAATACTACCACTACTAATACTACCACTACTAATACTACCACTAATGCTAATGCTAGCATCACTACTACTAATGCTACCACCACTATTAATACCAGTGATGGGAATAACGGTGTTACAGATAAACGGCGTTACTAACGGAATTATTTTTTTCAGTAACGAGTAATCAAACTAATTACTGTTCCTCCCGTTACAACGCCGTTAGCGTTACTGAGGGAAAAAAAAGTGGCGTTAGTCGCGTTACTATAATTGAGCTCACTGAAGCGTTTTTCATCCGAACAGGCTCTCTGTCAGTCGGACCTGCAACGTGTGTGTGTGTGTGTGTGTGCGCGCACCAGCCATGCGTGTTGGGGGTGGGTGCGGTGGTGCACATAACTGATGATGATTGGTGGGTGGGAGACAAGGTTGAAGTTGATAGGTTGAGTTCACACCTATTTTTTTCACGGTCTATGGTTCACACACACACACACACCAATGACGCACACGCATATGCACATTCAGCGATGGTCCAACGACTTCAAAGGTAGCTTTCGCAAACTGGAAGTATAAGCGCTACTTTTCCCTCGTTGAGGTGAAAGGTAAGAATATTTATGTAACATGCAACTTATGCCCAGGAAGAAAGAGTCTCTCCACGCCGGTGGCAAGTGATTCTGAAGCGCCTCACATCATCATATGCCACAAAATTAGTGGCTAAAAACCCAGGTGATAAAGTGAGCTCCACTACCATAGGAAAGTATAGTACTGATAATATTTATACAATATTTACACTATAGTAGGCCTACTGATAATATTTACAATAATGCATTGAATTAGATAGGTGTATCTTACATTGCCTACAGCAACATTACAATAGTGTACATTAATGTACAATGTTTTATAATAATAATTTATTCTATTTAGTGTCCAATTCATTCATTTAACATATCTAATATTGGGGGCATCCAAGTTATTTGACATATTTGAACATTTGAAAAAAAAAAAAAAGTAATGCAGTAATTACTTTCCCTGGTAATTAGTTACTTTTATAATGATGTAACTCAGTTACTAACTCAGTTACTATTTGTAAGAAGTAACTAGTAACTATAACTAATTACTTTTTTAAAGTAACGTGCCCAACACTGATTAATACTACCACTACTACCACTAATGCTAATACTAATACTTCCATTACTGCCACCACTACTGCTAATACTAATACTACCACTACTACTAATGCTAATGCATAATAGTAATAATAATACCTTTGTATGTATATGTATAGGCACTCATATGTGTTTGTGAATGAAACCACATTGTCACTCATACTACTATTACTACTACTACTACTACTACTACTACTACTTCCACCACTACTAACACTAATGCTAATACTAATACTTCCATTACTACCACCACTACTGCTAATACTAATACTACCACTACTACTAATGCTAATGCTACAACTACTACTAATGCTAATGCTACCACCACTATTAATACTACCACTACTACTAATGCTAATGCATAATACTAATAATAATAATACCTTTGTATGTATATGTATAGGCACTCATATGTGTTTGTGAATGAAACCACATTGTCACTCATACTACTATTACTACTACTACTACTACCACCACCACCACCACTACTACCACTAATGCTAATACTTATACTACCACTACTACCACCACTACTAATACTTCCACTACTACTAATGCTACCACCCCTACTACAAATGCTAATGCTACCACCACTACTACAAATGCTAATGCTACCACCACTACTACAAATGCTAATGCTACCACCACTACTACTAATGCTACCACCACTATTAATACTACCACTACTACTAATGCTAATGCTACCACCACTACTGCTACTATTACTAAAACTACCACCACCACTACTACTACTACCACCACCACCTCCACCATTTATAATACTACTACTACTAATACTACCACCACCACTACTACTAGTAATACTACCTCCAGTTCTACTAATACTAATATTACTAATACTACCACTACTACTAATACCACCACTACTACCATTAATACTGCCACTACTACTAATACTACCACTACTACTACTACTATGAAGAAGAAGAAGAAGAAGAAGAAGAAGAAGAAGAAGAAGAAGAAGAAGAAGAAGAAGAAGAAGAAGAAGAAGAAGAAGAAGAAGAAGTGAATAGAGTAACATCCAGATCATGGGGTCTGTGCCTGTGCCATCTCTCAATCTTCACAGCATGCAGTAAAGATGCTGTCATATTCTTTTGCTGATTTATGCTTTAAGTTGTGTGTGTGTGTGTGTGTGTGTGTGTGTGTGTGTGTGTGTGTGTGTGTGTGTGAGGCGCTACATGCATCAGTCCATCTGAGGAGTGAGTCAGTGGTTCTCATTTCAACACCACAGAGAGCTAGAGGGATAGATTTTCTTGCTGATCCCCATCAGCTGTGGTTTGGAGGAATTCTTATGGATTCCCTCAGTCTTTGTTGTGTGATAGAAGGATGTGCAGCTGAGAGGGGAGATATCTGAGAGGATTCCATAGGGAGGAGTGCTGTCCATGCCACAGTGGTCATGAAACATTACAGGTGATGACACTTGCTCGAGTCTCTCATCACTGTGCATTTGTTTGGCTATGTTGTTGTGGCTCCATGCAGATCCTTAATGGCCGCCTGCACTGCAGCTGCTGAGAGCCGCAGCATACGGATGCTGCCCGTAATTGAGTTTGTGCGAGGCAGCAACAGATTGTGATTTGAAGAAGAGAGGCGGGACATGGCGGATACCAGGGTCTCTCAGGGGATGTGGTGGGCTAGAAGAAAGCCATATGCACCTTAAACTTTCCAAGAAAATGTTCTGTGTCTAAGCTGTGCATAATCTTCAGAATTATGGAGACTAATTTAAGCTCTTAATAAACATTTCAAATGGGCTGGAGGTTTTTCAGGAGGCAGGGAAAGTGATGGAATGACGGCACACATGAAATCCCAGCAAATCTCCAGCTGGGTAGGCTAGTTAGAGAAGAGATTTTGCACTAAAATGAAAACTTTTCACATTAGAGAAGAGATTTTAGAGAAGAGATTTTGCACTAAAATGAAAAGTTTTCACATTTCAGGAAAACACTTTGGTCTGTATCAGGGGGTTGTTAAACCTTTTGATGTCAAAAAAGATATGATGATCTCCTAATAATATAACGCATTCTTAATATATTTTATTTTATACATTTTATTTATTTACTTTTTTGTTTATTTACTATTTTATTTTATTATTTTTAATTCAATTTAATTAAATTTACCTTAGTCCAGGAACCCTAGCCTGAACCTTGAATAGTCTGACAAAGCAACAATGGTTCAACCAATAGCATGAGTTTAGAGGCGGGGCTATGTTTTACTGACCAAAGCCTTAAAGCGGTCAATTATGCTCAATTATGCAATTATGCGGTTATGCTCCTTTTTACAAGATGTAATATAATGCCCAGGTGTCCCTAGGATGCGTCTGTGAAGTTTCAGCTCAAAATACCTCACAGATCATTTATTATACCGTGTTGTAAATGCCCATTTTTGAGTGGAAGGAAAAACATGCTGTTTTTGTGCATGTATCTTTAAATGCAAATGAGCTGCTTTCCAGCCGCTCTGCTTTCCAGAAGAGGGCTTAGCCTTTACAGCTCATGGCTCGGATACTCCAATACACCTCACTGCAGTCTGTAGTAGGGGTGCACCGATCCGATATTAGGATCGGATATCGGCCGCGATACTGACAAAATAGCTGGATCGGGGATCGGAAAAATTAACAGATCCACAAGCCGATCCAGGTGTTTTTTTCCGTCGCAGCAGAACCTACGTCATTCGTCAGCTTCACGTGTGTCGCATGCTAGAAGGGAGCGAGCCAGAGAGTCGGCTGTGTGGAGGAGATATTTCACGCTTGCCACGCCAACTAGTTTGTCGCTGTTTCGAGGGTATTACTGCAAAGTCAGGGTCTTTCCTGCATTGACATTTTTTTGACGGCCAAAGCCTAATTTGATGAGTTATTGTGATTTACGAGTGATGTAGAATAGATGCTGCGCTTGTGACTGAGTGACAGAGAGACCGATCTGAGAGCTCCTCCCCCGCGCACACTCTCTGGGTCTTCAAAATAATCAGTGTTCGCTCTCATATTTCACATATTAATCCAAATCAAAAGCTCGGAAGACCGAAACCATGTTGCACGTGACACATTCGGACAATTTTGTCCTTGAATTATCACTGGGTGTGAATTGCGCTCAAAAAACATTGACTCTTCTCTGACCAGCTGACATAAAGCATACTTTCAATAAGCGGGAGACAAATTATATCCAGTTATGAAGTGTTTTCTGTGTGTTGACATCTTTCGCGATGTTCTAACAGACGGGATTCGCACACAACGCGTCTGCTAATGTCCGATTCGTGACCTAATGACTCCTTTGAACCGAATCATTTTAACGACTGGCCAGAACAACTGATCTGTCCAACACTGAACTCATGAACTCAGTTTATTAATTTACTCAGAACGCAACTGAAATGAGAACACAAGTGTGCTTACCCAATTTAGCAAGAGTGGGTAGTAAGAATTATTTTTAATTATCAACAGTATTTCATCTTATTTCTGTTGACAATGTGTAGTAAAATAAATAGGCCTAGCCTACAATCATTTAATCTGGAGTGAGGTGAAACCAGAACAAAGTTGTTATTAGCTAGTTGAAAATTTTTATTAAATTGCATATGGTAGAAAATTAGACTATTTGTTAATTTGTAATGCTACTTTTTAATATTGATATGATTATATACCAAAACAATTATCTGTAGTGTAAAAAATGTTTGGTAACTGTCAGATTACTATTGTATGTTTGACCAATACACTGTTTTTTGTTTCCACTGCTAAATTTTATTTATTTAAAGAAGTTAGATTACATTCTATTTTAGATTTGAATGCACAATTGTTTTTTAAATAAATAAGAATTCAACACCTTACATACATCTGTTATTTTGTCTTAGTTATGTTTAGTTAGTAAAGTCTGGTGCCTTTAGTCTCTTCAAGGAAGGTATAAGGTGGAAGATATACAGTTTATTATTAATTCAACAATATATCGGATCGGTATCGGGTATCGACAGATACACAAAGCCCAGGCATCGGTATCGGTATCGGGACTGAAAAAGTCGGATCGGTGCACCCCTAGTCTGTAGCACGATGAAGTATTTGATTGAACAAATACGTAGTTGACGCTATAACACGTGCATGCTCGTGGTATATTTTGTTATATTTTAAGCGCATGCCGTAATAACTGCAATTTTGCTTTGTTTCATTATTGTATATATCTGTAATGCCCTCTCGTTTGATGAATAAAGTAAATGGTTCATTGGTTTAACATGCATGCGCTGTAGTAGGTTCCAAGTACATCATGAAAGTTTAAACACGCATGCACGTGATGACCTATTATATTTTATATACGCTAAACAAATTACAATATTTTATCAAATCTGTATGGCATATAGCATCTTTGCAACTTTGTTTAACAAATTCATCCACCACGATAGCCATAACATGTTTTTCTCCCTACTGGCGGCTTCAATTTTGATATACTGGATATGTATTTTGCATTTTATCTCCAATGACACTGCCCACATTAGTGTTGTACTATTGTAATCCATTAGCTATTATATAAGTTTACACAAAGCACTGTAACATGATAGATATGAAGAAGTTCCACTATAAAGTTAATTTGGATATCCATAACTCTGGCGGAGTTAAGTAGCCTGGGAAAACCCAGACAACTTCCGGCAAATTTAGATTTTCTTTGCAAGTAGTCTGGCAAAGAGCACATTCAAACCCATTTCTAATCCCTAGAAATCGCGGCACCAATCAGAAACGTTGGGGCGGGCTTTAGACGATGACGACAGCGCAGCGACATTGAAGTAGATTTGTGGAGCATCACTCGTTCGAATCAGCTATCGCGTCTGTTTAAAGCGATTTAAACTTTTCCTTTTCATTAAAACCCGAGCAAAGAACAACACTCGAAGCCTTCATATCTAAAAAAGATGTTATCGCTGTCTTACCGACTGGATTCGGCAAAAGTCTGATACCAGCTTGGCCCTTTGGTGGCTAAACGAATGGGTCTTAGCGAGAGCCCTCTGGTAGTGTTAATGCTTTACAAAATATAGTTTTAAGTCCTTTTCAGGCGTGAATGTAGTTGTTTAAAGCTCAAATCTGTGGTTTATTTATAAAGAGAGCGCCTTTTTTAAAATTTGATCTGCCGTTAGTTGTGAGTTCCAGTGGTTCAGCGGCGCTCAATCGATCATTGAGCCCGCCGAGAGACACCTTTCCTCGGCCAGTCCTTCTGCCGTCTGCCGCTGGCTCTGATGTCTCTGTAGTGGTTAAACCGCCTCGTCTTGTGTAGATCTAACGGCTGATCTTTGCTCTCATTAATCTATAATTTGTTCCTAGACAGATCGTTTTGTCTGAGGGCAAAGTGAAGTTTCATAACTTTATATTTTTAAGATATTAAACTTTACCGTTGTAGACTCCTAGCACTGACTTTGACTGAATTGCTTTATTTATTGTATAGCTTATACATTTTACTTATACTTTTATAATTGCTATTGATGATCACACATAAACTGACATTTAACAAAAAGAGACTGGGTTGTGTTTTGTGTCATATTTAATTTATTACAGTGATAATAGCCTATATTATGTGTGTGTGTTTTTTTAAATGTAAACGAAAAGAGGCTGGGTTTTTTATATTTCGTTTTGTTATAAACATGCATTGAAGATAATATGCATTGACTGCACTACATATACAAATATATACTGAGTGATACTGTCAGCATTGTAGGCGGACTAGTGTCCTCCCGTCCTCGGGAGTTCGTTCTCCGGAGTCAAACTTGGCAAGTCACGGACGCAAGTCAGAAGTTCGCTTACGAAATATGTCATAAAACACCACTGCCTCATTTCATTAAAAAAAAAATTAAAAAAATAAACATAAAAGCCACACGAATGTGGTTCAGGCAACGCGTAGCTAGGCCTACATTGATTATCTTATATATTTATAATAAAACGAAGTATAAAACACGTTGCCTCTTTTCGTTTACATTTAAAAAAATAATATATTAAACATTAACATGTGGTTTAGGTAAGTTGACCAGATTTCTGAAATGGAAACCGGGGACATTTCCTATTTGAGAACACAAGTACAGACAAGAACGCAAATTGAGAAACGGCCAGAGTCTCAGATGTTTCTCCGTCGCTCTGCATACGTCATCTCCCTCATCGCTCTGATTGGTTTGAGGTCTATCCAATTGCGCCGAGAGGCATTTGAGCGACGCCCGTTGGTGACGCCCCTTTGGAAATGATTTGTCTATGAAGCTTTGCCAGACCATAACTCAGTTACTACTGAGAATGGTCTGGTTTTAACCAGGCTAGGAGCTAGGACGAAAAACGTCTAATTTCTTGTCTGTTTTTATCCGTCATGTAATATCCCATATATGTAAAATTCCATATTCGAATTTGGTGTATGTTGATTTTTTTATAATTCTAATATAGCCAAGATAAACATTTTCAAAATTTAAAAATGACATTAAAATAAAAGAAAATATGGGTTTACATGGCTAATAATGCCCCAGTCAAGTCAAATACATTTTTATTCATTAGTTTCTTTTCACACCATCGTCTAAAATGCGCAAAACAATACAATAACTACTGTCATACATTCAATTTCTAAACATTTAGAAGGAAAAAAGTCTGCCTAGGTGGAGATTTAGCGCTCTCTGGATAATTGTTTTTGTTGTATTAATATTAGCTACTTGACATTGTCCCCTACAGTTTGTGAATTTGTTGGACATTGGGATGTACATATCGGATAACAGACACAGGATTGTTTTTCTTCTTGTCGTCTTCATTTATTAAATCTGTTATGATATAAAAAAATGCTGTCGTGTAGGCTATAACACAGCAAGTGCGATAGAAAAAAAAATCATATATTTGTTTAATTCAGGAACAAATAAATGCAGAATATTTTTTACATAACTATGAAAATACCACAAGAAGACTAGACATTAGACAGTAACATTGATCCACTGGAGACAAGCTTTAAGAACCCATGTCCAGTTTAATTTCACCCAAACGTGAACAAATACAAAATAAACAAAATACCTGACCTGACTTGACTTGAAACTATCATGACCATGACCATGACCGAACCACCAACAGTGGCATACAGGAAACAATACTAGACAAGGGAACAAGGCAGACATGAGTGGCTTAAATACACAGATGCTGCGTCCCAATTCGCCTACTTATACTACGACCTAAAAGTATGTACTCTTTTTGTGAAGAAAAAGTACGTACTTTTGAGTGTGTTGCAGAAGAGTATGCAAGCTTTGGGACATGCTAAAATCCAAAAAAAAAAGGTTCTATATGGCACCAAAAATGGTTCTTGGCTCGTAATCATACACTCTATAAACGTTTACTATGATTTACTCTTACATTTTTTTGGTGAAACATTTTTACACTAAAGAAATTGAAATCAATTACATACACCGTATGAGTTGAGCAAATGCAAGTAAAAAAATTAAGTAGATCTGAGTAACTACATTTGGTACATTTACAAATAAAATTGAGTAGAAAAAATTGGGGAAAAAACATTTAAAAACCAATATTTATGAGTAATATTAACTGTTTTTATTTATGAGTAATATTAACTCTTATTGTATAACTTTAATATTAACTTTGATTCCATCTAAACCTTTGTAAAATACTCCACACCACACTCATACATGACATTGGCCTTTATTGTCGATGAGTAAAGCAATACAGCATATTTTACAGTTTTGACATGTATACAATATTTTACAACATATTTACAACATTTAAAATGTAACAAACATTTTAGAAGTAAAAATGAAACATTTAAAAGTAATTCCAGTGTAATCAACCTGTCTGTTTTCCAATTTCCAAGTTACGGGGCCGTTTCTCGAGCCTGAGATGGACTTGTGTTCTGCGGGTGGACTTTGAACTTGAGACCGCCGTCCTGCATTTCACTCGCAGCCGAAAGATGCTGCAACGTGCCTGACTCCATAACCGGCCAATAAACAAACAGTGCACAGTTTTAAGAACATTTTATCATCCAAAATAATTATATTCATTATCTTAAGGAATAAAGTTGTGTGTTTTGAGCAAGGCAGTGGCACCAGGGGCTTCAAAGACAGATGCCACACTCGTTTACTCACATTGCATTCCTTTATGTTGTTTTCCATTAAATAAAAAGATTATAAGCACAGTAATGAATTTATAGATAAAATAAAACACACAAACCTGAATTTCACAAAGGAAATGTTCCAATTCTGCGACGCTGAGAAGAAGGAACTGCTCTGGAGACTGAAGAGAATTCAAACAGCCTGCGCTCAATCAACCATCGAGCTGTCGTCACGTCAAGGGGCGGGGGAGGGGTGCAGTGTTTTAATCAAGTAAACGTACTAAATTTCTTCAGTGCGTGTTAAATATTAATAATCTTGATTTTAATTAAGTTATATTTGTGGTTCTTGAAACAGATCGATTTAATTCTCCTTTCTCAAATATTTTGATAGAAATTTCACAAATATATTGTATATAAATGAGGTTCTGGGTAAAGATTTCCCTCTCCGAACGGCCCTGCTCCCGAGGTAGTACTTTTTCAAAGTTCAGGAATTTTCGGGGGAGTTTTCACCGTTTAAACTGCCCTGTCAATCATTTTGTCACAGTTAAAACCCTCCACATTCAGTTTAATTTTCTACCGTATCGGAGAGAAATGTAGTAGCATGTTGATCTGCAATTTTTTTGGTTTTAATGTGAGCTATTCTAAAGATTTTTTTCCTGACCCTTCGTTCTCAAAAACAGAGTGACAGACACTCACAGAGGTCTGCTTCCCTGCTCCCGGCAGACGGGCTAACCTTGTGGCCTTCCCTTCTCTCCTCCTCGCTCTCATCTTCTTCCTTTCCTCTCATCCTCTGAGAACAAAAGAAGCACTGAAGGAAGGAGGGGAGCAGGAGAGCATAGGGGACACGAGCAGGTCGATCAGCTGAGATGGAAAGGTGTATAACCCAGTTTTTTTTTCCTCATGAACTTATGAACTTTTGGAATATCATATTAGAAGGGCTGCCTTCAAACACATCGATCAGCAGTGCAACAAAAGCTCCTCTCGCCTGAAAACAATCAAACCTGTCAGTAACTCTTTCAGTCCACTGACTTTTAATGTTGAATTACACTTCACTGAATTGTAAACATTTCTTGGAGTTTGAGGTTGTGCGATTGGCAGCTGTCAGGTAAATTATTGATGTGAGGTAGGAAAATAGGTTTCATGTTCTTTCAGATAAGTTTTATTGAGTCAGTTAGAGCTCTGCTGTGGATTTCAATGTCTTCTCTACATCATAGGGTGACTATAAATGAAAACGATGCTGATTAAGTTCCTTAATTAGTTTTTTTTTTTACACAAAACGCTTCTTACATAGCAAGTATTAGCACACCTGCTTGTGTGTGTGGGTGTGTGTCGGGCATAATAGACTACAACTTTGTCTGCTACTTTGAACCAATGATTAATGTAGCTCTGAAAGTGAAAACAAATGACATTTTGTTTGATTGTGGTCCCCCCCGTTTTGTTAGCTCCACTTCTCTGTAGTCAAAGATTTCTCCCTCATTGACTTTGTTTGGGGAATGAAATGTATTTCATTGTCGCCCAGTTGTTAGTGTTTGATCGTTTGCAATGAGATAAACAGATGTCAATTACGAAGACCCAAATACAAACAAAGAGAAATGAGGCTGTAATGAAGAATGTTCATTTGTCATTTGCTAAAGGAACAAATTATGGTAATGGCAAACACAAACTTCTGCTGTGATTTGTTGTGGAGGGAGGGGGTGTAGGTCATTCCTGTTTTTGTAGTACTTTAAACCCTTAACAGGGTAAACCCTTAAAGCAGCACTAGGTAGTTTTTGCTCTCGGGGTCCCCCTATAGTTGGGAAACAGTATTGTCCTCTACTACTCGTCGTAAACTCTTGTCATCTTATATCAGGGGATGCATCGCACGTGCATTTGTTGACATGACAACCATGATAGCCCTGAACACTGCAGGAGTTCACATTCAGGTGTTCTGCTTGCGTCGCGTGTGAAATGTCTTCATCCCAGGTACAGTGGCATATGTTTCAGCATGTCATATGAATATAATTTCATGGGTTTAATTTTTTTCAAACGCCAAATGATCGCGATGCTCATGTTTACAAGCCAGCGTCATTATAGTAGCCTAGTCTATTGGTTACCGTTTTACAGAATCTATGATACTTCAATTCAATGTTTGAGTGGTAGGTAATAACCATCAGTGATGGGAATAACGGCGTTACAGATAAACGGCGTTACTAACAGAATTATTTTTTTCAGTAACGAGTAATCAAACGAATTACTGTTCCTCCCGTTACAACCCCGTAAGCGTTAATGAGGGGGAAAAAAGCGGCGTTAGTCACGTTACTATAATTGAGCTCACTGAAGCGCTTTTCATCCGCTCTCTGTCAGTCGGACCTGCAACGTGTGTGTGTGTGTGTGTGCGCGCGCACCAGCCATGCGTGTTGGGGGTGGGTGCGGTGGTGCACATAACTGATGATGATTGGTGGGTGGGAGACAAGGTTGAAGTTGATAGGTTGAGTTCACACCTATTTTTTTCACGGTCTATGGTTCACACACACACACACACACACACCAATGACGCACACGCATATGCACATTCAGCGATGGTCCAACGACTTCAAAGGTAGCTTTCGCAAACTGGAAGTATAAGCGCTACTTTTCCCTCGTTGAGGTGAAAGGTAAGAATATTTATGTAACATGCAACTTATGCCCAGGGAGAAAGAGTCTCTCCACGCCGGTGGCAAGTGATTCTGAAGCGCCTCACATCATCATATGCCACAAAATTAGTGGCTAAAAACCCAGGTGATAACGTGAGCTCCACTACCAAAGGAAAGTATAGTACTGATAATATTTACACAATATTTACACTATAGTAGGCCTACTGATAATATTTACAATAATGCATTGAATTTGATAGGTGTCTCTTACATTGTCCCACAGCAACATTACAATAGTGTACATTAATGTACAATGTTTTATAATAATAATTTATTCTATTTAGTGTCCAATTCATTCATTTAACATATCTAATATTGGGGGCATCCAAGTTATTTGACATATTTGAACATTTGAAGAAAAAAAAAAAAGTAACGCAGTAATTACTTTCCCTGGTAATTAGTTACTTTTATAATGATGTAACTCAGTTACTAACTCAGTTACTATTTGTAAGAAGTAACTAGTAACTATAACTAATTACTTTTTTAAAGTAACGTGCCCAACACTGATAACCATACATCGTCAATATTATAATATCAAGCTACCATAGATGAATCTGCAAATTTGAAAAATCGATTTGCATTATAGCTTGAGGCAAGACAAATAAACAAATATCACAGACATGTTAGGTATCCTAAAATATGATTTTGTACGTCTTATGTATTTACTTGCAAGAATGTAGCCCCTCCTCCTTCAGCTCACGCCAACGAGCAAACGCTGGCCCAATGTTGATCCTCGTCCTGCCTTTAATCCGATCACTTTCTCGTTTCCTCTTTTTGCTTTCCTCTGACAAAACCTTTGCTTTCTTATTTTTCTGTGCTGCTTCGGCCATGACTATAACATCCGGCAAACAAATGATAGTTGGGCTCGCACGTCTGAATTTAAGTATGTGGGGGTGGTGGTGGAAGTGACGTATATGCCGTAAAGCGGTCGAATTTTGTAGTTCTTTTTGTTCTCGGGTTACTACCCGAAACCCGAAGTTTAAAAGTACGATTAAAAACGATACAGACCCCGTCAGGCTATGGCAGACGTGTCATTCAACCTATTGTAAGTCGATGTATCATCATCTTGAAAATATATTATGAAGGTTGAAAAGTTACCTAGTGCTGCTTTAAGAAGCATTAGTGTTGTTGTCCGGTCAATTATGGTGTCGCTTTCTGGATAATTTTCAGTTTGAGAAACCAGCTTTATGATGTCACTTTGGAACTAGCATTATGATGTCATGGAGAAACCAGCTTTATGTTGTCACTTAGGAACTAGCTCTATGATGTCATAGAGAAACTAGCTTTATGATGTCACTTAGGACTAGCTCTATGATGTCATAGAGAAACTAAATGTATGATATCACTTAGGAACTAGCATTATGATGTCATGAAACTAGCTTTATGATGTCTCTAAGGAACTAGCATTATGATGTCATTGAGAAACTAGCTTTATAATGTCACTTAGGACTAGCTCTATGATGTCATAGAGAAACAAGCTTTATGAAATCACTTAGGAACTAGCATTATGATGTCACGAAACTAGCCTTATGATATCCCTTAGATACTAGCATTAGGATGTCATTGAGAAACTAGCTTTATGAATTCACTTAGGAAATAGCTTTATGATGTAATTTAGGAACTAGCTCGATGATGTCACTTAGGAACTAGCTTGATGATGTCACTTAGGAACTAGCTCGATGATGTCACTTAGGAACTAGCTTGATGATGTCACTGAGAAACTATCGTTATGATGTCATTAAGAAACTAGCTTTATGATGTCATTAAGAAACTAGCTTTATGATGTCACTTAGGAACTAGCTTTATGATGTCATTGAGAAATAGCTTTATGATGTCACTTAGGAAATAGCTTTATGATGTCACTTAGGAACTAGCTTGATGTCACTTAGGAACAAGCTTGATGATGTCACTGAGAAACTATCTTTATGATGTCATTAAGAAACTAGCTTTATGATGTCACTTAGGAACTAGCTTTATGATGTCATTGAGAAATAGCTTAATGATGTCACTTAGGAAATAGCTTTATGATGTCACTTAGGAACAAGCTTTATGATGTAATTGAGAAACTATCTTTATGATGTCACTTAAGAACTAGCTTTATGATGTGGTTGAGAAATAGCTTCATGATGTCACTTAGGAACTAGCATTATGGTGTAATTGAGAAATAGCTTTATGATGTCACTTAGGAAATAGCTTTATGATGTCACTTAGGAAATAGCTTTATGATGTCACTTAGGAATTAGCTTGATGTCACTTAGGAACTAGCTTGATTATGTCACTGAGAAACTATCTTTATGATGTCACTTAGAAACTAGCTTTATGATGTAATTGAGATACTATCTTTATGATGTCACTTAAGAACTAGCTTTATGATGTCGTTGAGAAATAGCTTCATGATGTCACTTAGGAACTAGCGCTATGATGTCATTGAGAAATAGCTTTATGATGTCACTTAGGAAATAGCTTTATGATGTAACTTAGGAAATAGCTTTATGATGTAACTTAGGAACTAGTTTGATGATGTCCCTCTATCTTTATGATGACATTAAGAAACAAACTTTGTTATGTAATTAAGAAACTAGCTTGTTGTCATTAAGGATAAGGATAAGGAATAACTGTCATCAGTTATTCAAGAAATATTACAAAAGACTAACTGGATGAAAAGTGAAATTGAGGACACAGGGACATTTTACAGGAGATTATATAAAAGGAAAAAGAAAATGCAAATAAAAAAAAAAGTGTTTCATTCTAGAATAACCCATGACAAATTGTGAAATTATTTTAAATTCACCTTTACACCAAAATTCATGTAATATCTCTTTAGATAGAAAACCAACTAATATGTTTTCAATCATTAAAAAATATTTTCTTATTTTATCCAGTGTATCCACAAATACTCCACATATACTTTTTGGAACATTGTACCTGTGTTTGATGGAGATATGAAAATGTGAACAGCAGGAGTGACCTAGGTTTGAGTGTATGTGTCTGCCAGCAGAGGACGAAGGACATCAATCCATTTCAGTGTCATTTAATCCGAGACTTTCTCTGTCTGACGTGTGCTGACGGAGCGGTCGGAGAGGATTACCCAGCATCCATGGTCCCAACTTTGCTCTTTGCAGTCTGGCCCACAGTTCACCTTCAGGTGACCGGCTGTCTGTGGGCGGGGAGTTTGTGTGGCGTTTAGTGTGTGCGATGATATGTCCTCCAGTGTTTTTTTTTTTAAACATGCTGCATGTGTATGTGTTCACAACTGCAAAGAAACCATTAACACTCGTCATGCAACCAGCAAGGTACTCGCTGTGGTTAAATGAATGATGTATGAGGGAACAGATGTTGGCAGCATGCTGGACAGAACTCTTACAGAGTGACCTTGGCCCATACTGACAGAAATCATCATCATATGGGTAAACGCACATATGCAATCTGCTATAGCTGGATGAATGCAATATTGTATGTAATTTCCCTCAATACCAAGATTAATTAGAAATTCGCACATATCTGATAGATTAATTGGGTTAATTTGTGTATCTAAACCCAAGTGACTCCCTATTCACATTTATTTACACAGCTAATTTAGTTTTTTCCATAATTTGCAGTCGTTCTGCTAATTAACAATCACTTTAATCCTTCCATTTTGCGAATGCGATAATGTAAAACCGTTCATAGCATTTGTTCTCCCTCCTGTAAGTCTCCTCTTCTTCCGCCATAGGCGATTCTCAGTTTTATCTAATGGCTTAGGCAAATGGGAAAACTCTGAAGGGTGATGTTTTTGCAACGCTGGTCATTAAATTGTATTTTAGCCATCATGAAAAACTATGGAAACCAAGTGCAGTGAAGAACTGTTTAACAAAAAGCTGTTAAATATTCACACAGTGCTTTGCTCTTTGCATAGAAATCAGATCTGTTAACACTGTGCTCTGCCTACACTCTCATTTTCATGAAAAGTGTATGAAGATGATTATTGCAGATCTTGTACCCAGTACAGTTGATGGTCAATAAGAACATTGGTGACCCCTGTGATTGGATCAACACTTGTTGATTTAATTAAATGGTTGTACCTGTACGGGGCAGGATCATGTAGCTAATAAGACTGGATGAGACTGAATACATTAGCACTCTTTGAGCTCTTGGAGGGAATAATTATTGCATAGTGTATGTAAAAATACATAAAACATCAATGGTATCATGCATGCTAACCTTTCAAGTGGTTTTTGTTCCTCTTTTGTACCTATATTAGCTGAACAAACTTCCTCCAAATGGCTTTCTTGGCAAGACCTTACCTGTTAAAAAATTCAGCGGTTTCTTGATGCGCCGAACCCTCCTTTCCCAATGTGGTTTCCTCAAAAATCTCAACACCACCTCAAGCTGTTCTTCCTCAGTTTTTGAGCTCCTTCCAAGAATTTATTTTCCCTCCCTTTCAATTCTGTCATTATTTACTCACCCTCCTGAGTTTCAAACAGGTACAACTCTCAAATCTCATTTACACCTCCTCATATTCATACTTGGCACATCATGTTTGGTTATGTGAGAACCTATGAGAACCACAGTTTAGCATCACTGGCATCAAACCTACCAAAATGTTCAATAAGTAAGAGTTTGAATTAGGACGCGTTTCCTTTTGTTTTCCATTGAGGAAAAAGTCAAGCAAACTCTTTTTTTTTTTGGTGAGCTGCATGAAATGCCAAAGGCCTAGCTCAAGAATATTTAAATAGGATATGTAAAAAAAATAATAACATGACCTTTATACTGTCTTGATAAATACATATTGATCCTGAAAGTATTTTAACCCTAACCATTTGCTCATTTCCAAGTCAAGACAATTTTAACTGGAGCATTACAATTAGAAATATCCAAAGCAGCATTTTTTTGTTAAGTTTTATGTCCAAACATGAGCTACACTACAACTACACTAAACAATTTTTTTATGCTATTTCTATTAATCGAAGAATCCTGAAAAAAAACTGTCACAGTTTCCACACAAAATCCAGCACAACCGTTTTCAGCTTTGCTTTTTCAATATTTCTTGAGCACCAAGTCAAAATATTAGTATGATTTCTGAAGGACCAAGTGACACATTTTAAAATGTATTAAAATACAAATGTTATTTTAAAGGGGACCTATTATGCCCATTTTTACAAGGTGTAAAATCAGTCTCTGAGGTCCCCAGAGAGTGTATGTGAAGTTTTAGCTCAAAATACACCGTATCATTTTATTAGCATGTTAAAATTGCCACTTTTTGCTAATGTTTTAATGTTTTTTTTTTTTGTTGCTAAAATGTGCTATTTTTGTCTGTGTCCCTTTAAATGCAAATGAGCTGGTGTTCCCGGCCCCCTTTCAAGAGCTCATGCTCTGGTGTCAGGACAATCTCACACACTGAAAATGTCCAAGACTGTCAGTAGCGGTGTTCAGTTCGAACTGGAGTCCGGACAATAATGCCTACAGAGCCAGAGTATAAATGCAGCATGGAGATAGAACAGGTATAGTTTAGTTTAATTATGGTTATAACTTATGTTGTCATCTTGTTTTTATTAGTACAAGCCTGTTGTAGCGGACCCTGTCTGAATGATGGCCAAAACTTTACTGATGAGTTTTATAAAGTTTATTGTACTTCACACAAAAGATAAAGCATCTGTTTTCATTCCATAAAATCGCTGTAGGAGCTGAATACACAGTACAAGAAGTGCAAATTAAAGTCTTGTCCATAAACTCTATCTCTCCCTTGCATTATCATCAACATACACAGCAAATTACACAAAAACACTCCTTACACTAGCAGTAAACAAATATATGCAGACCTTATGCCTTTTTGGCTGGTAAACTTAATATCCGTAAAACAACCCAGATAAACTGTAATAAAATGCTCTCTCCCTTTCATTACTACCGTGACCAGTATCGCTCTATAAGCTGGATCCTGAACAGTTGGTACTGATACATCCTTGTGCAACAACTTTTTAACAAAACCTGTTTTGTATTGTCCCTTTGTGTTGACCCTCGTTCACAAAGCAGTCTGGTGTAAAATTATTTGCGCATACATAAATTTAAGTATGTGGGGGCGCATTCTCTTCAAAAACAAAATGAATCCACTGCGTCTTCAACGGCTCTGATGTCTGCAGTACATGAAGACATATTATTTTCACTCTTACATCCAACAACAAAACACCTGAGTTTCTTACGAGACAACTCGTCTATGCTAATACGCCAGAGTCCATGAATGGGTGAAAATAACAGCGTTTCGATGGCATGGCAACAACACTACTAACAACTCTTCCTCTTCTCTAAAACAGCCCAACATGGCCTCACCCCCTTTGTTGCATGTTACTGGGGGCAGGGTTTATGTAAATTGTAGGGTTTGTGATCTCACCAACCCAGGAAGAAGCTCATTGTAGTCCCAACCAGCCGTTTATTGTAGTCCTTAAAGGAACACGGCAACTTTTTGAAGCTTATTCATCGTATTCCCCAGAGTTAGATAAGTCCATACATACCATTCTCATCTCCGTGCGTGCCATAACTCTGTCTGACACACCCACCGCTAGGCTAGCTTAACACAAAGACTGGAGGTAAATGGCTCCAGCTAGCCTACTGCTCAATAAATGACAAAATAATGGCAACATTTTCCTATGTACATGTTGTGATGCGTATAGTTACATCATGTACAATGATATCATACAGCGCCTGAAAATAGTCCGCAGCACGCTCTCTGTGCAAGCAGGTTGTCATGCTGATGGAAGTTAGCCTATTTTCAGGTACTGTGTAATATCATTGCGCCTGCTGCATCCATTGTACGGCTTAAAGTTCCATGATTATTACGCAGGAATGAGAGTATAGTTCCTAGCCATATAGAAAATCTAGAAAATCACAACTTTTCATTTTCCGTCTGTCTTAGTACACGATGTAACTGTACACATCACAACATGTAAAAAGGAAAATGTTGGCGTTATTTAGTAGGCTAGCTGGAGCCATTTACCTCCAGTCTTTGTGCTAAGCTAGGTTAGCGTGGGTGCTTCATACAGAGTTATGGCACGCATGGAGATGAGAATGTATGGACTTATCTAACTCTGGGGGATACGGTGAATAAGCTAAAGTCCCAAAAAGTCGGCGTGTTCCTTTAAAAAGCGATTTCTTGAAAAGAAAATATCTCCCTTTGCATTGAACTTTGAGCATTGAACTTTGAGCATTGTAACTTTGTTGTTTATGCTCAAACAGCAACATTACACACCAACTAAAGTTGAAAAAAGTGAAATCATAATCAAGGACCCCTTTAAATTGTAATAATATTTCACAATATTACTTTCACTGTATTTATCAAATAAATGCAGCCTTGGTGAGCACAGACGACTTCTTTCAGACTGATTAAATGTCACAGTAACTGGAGAAATGTTGCCTGAATTAGATGCATTCCTGCCGCAAGCTAATTCATAAAGTAGTGGGGATGAAATCAGCCATGGCAAAAAAAGTACTGTGACATGTCCAAGCCGTCCAGTCAGTAAATGACGCCTTTGTGTGGAATTTCTCCAAGTAAATGCCTTTCATTAAAAAGCTATCGAGATCACACATGATTCTTCTTCCAGGAAAAGCCCCATCTGTCCCCACAACTCGACAAGCAATAAATTCAGTCCACAGCCGGAGAATGTTCGTTAATGGCATCCAAACAAAGTAAAACAGTGATGTTGTGACTCAACAGGAGGAGGGGGGTAAAATCGACCATCTCATTTAGAGCAAGACCCCGCAGTAATGGATCAGATGAACTTCATCCAATCAGAGAGCAAATAATTACACGGAGAAACATTCATCCCCATCTGAAAGGAAAAAGACCACAAGAAAACAAGGGGGACAGATAATGAAGATTCTAAAATGAGATGGCTTTATGCATAGAGTACAAATGAATGGCGTTATTAAAGAGAGCATGCATTGCTTTCATGGCCGGCCTTGCAAGAAGAAATATGCCTCTTTTATGGCAAATGAAAGCAAAATTAACTAATGAAGAGAAGATGAGCTTCTCATAACATAATGATCTCATAGAGCGGCTTCAATTACACTTTAGGATGCGAGTGGTGCAGTGTTTTCAAGACGTAGTTGTTCTCAGAGCCATTTCTCTTCGGAATGACCAGCAAAGGAAATGCAAGTGATGCAACCTCTTGCAATTATAATTTCTTAATTATATATTCTTTGAGAGAGCGATTTATTTATTCCCAACCAGTTGAAATGTTCAAATATTTATTTAATACATCATAGCATCAAGGACAAGCGCCAGGTCTTTGACGTCAGTTTGCGGCATTAAAACTGGAAGTTGACTGGAACCCCTGCCCGAATGGATTGGGTTGTAGCTCTTGCCTAAATATAAATGTCTTATCTGCCCTGCAGTCTGTGTGCCGTTCGGATCAGTGAATCTAAATAGAATCTCAGAGTGCTTGACACTGTGTTGATAGTGTTTATAGAGAGGGCAGCAGAGGACAAGGACCGGGTACGACCGTATGCTTTGACTTTAGCAAAGTAGTATATTTGTTTCTTTTGGATACTGGATATGGAAAAAGACAAGTCTCGTTCACTAATAATTAACTATAATAATACTTATCTGTGTGATACTTTTATACAACACTTCAATAAAGTAAAGGGGTCATGAACTGCATTTTTATAATGTTCTTTGATGTCCAATGTTATCACTGTTAAAAATGTTATTGACCTTCTCTTTGAAACACTTTGTTTTAGGGGTGTAACGGTACACGTATTTGTACCGAACCGTTTCAGACAGTACAGAATGCAATCTTTAACAGTTAACAGTAGGCTTGTTTTATGTGCGGAACATACTTCAATCTGAGTTCCCACACAAATATATTAAGTATTCAGTCCATTGTATCACGAAATTCAAATGATAAATGCCATTTTGACGCTCTTTAATGTGATATGACACAGATCACTTTATAGGCACGTGCGTCAGTTCAAGCGAGAGCGCACCACACGAGCAGTGTTGGGCACGTTACTTTAAAAAAGTAATTAGTTCTAGTTAGTTACTTCTTACAAATAGTAACTGAGTTAGTACCTGAGTTACATCATTATAAAAGTAACTAATTACCAGGGAAAGTAACTACTGTGTTACTTTTTTTTTTCTTCAAATGTTCAAATATGTCAAATAACTTGGATGCCCCCAATATTAAATGTTAAATGAATGAATTGGACACTAAATACATTATTGTACATCAATATACACTATTGTAATGTTGCTGTGGGACAATGTGAGACACCTATTAAATTCAATACATTATTGTAAATATTATCAGTAGACCTACTATAGTGTAAATCTTGTGTAAATATTATCAGTAGACCTACTATAGTGTAAATATTGTGTAAATATTATCAGTACTATACTACTCCTTTGGTAGTGGAGCTCACGTTATCACTTGGGTTTTTAGCCATTAATTTTGTGGCAGCATATGATGATGTGAGGCGCTTCATTAGACTAGAATTACTTGCCACCGACGTGGAGAGACTCTTTCTTCCTGGGAATAAGTTCATAAACATTCTGACCTTTCACCTCAACGAGGGAGAAGTAGCACTTATACTTCCAGTTTGTAAAAGCTACGTTTGAAGTCTTTGGACTTGCCATCGCTCTGACTCCTCCTGGTTGTTGGTGTGTGTGACTGTGCATATGTGTGTGTGTGTGTGTGTGTGTGTGTGTGTGTGTGTGTGTGTGTGTGTGTGTGTGTGTGTGTGTGTGTGTGTGTGTGTGTGTGTGTGTGTGTGTGTGTGTGTGTGTGTGTCATAGGTGTGTGTGTGTGTGTGTGTGTGTGTGAACTCAACCCATCAACCTCAATCTTGTCTCCCACCCACCAATCATCATCAGTTATGTGTACCACCCCACTCAACACGCATGGCATGCACTCACGCCCGCACACACACACACACACACACACACACACACACACACACACACACACACACACACACACACACACACACACACACACCAATCAACCAGAGAAAAAAACACGTCGCAGGTCCGACTGACAGAGAGCCTGTTCGGATGAAAACCGCTTCAGTGAGCTCAATTATAGCAACGCCGCGTTTTATTTCTCAGTAACGCTAACGGCGTTGTAACGGGAGAAACATTAATTCGTTTGATTACTCGTGACTGAAAAAATAATTCTGTTAGTAACGCCGTTTATCTATAACGCCGTTATTCCCATCACTGCACACGAGTGAGCGCGATCATCTCTTCCCAGTCAAAGAATAAACATGTGTTGAAGGATACATTACAACTTACTGAAACATATGTCGTGTAATCATTCAATCCGTGTTTCAACAGTGGAAAGATGTCAATAAAACAGCTTGTAATGTCACATAGCATTACATTTACCTCAGGCGAGTCATTCAGTGTCCACAGCTGGTTAGTTCACTAGAGAAATTAACTCTTTCGCTAAATATATGCACTATATTAGCCAATATATGCATTATATTTTAGTAACATATTACTGAAGTTTTTATTATTTAATGTATGTTTAAATAAATGACAGCCACTGTGTACTAAATGATTATTTCAACAACGAATTGGAGTAAATTATGTGAAGTTTACAAGAAAAAAACTGCCTTATGTGAAGTTTACATGTTTGTATACAATGTGTTATTTGAGTGTTTATTATTATATCTAAAAATAAATGGCTGCTGAATTTAGGCTAATAGTTTGGGCTCTGTTGTTAACCTTTTATATTATAGTAATTTGCAAGTAAGGGCTCCCTATATAGTTTACACTTTACAGCATTAAAGGAGATCATTTTTATATATTTAAGAAACTTTTAGTTAGAATTTAATTCATTTAAGGACACACACAATTTGTTCGGTGCTAAAAAAAAATAAAAAAAGGTATTTTATATTTCGTTTTCTCTCCCCTTCTGTACCGAACCCGTACCAAACCGTGACTTCAAAACCGGTTTTGCGTACCGTTACACCCCTACTTTGTTTTGATGGGTGTGCCTCATTTAAGAGTTGGAAGGAAACGCCCACTGCTATGTTTGGGTAACAGTTTTACATATTGAAATAATTCCCGCCATTAGGTGGAATAGTTTTGAAAATTTCCAATGTTGAAAAATGTCTCTTTATGTAGTTGAAACAACGTTAAACGTTTATGTACATAACATATGCTTTATAAGTCTTGGTTGTGGCAAATCGAGTTTAAATACTTGGAGTTACCACATATAATTGACATAATAGTTATAATTGATAAAATGATAACTGTTTATCATTTCTTGCACTGTCACTCTTAGGCTATTCATCGTTCATCCTTTTCAATAAAATATATATATTGTCATTTGCAGTGTCATGTTTTAAATAAAATGAAACATGTTGTACTGTCTGACAAAACAGCACATCTCACTCACTGAAGCTTCTATTCAGGATTACAGTGAGTGACTTAGATCAAAGCAATAACAAAAGCAGCATTCAGCGGTCTCTGTGTGCTCTCTTCCATATCGGGTAATCCAACACATTAACCCCATAAATGCAGACGCAAAGGAAAGAACAGCAAATCACAACTATTCACAGTTTGACTGTGGTGCTACAGCATAAATACCATTCATATCAAGCAATCTGTAAAAGACAATAGCCCCTTTCACACATACAGTCTTTACTGGTAAATTACCAGTAAATTACCGGTAAGAGATCATGGGCCAGATTTACTAACAGCTTGCAACAGCGTAAACACTCTTTTGGCGTTAAAAAAACTACTGTCAGGATTTACTAAAGACGCGCAGTGATAAATTAGCTCTGAAAAGGTGTGGACAGAGGAATTTTTTTGGCTAACCTTATTGCATACACTGAAAAGAAAATGGAAAAATTGTGAAAATTAATTATTACATATTGGCCCAATAGATGACTTCCAAATAATTATCCCCATGCAAAAATATGCATTGTACTAATCATAGCTTAAAGGAATAGTTCACCCAAAATGAAAATTAGCTCATAATTTACTCATCCTCAAGTCATCCTAGGTGTATATGACATTCTTCTTTCAGACGAATAAAATCTGATTTATATTACAAAAGTCCAGGCTAATCCAAGCATTAGAATTTGATTCATAGTTGCTCTGTTTTTGAAGTCCATTAAAAGTGCATCTGCCCATTAAATAACGTGCTCCACGTGGCTCCGGGGTGTTAATAAAGGCCTTCTGAAGCGAATCGAATGCGTTTGTGTAAGAAAAATATCCATATTTAAAACGTTATCAAGTAAACTTTCGTCCGACCAATAGTTTTATTTTTCTCATGTCTTATATGTGCGCTGCGTGTGAACGCAGAATGAAGATTACCGGTATATTCACGTATGAAGTCAGAACGCGCTGACGTAAGAAGTTTGCTTTGGGCCAATCATAAGTTCTTATGGAGATGACGTGATTACTTTGCGCTGTTTACAGAAAGCTTTTTAATAGTTTTTCTATGTTTTTCTCCGGTTTGCCACGTCTCGCAGCTTTTTCAAGGATTTACCAGTTGGTGCAGACATATGAACCGGTCTCTTACCGGTAAAAAGCCAGAATGCTTGTGTGAACAGCATATTTTTGTATTTACCGGTAAAGACATTCTGGTAATTTTCAGGCAATTTACCGGGATTGCTGTGTGAAAGGGGCTAATGTAATAGTAACACATGGTAAAAACTTTGTTATGCATGTTTTTTGTTTTGGACTAGCGGGGAAGTTTTGAGTTCTGAAACGTAAAGGATATTTGACCCATACAATGACCCATTATTATTATAGGACATTTCGATTTCTCAATTAGTGACCCCTTTACAATTGAATAACTTCTTTTTTAGACATAATATAGCCAGTTTTTCATTTGTCTGTTTTTGCTTTGCCAACAAAAACCACTTTCATTTCTGTGAAACACTGTAGTAGGAGTTTCATTTTCTTTTTCTTTAATTTTCTTTTCTTTTATTACTATTTTTTAAATACATTTATTGGTGTCTGTTATTTTGCATACATGTGATTTCACTTGTTTGTACTTGTCCTAAATTTAGAAAGTAAAAATTTTATTTTATTTATGAATCATGATTTCTATGTGAAAACATTTGCGCACAGTTTTTACATGCAAATATGTGTGTATGCAGTTAGTGAATGAGACCCAATATCCTTGTCTTTTACAAGAGTTGTCAAAGCTGTGATGAAGCGCTCAGAAGGCCTTTTTAAAATGTGACGTCATCAAATAATTCAGTTTTTAATAGTCCTGCATGCAAATCTACACAGGTGAATGATGCTCTTGGTTCTTGGTATAGCATAATGTATAGTATACATTTAAAGTTCTCATATACAGTATGTTAAGGGCACTATGTCATATTGCAGTAAGCGAGAGAGAGGGGGGAAACAGAGGAGAGAGAGAGAGAGAGAGAGAGTGAAAGTCAGTCCGATCAAGTGTTACAGGTTCTCTCTTAATCCCCCTCTTCTCATACCTGACAGCAATACAAACTGTATAATCTTATAAGTTATCACCATGGCAACATTCATGTTCTCAGCCGTAGCTCCAAGGTGAGATGAATGGATGCATTTTTCATGGATATTTCCAGAATTCACGAGTCCGGATGCTCATGGGAGCTACATCAGAAATGCAACATGAATTTGCAATCTACAGGAAAAATAAAACCAAAAACCATGCAGCACACACGGAAACGGTACAGGTTTACATTCAGGTGTTTAATTTACCAGTTAGCATTTAAAGTAACATGCAGTTTAAACACGACTGCAAACATAAACCCAGTCAGACTGTGACTTTATTACCAAAGGATTTGCAATCTGGAGAATATTAAAACGGTATGAATAGAAGCAAAGATGATACTGTGTTGTAATGTATTTCATGCAGTGTAGACTGACTACACATTACTTTTTAAATATCTGATCTGCCGTACAGGCGAGAAACACTTGCACAATCCTTTGTGTCTGACAAAGTGGGTTGTGGCCCTTCCTGTTAAACAGGAAATGCAAATGAAGGAATAATTATGTCTGTTTATTTTTAGTCCCCGCTGTTTCTCTTGTGGTCTTGTTTACACTTAAGTGTAGAGGGCCCTCATTTCCTTCAATATTTACCTTATTTAATTCAGATTATTTATGTTCTATATTATCTCTTTCTGTACTTTATATATCCATTATATGTGTCTGTAATCTATATCATTTGGCAGTATTGTAAATGTCAACAATCATGGCAATAAATATTTGTTCATTCATCAACTCACACATTAGTCGTGGTAAACGGAAACTCAAGCATGTGCACTTGAAGTGCGAGAATGAGGTTCGTTCTTGTGTTACGCAGCACGTTTGAGCTTCCACAAGAACCAATGAGGTTCATTTTCGTGTTACGCAGCACATTTGAGCTTTAGAAAGAACCAATGAGGTTCATTCTCATGTGTTACGCAGCACTTTTGAGCTTTAGAAAGAACCAATGAGGTTCATTCTCTTGTGTTACGCAGCACGTTTGAGCTTCCACAAAAACCAATGAGGTTCATTTTCGTATTACGCAGCACTTTTGAGCTTCAGAAAGAACCAATGAGGTTCGTGCTGTAATGCAACTGTTTTTATAAATCAACAGAAACATAACAGAATGCATCAGTATTGTATACAGTAAGTTAAATTGTTAACATTAATAACTGGAATAAACAATTTAGTTGCTTAGCCTAACTGTAGACTCTTGCCAAGAAACTTATAGTAGCAACGTGGTGAATTAATATAAAATTCAAACAATATGCTGTGACTCATCCAATCAGAATTTAGATTTAACCTATCCCATTTTAAAATTAAAGTTTGACTTTCCCAGATTTCTACAAATTGGATAGTTAATTCCAATTATGTAATTTAAAACAATTATTAATAATTTTTGTCCATCCACACTGTACTTGCTTATTTAGTCCTTACATATTAATATAACCTAATTTATTTAGGGTTGATTAATTTGCTGAATAATATATTTGACCTGAAATTTAATTAATTTAGATGTTGCCACATGAAGCACATTTTTTCACTTGCAAAACCTTTAAAGTTCATGTCAGTAAGCCGAAATCATTTCAGGGCTCAGTCAAAACCAAATGGTTTTTCCATGTACCCTTCCCAAACACAAGTGTGATGTTGACCCAGTGCTTAATGTTCTGTAGAATATTCCCTATAAACAATGATTTGACATTTAACAAGCAGATGTTTACATAATTAATGACCCCTGCACACAACAGCAACAGAGGCAAGTTTTTACCACGGTTATGTCCCCCTCAAGGGAGTCCCATGCACATTGTCTAAATGTGTTCATGTTTGTGAGCGTTCCTCCTCCAGGGTTTGTGTTCTTCTGTCACTCTGATGACAAAGTTCAGGGAAAGTGCGGCCCTATTACCGTCCATCAGCTAAAACACACGCTCTAAAACACTGTATCATGCCTTAGTGCACTCACACTGACATAATGCTCACAGGAAAATTGAGATTGACTCTATTTTGTTCTCGTTGTTTAAAGGAACATTCATACTGAAAAGTCTAGAGTACACTACACTGTAAAAATCTGTAAAACTTACAGTAAAAATTGTCATCTGTGGTTGCCAGAACTTTACCATATAAGTTTGACAGATTTAAATTACATTTACAGTAAAAAAAACTAAAACATATATTTAGTTAACTGAAATCATGCTAATATACCAATTTATTAAAATCTGTAAAAGGGGCTATATGTAAGAATGTCTTTTTTTGTGTGTAAACAACAACTGAAACGAGACCTTCCTCGACTTCCTAGATTGTCTATGAAAGCCTGTGGACTGATTTTTTTTATTTTTATGAAGGACTAACAGGGACTTCATAAATGAAGGACTTTTATGAATGTAACATATACGAGCGCACACGGGCTCCTCTCTTCCGTTCAATGACACATGGAGTGAATGCTTATAGAATGTTCAGGATAATGCTGAAAGAGCTATTCTGTAATGTCAATGTGTCATGTAAAGAAAAGGGGTTAATTCAAACTCTAGTCTCACATATGGATATTCTCAAATATACTTTATAATCAAATGACCATAGTGTAATTTTTTCTCATCAGTCGACATGATGCTGGTGAATGGCAGAGCTAGTGCAAAAATATCCACATTGGATTGTTTAGATTCTTTCTTAACGGCTGCATTTTTGTTGTGTTTATTTTGTTATTGAGAGGAAAGCGCACCGCACATATTTACATATTCATCTAAACGTCACTCTCTGCAGCGCAGACATTTGGATGTTTGTAAACAGTATATCGCTGCTCAGGTATTTCCAACTTATTTTAAGTTCGAAACAAAGAGCGCAAAAGGACTTTGACGTGAGTATATTTGGCTGCATTCACTTAACCCCCTCGAGTCGGCCAGCGCACCGGCGCGATCAACTCGCTTTTTTTCTTATCAGTGCCAAAGAGACAAAATACTCTGTCGATTTTTATCATTCAGGCAAGTGTTATACATCATTAAAATCTGTTAAGTTTTTACTTTTATTTGTGAACAATCACAATAAAAACAATGTTGTGCTTTTTGCAAAATTAAGAAAACAAACATGATGCGTGATCTGCAGCTTCTCTCTCAATGACGTTTATTCAGATAGTCTTCAGAAAATGAACTGTAACTTAGCGAAAACTCATCACACAAACATGAGACACACGTCTAAAGAAACATTGAAATGTCAGGTTTTAAATAATGTAAATCAAAACGACAACAAATATTCTCTGTTTATGTAATCTGTTTGAAAAGAGAGAGATGTCAGTTTTTCGTGAGCCTCTTCATTATCCGCTAATGCGGCCACGCCCGCATTCTTTTGAGATTCAAATACTGAGGCGATCCATGAGAGCAGAGTCAACGCCCACATCAACTCAAATAAACACATCAAGTGTAGTGCTATATTTTAGCTACATCGTTTTGAGACACGTTGAGGAATAATCCTGGAGTAATTTACCTAAGAAGAAAAGCTGTTTATTTCTAAGAGTAACTGCCAGCCGATTGTGAGGTAAGTTTTTTCTGTTAGTGTCTGTGAATATTAAACACAAAAATAACAAATATGAATCCTGCTGCAACATAAAATGTCATAGACGCAAGACTGTTTAGACAAGATTTATTTGGCCTGTTTTGGACAGATTATGAAGTGTTTACTGTAAAATAGCTAGTGTCACATCAATAAAGCTTTTGTTCACAAAGTTCTGCTCAGATGCTATATGTTTTGTGTATAATATGCTACTTGTTGTAGCCATTAAAACATTTTTTTTTCAAATTGATGTTTAAATATTATAGCCTAATGTTATTTTTTTATTTAATATATGTTGATTTATGAAAAGTGAACAGCAGAACTACCGCGAACCACTGGCTACCGGTGTCGCTAATAACAAGGGTTTCTGAATTCTACATATAGCCCCTTTAAAATATACTGCCAACCATCTTAAAACACAAGTGTTAAAGAGAAAGCCACATGATGAATCACAGCTCATCATAAGTAGCTTTTCCACAAGTGGAGGATATAATACTATAATAATACAAACACAAACATGCAACTCTAAAGTAATGCAATAAACATTACATTTACAACGTAAGATGCAACATAAAACCCGAATATACAAAAAAACTAAGAAGAAACATAGTTATTTCAATGAAAAACCATCCAAATAAGCTATCACACAGAGAATTCTGGAAATGTCCATTTATTGCTGTAAATCATACCCGACTCCTTTTTCCACCTCTAAAAGACTGTAGCATACAAAAATGACATGAAATGTCCCATTAGATCTGCAGTTTTTCACCATATAGAGTAAAGAAACTTTCCAGTAACCAATGAACAGGCTTTTACTGTTTTTTTTTTTACAGTGTAGCATAGCTAAAAAAAATAGCAAAAAAAAGTTAGTAAAACAGCACAACTATCAAAAGCGGATGGCACTGTGAGGGGTTTTACTGTCTAGTTTGTGTGTTTGCATATGATTGACTTCATCAGATGTAGCCGAGGGAGAAATGCACAATCAATATTGTATCACAGGAAGCTTTGAGGTTTTTGCTTTTGCTCTGTTCTTGTGTAAGACACAAACGCACAGCTGGTTCCGTCAGGGGAACGCTTTACATCTCTGAGCAATTTTAAGGTTCAGCCTAGGGGTCACTGCAGGGCTTGGGCGGGCTGTTTTTGCTGCGTTCACTGTTTGTTTTTATTATCAAACTCCGTTCTGTTTTACCGATTCGAGCAGCAGCACTCTGGAGCACAACAGTCGGCAGTGGAGTATCAAATCCCTCAGGATCTTCCACCCTCCCATCTGTTTCTTTCCTTGAAAAGAAGGGAAGATGTGTTACCTCAACATCACCGTGAAGCACTTCTGGCGGGTTTCTGCGTGCCTGTAGCTGTATTGCGGATGTTTTTGTTGTTGTTTTTTTCGGTGCCAAGATGCAGTATGATTACATTTCTGACTACGCATCTATCCGCTGTGTGCGTTTTTACCTGAAGGATGCTAAATGTTCCCTAACAGATGTTACAATGACGTTCAACAGATGTTTTTTGTATGGTTTATGGTTTACAATGTTTACATTTGGTAAATAAAAAAATGCAGCATGTTGAGGTAAAGTGATGAATGCAGTCAGGTCATAGTTTTTTTTTTTTTTTCAGATTCTACTGTGAAGTATTTAGTAGTAAGCTATTCCATTCAGATCACTTACTTTACACTTTATGAATTTTATAAGGTTATTTTATCATTCAACATCAGACTCTGATACCCCCTCCCCCTCCACTATGTAATTAAATCTGCGACAGTTCAGATATATCAGATAATTTTATCTAATTTTGACAAAACAAGGTTATTCAGGTTGTAAAAGGTCAAAACTGTACGAAACCAGCATGAGTACAAAAGTATATTATGAACTTGCATGTGTCCTTCTTTTGTAAACGTCTTTGTCATTGACCCATTATATTCTGTTTATTAGTTAATAAAAATACTTAAAGGAACACTCCACTTTTTTTGAAAATAGGTTCATTTCGAATCCATTCAGCTGATCTCTGGTTTGGCGGTAGCACTTTTAGCATAGCTTAGCATAGATCATTGAATCTGATTAGACCGTTAGCATCTTGCTCAAAAATTACCAAAGAGTTTCGATATTTTTCCTATTTAAAACTTGACTCTTTTGTAGTTACATCGTGTACTAAGACCGAAGGAAAATGAAAAGTTGCGATTTTCTCGGCCGATATGGCTAGGAACTATTCTCTCATTCATGCGTAATAATCAAGGAACTTTGCTGCCGCAATGATATTACGTAGAACCTGAAAATAGGCTAACTTCCGTCAACATAACCAACGTGACAACCTGCTTGCACAGGGAGTGCTGGGGACTATTTTCAGGCGCTGCGTAATATAATTGCGCCGCTGCACCCATGGTATGGCAGCAAAGTTCCTTGATTATTACGCAGGAATGAGAGTATAGTTCCTAGCCATATCGGCCTAGAAAATCGCAACTTTTCATTTTCCGACGGTCTTAGTACACGATGTAACTACAGAAGAGTCAAGTTTTAGATAGGAAAAATATCAAAACTCTTAGGTCATTTTTCGAGCGAGATGCTAACGGTCTAATCAGATTCAATGATCTATGCTAAGCTATGCTAAAAGTGCTACTGCCAGACCTGGAGATCAGCTGAATGGATTCAAAAACGGTAAGATTCAACTGTTTAACTCTAGGGGAGTTGGAAAATGAGCCTATTTTCAAAAAAGTGGAGTGGTCCTTCAAGTGCGTATTGCATTGTGGATCCTGCTTGTTTATTGAAAATTAGCATTGTGCACAATACACATACTGCATACTGCAGAAATTGAATGAGTAGTATGGCTGCATGCTGTTCTGAATCCAGGACATGTTTGTCACAATCTCACACTGTGATTACACTAGAACTAGAATCATGAGCATACATACCCATTCCCTAAAGGAGCCGTGGCCACATATGTGCAAAACCCCTAAAAGATTCATGATGCCTCATTTTTAGTGTAACATTTAAATTTTTTAAAGGGGCCCTTATTAATGTTTGGTCCCAGGGATATTGTTAATGAGGTGTTAATATTTCATCAGAGAAACATCTTCTGTTCATCTTGCGGTCAGAATGATTTAGATTAGACTTAGAATATGCATATTAGATGTGATGAGAACTTCCACACAGGGATTTCAGGGTTCGTACACATGAAATTTGGGCTTGTGAATGTTTTACTTATAAAAAGGATTTTTTGGTGAAGAGAGCTGTTTGTTTTTGGTTGTTTTTTTGTTTTTGTTGTTTCAATGTGTGCTAAACTTAGTTCCCTCATAATTTGATCCTTTCAGTTTCAAAATGGCCGACATGTGAAATATGTCAATATATTTACTAAGGAAGAAACCGGTTGTTTTAATTTGACTTTACTTTACTCTACTCAATAAATAATCATTTTTTATTATCTTTCTTATCTTTTTTTATTATTTTTGTCAATATATTTACTGATGAAGAAGCTGGTTGTTTATATTTTATTTATTTTGTTTGATTTTATTATTTTATTTTATTTTATTTATCCATCTTATATTTTTTTATGAATTAATTAATTATGTTTTTTACTAAGGCAGGAGTCAATTATTTTATTAAAACATTTTTTTTTGTTTTTTTTGGTAATTGACGTTGTGATATTCCATGAACCTGGAATACGTATACCAAGATGGATTATTTTACTTTCTGACCTAGATCTAGCCTAGAACAACTTTTATAACATGAGACTCATGTACACATACTCTTAAGCCTTCATAATTAAATGTTGTTTTCCAGGAACGTTCTAGAAGCGCCTGAAAGGCTCTGGGCAGACTGTGAAATGGTGCAGTACTATAGGGCCTCTCTGCTCTGCCCTCCTGTCATGTGCGAAATGCTTGAGTGTGTTAGTCGGAGCCCTGGGACGACTGGTAATGATCAGGTTTTAATTAAGACCCCTTACACACTATATCAGAGCTCCCCTGCTCACCGGGGAAGTGCCCAAGCTCAAAACATTTCATGCTTTAGAGGAAAAAAGGAGGGAAAATATTTGATTAAATGATGAGATCTCAACAGACTGTCAGATTTGATACAATTCAGAGACGGTATTTATTCTGTGTTTTAAATTCTGTAATTAGATTCCTCTGTGTCTTGCTGCATTTCATTTAAAAAGAGAAGATTCATCAGCCGTGGAGTTCAGTTACTGGCCTAAATTACAACAAAAGCGGCGCATGCTGATAGATCCCTTACATGCAATATGTAAGCAATCAAATCATTATCGCATAGCACAAGCTGATTGGTTTCTGCTGATCCTGCAGCCAATGAGATTGCGTAGTCAACATTTATAAACAGTCTGGTGCATTGTTTGGTGTAAACTAACCCTGATGCTCGCTATTAGAGTTCCTCCACCTCCCCCAGCTCCACCTGCCAAGATCTGCATTCATCCATTCTATTCTATCCAATCCCATTGTCCATCCATCCCCATCCCATCATCCATCCATCCCTCCATTCCATCCCATACATCCATGCATCCATTCCATCCTGATCCTGCAGCCAATGAGATTGCGTGCTCAACATTTATAAATAGTCTTGTGCATTGTTTGGTGTAAACTAGACCTGATGCTCGCTATTAGAGTTCCTCCACCTCCCCCAGCTCCACCTGCCAAGATCTGCATTCATCCATCCTATTCTATCCCATCCCATTGTCCACCCATCCATCCATCCATCTTCATCCCATCATCCATCAATCCATCCCCATCCCATCATCCATCCATCCCTCCATTCCATCGCATACATACATCCATCCATTCCATCCTGATCCTGCAGCCAATGAGATTGCATGCTCAAGATTTATAAACAGTCTAGTGCATTGTTTGGTGTAAACTAGTCCTGATGCTCGCTATTAGAGTTCCTTCACCTCCCCCAGCTCCACCTGCCAAGATCTGCATCCATCCATCCATCCATCCATCCTATTCTATCCCATCCCATTGTGCGCCCATCCATCCATCCCCTCATCCTTCCATCCCCATCCCATCACCATCCATCCATCCATCCATCCATCCATCCTATTCTATCCCATCCCATTGTCCACCCATCCATCCCCTCATCCATCAATCCATCCCGTTCATCCATCCATTCCATCCTGATCCTGCAGCCAATGAGATTGCATGCTCAACATTTATAAACAGTCTGGTGCATTGTTTGGTGTAAACTAGTCCTGATGCTCGCTATCAGAGTTCCTCCACCTCCCCCAACTCCACCTGCCACGATCTGCATCCATCGACACATTCTATTCTATCCCATCACATTGTCCACCCATCCATCCATCCCCTCATCCATCCATCCCCTTCCCATCATCCATCAATCCATCCCCATCCCATCATCCATCCATCCATCCTGTTCATCCATCCATCCATTCATCCATCCCATCCCATCCCACCCCATCCCATCCATCCATCCTCTCATCCATCCCCATCCCATCATCCATCCATCCCTCAATTACGTCCATCCATCCCATCCTATCCATCCATAGATCCTGTCCATCCATCCCATCCCATACATCCATACATATATAACAGAGAGAGTTTTATTCAATAAACCATTTTGAGTGACAGCATCTCTAGGAGCGTTTTTTGTTCAAAATTGTGAAAGAAGAAAATTAGTTTGTAAATGTTAAAGTATTTAAACCATTTAGAATTGCTAAATGTTAAGGCGATATAAAGGCAAGTGAAAATGGGAGAAATTAGCTGTAATGAGAGATTGGACGAAATGGCACCGTAATCATCTACTGTTCCTTGTTCTCTTGAATAAAAAGCCAAAAGTGTTTCTAAAAAAGGAATAATAATGTACATATTGTGCATGAGTGCATACTGTATGTAGACTGTAAGTGTATGAAGTCTGTCCTTGACGGAGTAGCTCCTCTCATGTCCAGCAATGGAAATGAGGGCAGCGCTCCCTCAGGTAACCCCCTACTGTCACGACAATTCCTCGCACAGTGTGTGTGCACGCTTGTACATGTGTGTTCAATGCCCTGCCACTTTGATTGATGGATGCAGGTGGACGTATTGAATATGGGTGTGAGGTCATAACTCAGATGAGATGGGAAGGTGGAGCGTTGCACTTTTTCTGTCAGGGGATAGACAGACGTGCAGATGAGCGTGCGATAGAGAATGCAGATGAAAGGTTCATCAGATAGCTGGAGTGTGACTGTGATGTCGCTATTGCGGCATTAACAAGATGTGTGCAATCACTCATGAGAAACAAATGTGCGGATGTGTGTCTGCCGAGCTTTAAAATGGTAATTTACAAAGAAATTACACCAGCAGTCCATTTCTTTTGTCATTCTCTCACACACGTACACTATATTTGGGAGTGATATCACAACTCTATATTTCTTGGGCCGAAAACCATTTCCTGCCTAAATTGTTCCTATTCTCTGGATGATGAAATGTTTTTATATTCAGGGTTTTCGAGTATTTTAACATATCTCTTTTCCGACGAATAATGAAGACATTTTTGAGCTCATAGATTGTGGGGATGAATTTCCAAACCTTTACATTCGGATAACAAAAGCAATTGTCACTTGTGAGTTTCCAGTCTTTGTTTCATGACATTTTTTTGGGTGAATAATGTCGTTTTTTTCTTCTTCTTTGCTTTACCGGGTGCACAGAATGTGTGCATGTATCTGTTTGTTGGCTCATTTGCATTCAGATTACTCTTGTTCTGTGTCTGCTACATCTAGAGCTAATGCAGCAGAGGAAAAGATTGATTGCGGAGACTTTGGCTGAGTCCATGAGCATCAGGAAGCATTGAGAAAGCTTTCCATCTCTGTTTGCTTTCCCATCTCTCCCAACAGGAGAAACAGCACAGGTCATGCAAAATTCAACAGCCACCAAGGGCACAATGTAAGAAAGAGGTATAAAGAGCATTGAATACAGACACACACTTCTGTCCTTGAAAATGTGCTTGGCGTAGACTGTACATAACAATTTTGATTTTGGCTGATGCGATTGTGGCAGACGCTACTGAATACACTGTAAATTTGGAGTTAGTATGGGTGATTTAAAGGAATAGTTCACTTTTTTTCATCGTCTGAACTAAAAAAAAAATACTTTTTTGTGATCAATTGTCTCTCAAAGATTTAGGCTAATAGACTTTCAATGGAGGGACAGAAATCTCTCAGATTTAATAAAAAATATCTTCATTTGTGTAAGGGTGGATCGCTTTCAGGCTGCAGGGTTGCCGAATGACTAAGGAAACGTTATCTGCAAGATGATAGAAAACTGTACATTTCTCGTCAATTACCACCCACTGCAACTTATACCAATGACGGAAATAAGCGCAGTTACAATAGCAAAATATGTGGGTGAGCTTTGCTATAATATGACTATATTGTATTGCAGTAGAGGTAGCACATAAAGTCAATACCAACTCAAAACTAGTTAGCACATCATTTGTAATTGAAAGAATTTAGTGACAAAATCGGGTTATGGTTACACTTAAAATAGTTACAAAATAGATGTATGATATGATGATAACTTAATCGTACCCAGTTACCTGAGGGATAGAAAGTGAGAGAGAGAAAGAGCCAGAGCAAAGAAGCCCCAGTTAAAGGAAAAGCCAGAGAGCAGGCCCCAAGAAGAGAGAGAGAAAGAGCCAGAGAATCAAGAGACGGAGCGACCGTAACAATCTTCTTTTATCCTTTTCTTGACCATGTGACTAAACCCAAACTTGAGACATTCAAACTGACCAATCAAATAATTACAACTTCCCCCACTGTAAAGGTGTGACACATTTTGGCCTACAGGCCTTCAGCATCTCTTTGTCTTTAGGAATTCCAAATGGCCCTTCTGGTGAGAAAGATGGGAGTTGAAAACAGTAAAGCAAATGTCTTTGTTCAATTTCAAATATCTTTGATTATTTTCAATCTTACATGTGTGTTCCGAAGATGAAAGAATGAGGGTTAGTAAACTGATGACAGAATTTTCAGTTTTGGGCGAACTATCCTTTAAGTTCAAGATATTTCTCTACTACAAAGCAAGAAAAGAAAATAGAAAAAAAATAATTTAAACATTTATGTCATATGTATAAACAAAGGTTAATAGTTGACCTCTATGTGTGCTGCACATGTATCATCATTAGTGTATTTTAGTAATTTAGTTCTAAAATTAGTTACAGCGCTTATAGTTGACCCCTATAGCGCGTTTTCCAACCTCTCCATTAATTTGATTCTATATTTGAAAACTCTTTCAAACACCCTTGCGTTCTCACGTCAGAATCTGCACACTTCTGCTCGCTGAACGATAACAAATTGTTGGATTTCTTCAGGGGATTGGCAAATCCCCTGGTCATCCTGTAGCAGCATTACCCTCCGTTTCCGTGGTATATCCTCTCATTCCTCTACGGACCGTCGTGGATTGGACGGCAGTCAGAGGGGATGAGCGAGAGATGAGAGGAAACGAAAAGGGACAGAGGAAGAGAATGAGAAAAGAACATGATAAAGGAAACGAGATGCAGAAGTGATAGCGTCTTTGTGGGAACGGTCAAGGGTGTGCGTCGGGTGTTTCTGCATCAATTCAGGCCTTAAGGGCAGGTTAGTTATTGTTGGAAATGCAGTTCTCTATAAATAGTGTCAGTAATAGTTGGTCCAAAGGGTACTTTATGTAATTGATGCTCAGCTCCAGAAATAGATCTGTACTCTGATCAGAGCTGCGAACACTGTTTCCTGCACCACATGACAGGGGCATAACAGCTTTAGGACGTTCCCATTATATCCTAACACCATATGTGGACATCTAGACACTAGTTCTGTTCTAAAATTGAGTGAGCTGCCAACCTACACAGCATTCTAATACATCAGGCACATTCATATAAAAAAGTAAATCGCTCTGTTTTCATAATTGCAATTTCACAAATCGGACTTTTTAATTTTCTCACAATTCTCTTTCTCATGCTCCTAACATTATATATCAGAAGTGGGACTTTATCTTGCAAAATTGCTACTATTTATCTCCTTATGTTTCACGATTACAATTTTATACCTCATGATTATGACACTTTCTCATAGTTATGACTTATAACTGACATTTAACTATTAAAATCTAAATTGTGACTATTTTTCTTATAATTGGGAGTATTTCTCCCAGTCGTAATTTTAATCATTAAAAATTGTGAATGTTTTTCTTGTAATTGTGACAATTCTTTTGAAATTGTGGGTTTAATATTATTTAAAAAATGTTTTAATTAAAAATAGATGGATTCATTTAAGTTTCATTTACAGTGTAATCCTATTTAAGTGTCTGAAATCGTAATAATAATTATCGCAAATATAATTTATATTGAGTGAATTTAGTTTTAGTATTTGTTCAATGCTGAAATGTATACTGCAGATAAAAAAATAATAAAAAAATTGATAAAGATGTCAAATTTGCAGTCACTCCCTCAGCCGTTGTATTAAAAAACACCCTCGCAGCAATGTGTGTTATAAATGTGTATTATTATTTTTTTTAAATGAAAAACTACTAGATTTTCATAGTTGATAACTGTGAAAACGCATCATCACAGTCTGTCAAGAGTCCATTGAATCAGATGAGCTATATGAGTTGATTTATGTAGAGCATTTAAATAAGACAACTCACTTGGCTTTTTATGTTTAGTCCTAACTTCCTTATGTTTGTTGTAGCTAATTATGAGTGTTCCAGTGACCTGCCTCCATTTTAGTCCGCCTCTGTCATGGCCTTATGATCTTTCTCCCTCTGGAGTGGCTCTGTCCAGGTCACTGCAACAAATCCATGTCTAACAAGTGGGAATAAACCCAGAATCCTGAAGTGCACTTGTGAGAGTAGAAGGAAGAGAACATATCTTTCAAGATAATTACTTCTTTGCACTTCATAATGTGTGTGTGGGTGTGTGATGGTCTTTTGAGAGTAGATTTAATATTGCAAATCAGTCTGCTATTAAGAGAATGTCAAGTTTATTTGTTGCACAGAGAGTCAGAGTACAACCTAATGTCCTGCAGCGCTGGAGAATGTAAAGTGTTCAGGGTGTGTGTATGTATATGCTGATATTAAGGTTGTCTCACCGGCAGCCACCATCTGTTATCAGGGGCACTGAGGCCTCATAGAGGGACAGCAAATGTCACGACTGTCTCTGCAGGGTGTGTATGTGCATGAGTGTGTGAGACAATTTCCCTCGCACCACGACTTGCAGGTAGGTTATGGGGAACGGTAACCTTTGACACCTCTCGAGCCAAATCTGTGTACTTCTTTGAAGCAAACATATAGCATGCGTGACAGTCACTCAATAGTGACCTGTGTGCTGGAACAAAAAAATTTATTCAGCCAAATTAAATTTGTATAGAGTGTCAGAAGGGCACTACAACGTTATATATAAAAATAAAGGGATATATTTTTCAAGAGCTGAACTGAAAGCACCAACCCAGAATTTGTTGCATGTTGAAATGTGTGAGCCAAAATCCTCTACTCTCTCTCTCTCTCTCTATATATATATATATATATATACACACATCGATCAGGCATAACATTATGACCTAATATTGACTAATATTCCTAATACTGTCGGCGGTGGACAGGGGTCAGCATGGGCACCCTGACTGGTCTGCGGCTATGCAGCCCCATACGCAATGCTATGCATGATCAGTGTATGAATGTATATACATACTGTATATTGTCACGATTCCCTGAGTTTAGTTTTCTTGGACTTTTGTTTTGATATTCTTTTGTCTTGCTGTGCCTGTGTTCGGTTCCTGTTGTACCTTGTTTCTATTGCTGTGTTCGAAATCGCCCCTATACCCTCATTCACTATTACCTACATTTCACTTGAGGGAGTGAAGGAAAACGAGTGAGTGAATTCGGTGAGTGTGCCAGAAGGGCTGCCGCTTTTGTATAGTTTGTGCTTGCTGTTTAATAACCATATGAAACATAGCAAACTGGCAGCTCCAGTAGTAATGAAAATATTTACCTTGAACTCTGTAATGGAAACTAGCATGTGTAATCCGTAATTAACGACTGTTAATTGTTAACGTGAAATTGAGTTTCAAAGTGCACGTTTTCGAAAACGGTACTGTTGTCATCACTCATGTAAAAAAAAAAAATAGTGAAAACGGTGATGTCATGTACATGTTCAGTCTATATGTGCGCAGTGTTTCTTTACAAAGAGACATCACCAACTACTGGCCTGGCATGCACAACACAGTGTTTTTATTCGTTTTCGCGGGTCCATGTGCACGGGGATTGTTTTAACAATGTTGTTGTCTGTAATCAAAAAAAGCAAAGGAAAAACTTTTCCCTTTTTAGTGTTGTTTAAAACCCTCAGTCTGTTTTGTCTACTGTGTTTCCATTGTCATCTTGTTTGGATTATTGCCATTGGCTCCTAGTTTGGATTATCTTGCTAATAGATCCACACCTGTCCTTGTCTCTGCCTGCCTGTGTGTGTGTGTGTTCATGTTTTTCAATTCCAGTGGCGACTTCAACCTTGAATGCACACTGACTCATGGGGACTCGTGTCACCGTGGGGGACTAAATTGAGGTCCCCATGAGGAAACAAGCCTATCAAACATACAGAACGAGTTTTTTTAGGGGTAGGGATAGTGTAAGGGGATAGAATATACAGTTTGTACAGTATAAAAACCATTATGTCTATGGAGAGTCCCCATAAAGATAGTAAACCAGATGTGTGTGTGTGTGTGTGTGTGTTTGTGTGTGTGTGTGTGTGTGTGTGTGTGTGTGTGTGTGTGTGTGTGTGTGTGTGTGTGTGTGTGTGTGTGTGTGTGTGTGTGTGTGTGTGTGTGTGTGGGCATGTTTTCGTGAAATATCAGGACACAAATGTGTATAATGACATGGGTATGACATAGGTATTACAAAAAGAGGGTGAAATATGAGGACGTTCCCCATGTCCTCACTTTTCAAAATGCTTATAAATCACACAGAACAAGTTTTTTTTCACAGAAAGTGAACTGCACAGTCTCCTGTGAGGGCTAGGTTTAGGGGCAGGGGCAGTGTAAGGGGATAGAAAATACGGTTTGTACGGTATAAAAACCATTACGCCTATGGAATGTCCTCACATTTCACAAAAACAAACATGTGTGTGTGTGTGTGTGTGTGTGTGTGTGTGTGTGTGTGTGTGTGTGTGTGTGTGTGTGTGTGTGTGTGTGTGTGTGTGTGTGTGTGTGTGTGTGTGTGTGTGTGTGTGTGTGTGCGTGTGTGTGTGTGTGTGTAATTCTGAATAAATGTTTCAGTTTCATAGCCATCTAGCCATCATGAAAACTGACACATCCAGTTCTGCGTCTTTAAATATCTTGTGCACACTGTAGTTTTCAAACCCAATCTCTTGGGAATATTTTTAGATTGTCTTTTGATCACTTGCGTAGGACAGGAAACGCATCATCTTTTGCTCTAACCCCGAAAAATTGCATGCCTAAAATACTTCACAATAGATTGCACTCTAAAATTAGACATTCAAATGAAACAGATGTTTTATATTTTAATTAGCACTTTAAACGATTATGCGTCCAAATCAAAGCATTAATTGCTGTAGCACTGACGTACAACATTTTTGAACAAAGAAACTTGAAGTGGTTATTAAATCGCCCACGTGTGCGTGAGCATATAAGAATGGGCTTTAACAATATTCAACCTCAAACAAAGTATAATGTGTGAACTAAAACTTGACAAATATAAGACCATATTAAATATCAGCGTCTGAATTTGCACATATGTTTTGTCATTGAGCATCAAGATAATGTTGATTCACACCACGAACATGCAAAGCATTCTGGGTTGGTGCTTTCATCTCGGCTCTCATAGAAATAACGGATCTTCATAGACCTGGAGCTGATGCAACTAGTCTGTTTTTGTGTACTAATCTGAACGTGAACTGTCACACTGAGAGAAAATGTGGTCATTTTGTTGATGCTTTTTCATAAACAGCTACGTGTATTTATATCTGTCAGGGCTCAGATGTCTGATACACACAGGTTTCCTTCCCTAAGACTCTATAAGCTGAAAGATTAAATGTGACATCTAAGTGTTACGTGTGAGGCGCGGGGAGATTGCTGTAGCCGCCGCTTACCTGTGCCGGGCGGTAATGAGCCTTCAGCTGGATCACAGAGGATACTGCGAAAAATGAAGCAGGAAAAGGTAGTTATTTCTCGTCAGGGCACTTATCAGACCACACGCGGAAATGATACACACTCTTCACTGAGATACTGACAGCCTATTAGCCAACCATCAGAATTCCTGCTCCAGAAATCCAGAGAGGGAGAGGAAATATTGAAAGCGCCTGTCAATCTGATTGATTTGTGTTGACTTTATTTGGTTTTGTTCCTGTTTGTGTGTGTGTGTGTGTGTGTGTGTGTGTGTGTGTGTGTGTGTGTGTGTGTGTGTGTGTGTGTGTGTGTGTGTGTGTGTGTGTGTGTGTGTGTGTGTGTGTGTGTGTGTGTGTGTGTGTGTGTGTGTGTGTTTACGCATTTAGTCTTCCGTGCTCATGTTTTGTATTCCTCTCCAATTAGTCGATGGCAAACAGAATGACGGCGCTCTCTTGTAGTAATTGCTCTTTGATCCCGACACATCTAGGTGTTTTTGAGGACTGAGTCGGATCTCTCTTTAATTGCACAACCGTAGGTGTATCTGCGCCCGTCTTCTCATATATTTAGATTTAATAACACAACACTCCAGCTATACTCGAGTGCATTCATTAAGGCAGTGGTTCTCAAACTTTTTTGGTCATGCCCCCTCTTTAAACCTTTAAATCTGGCACTGCTCTCTTATTTTTGTAGTCAGTTTACAGCTAGTTTATGTCCTAACCATGCGCATCAGCACTAAGTCATGATTCGTTTCCGGAAACTGGAGCGATTGTGTAGGAAATTTCAGTTAGTCAGGAGACTGAAGCAGACAGACTTTCAGGAAATCGCCTCTTTTGTGCAATCTGACATGACAATGGTATGTTTGACTCCACCAGTTTTGTTTTGCTTTCTTACTTTTTTCCTGTCGTAATGCCATGTCGTAATTTTGATTACATTTTTTTTTTTAATTATGGTAACATTTTATTTTGATGGTCCCTTTTGAACATCCTGTTGACTATAAGTAACTTTGCAACTACATGTCAACTAACTCTCAATGACATCATCATTTACTCATCCTCATGTAATTCCAAAGAGATACAATACCAGAGCTATCCGTCAGAATTCCCATTCATCCCAATGGCAGTTGGCATGCGAACCAGCTAAACCCTTTCATGTCAATCAAATATTACTTTCTTCCTTCTGTGAAACCCTTCTGTGAAACCTCAATGATGCTACTACATTGTCATTTTGACTTTCTTTTTTTTTGTTTGTTTGAATTGTATAATACTATGGCTCAAAGGCACCATATGTAATTTTTCACCACCAGAGGTATAAAAAACAAAGATGACACCTTGATTTCGCAGAATCTTGGGAGTTGCCTACATCTACAGCTGTTGGAAAAGAATTCAACAGAACTCGGGCAGAAATCATATTTATGGATGAGCGAATATATTAAAGGTCCCATGGCATGGATTTTTTATTTTATTTTATAATGTATTCTGAGGTGTACTTATATTGTTAGTATGATTTTTGCATCATAAAATGTCATAATTTAGAAATAAAAGGCATTTTTTCTATACTGATGTTTGCCCTGTGGCTGAATGCCCTGTTTCAAGGGGTGTGTCTGCTGTGAGACTTCAGTAAAAACGCCTACTGTTGTGATTGGCTGACATCTTTGCATTTTTCAAATGAGCGGAGGGGGCATGGTTTAACGAGGTCTACGAGGCTGCTGCCAGAGAGACGGATGTCACTTCTCATAAGTTCTTTCAGCACGTCTCAGTTCAGTGAACTGTTGTAGTTACTAGCATATACTTCAGGTTATTAGTTTACTTCTAGTCGGAGGGACTGACACTCATGTCAGAAAGTTAGTAACTTTAGTAAATGATGGATCAGCGCTGACTCGAGACACGAACCGTTTAGAACGATTCAGTCCGATTTGGTGAACTGGTTTGGTTCACTAAAAAGAACCGGTTCAAAAGAATGATTAGTTCGCGAACCGGACATCAATGGACCAGAGACGGAGAGATTGCTAACTATAGTGATATTGTACTGAGTTGTGAGAGCGCTGTCAGCCCGAGTTTATTTTGTTTGTATCTGAGAGTTCTGAATAAACACGAGTCCCAGTCACGCCGAGCCTGTCTTCCTCCTTATTACCAACTTTGTAACACATGTAATGTATGGAGATACAGGAGATGAACAAGTTACGAGTAAGTGTTGATTATAGCATTATTTTTAGATATTTTCCTATCATATGAAAAGCGTCAGCATTGAGTACACAGCGCAAAAAAAGACACAACAGGGGAGTAATCGAATGTAATCCAGTTTATTGTGGGGCTAGGCTGGCTAGCCCGGATACGCTCACGCTTACCCCCCGTCTGCTTAATCTTGCGCCGTGTATGGCGCCTCCGTTGTGGGCCAGATGCAGTACTGGGGGTCGGTGATGTTGAAGGCCGACCGGTCAGTGCAGCCCGAGCTTCGGCGTGCGTGAGGTTTATCTCTAAAGATGAGGCTCTGCCGATGTTGAGCAGAAACTCACGACTGTATGCACATTTTAGAACAGATAGACGCGACGAGGACAGACAAAAACACTGACTCACAAGATCGAAGACACAAAAACACCATTCTGTCAGGAGAGAGAGAGAAAGCCGCAGCACAAATAATAAAGTTCTGTGTGAACTTAAATAATTAGCTACACATCAGAAATCACTGATCACAGATCAGAAGGAACTGAAAAAAGACTTCTGTTTTCATTTGTACATCCAAACACTGAGAAACTGCCAGCATTCACTTGTTTACAAGCCATGATCTCTCGAGGACAAACAAATTTGGCGCATGCATGGGCGTGCCAAATTCTCTGGGCGGAGAATAGGGAGGTAACTGTTCCTGTTATGACGTCATAACAGGAAAATTCAAGATCAGCTCATCTGGGCTGTCATTTTCTCAAAGGCAGCCAGAACTCGGTTTACACCGATCAAAATTTCTGGCCACTTGGGGACAATATTCAGGCTAGGGGAACTCATATTAATGTTGAAAAACCTCATAAAATCAAAATGTCATGCCATGGGACCTTTAAAGATTTATTAACATTACTGTAGTATGAAGCAGGGTGGGGCTGAAAGCTGTTAGAGAGGACTGAAGCCGCTGGAGCGATTGCTATTGAGAGATGGCTCGAGAGCCATGGAGCTTTTATTATGCAGCAGACGCCCGCTTCTGCTTCTTCCGCTCATGCGTATATGGGGTAATGCAGCGCTGCTTTCTGTCGATGAATGTATCCAAAAAAAAATTCCCTTGACTAATAAAACACATAATATATTAAAGCATCTTTGATATGTGACGCTCGAGCACAGTCAGTATCCTGGTCAAAATTGCTTATTTCTCTGGATTTAAACATTGTTGGAAACATTTGGGATAATGCAAGTACACAAGTCAACAAAATATATAACTATTGTTCTAGTGGTTTTTGGATATTTTAATCCAAAAATCTTACATATTGTGCCTTTAATTCTCAAAATATAATTAGTTGAATCACAATGTTATTATTTAATTCTCATACACAAGGCCTATTATGAAATTATTCCTATTATGAAAATTTTGGGCAATATCTGACTGGCAGAATTGTATTATCTTGTTGGTATAAATATATTTTTATTCCTGAAATATTTTCAAAATACACTTTTCTTGTGCTTACCACACACGCACGCACGTACACAGACAAGAATCAGGCATATGAATCTCAACAATGGGGACATGTTTCATGCCACAATGCATGCTGGGTGCCATAATTGTAATACTTTGTTGGCTCCCAGCATGCATTGCGGCATGAAGCAATGCATTGTTGAGATTCATATGCTGATTCTTGATGTCTGTGGCAAAACACTTTTTTTCCCCTGTAATGTATTTTAAATTCAGAATGTCTGATCTGCTGCAACAAAGTTTTGCTGGTAAAATATATAATATTGTAAAATATTGGTCAGAAGCAAGAGTTTATGAGGCTGAAAATGTGTATCTTGATTTCTTTCTTAGCATCAAATTCTGTTTTGCTAAACACTGTTACAAAGGTCACAAACTCTCACAAAGAGGCTAACTGCCCAACCAAAGGAAACACTCATCACCAAAATGGTGATGACCAAATGATTTTCAATTTTAAAAAAATCATCTAAACCGTTAATTCCAATGGACAACATTTCTTGAATTGGCTCAACTATACAAAAGATTTGTTACCGAATAGTTGCATATCTCCAGAAAACAAATAATGTCAAGTTGACTAAACTAAACATTTTTCATGTTACAGACAACTTATTTTCAGTTTGTTTAACTGTTATTTAAAAAAGTTGAGTCAACAAAAAAAAGCTAGGGGAAATTGGTAATACAATTTTTTTTTTTTTTTTGTACAACCTTGCTTTTTTTTTACAGTGTAATGTATTACACATTCAGAAACATGTCTGATCTTATTACACTCATAACAAAACAGAATAATGTGACCTTTATTGCCAAGAAAGCAACTATTAATACATTGACATCTCAAGCAATTTACTGACAAAATATATCTCTCTTCCAAGAAATAGTCAATGAGGGCTTGGATATTGATGGAAGCTAAAGGTCAGTGGAGATAATTCATTGATGTTGCAGGAGCTGATTTATGTTGTATTGAGATACACTAGATAGCCAAAGCATGTGAATCAACTCCCTATTAATGCCTACTGCTTTGAAATTATATATTCCACTAGCAGATATTGGTGTAGCATTTGTGTCATCATAATTTTGGCCAAATACTGTAGATGACAACAGCTCTGTGACCGACTATTCACGAGGTGGGATATCCTTTACCCCCATAGGTCATTGCATGAAGCATCTTAGAAAACACATCATCAAAATTCAATCGCAGAAACCTATATGTATTACTTCTTACTGTTCCTCCCATAGTTCACAAAAACCCCAGCGTGCCCACCACCGAAATAGACTATATTGCACAAGTATTCTGATCAAATGAGCTGCTCTTCTTCAAGCTTGTGTGTTTTAAAAGATGGCACCTGGGTTAAAGGACTTGTCAAATCAAATATGGCTTTACAGCACTCAAAATACAGCACATGAGTCATATGGACCAATTTTATGATGATTTTTGGCCCTTTTGGAGCTTGGAACTTAAAAAAAAACCTGAATCTCACATTTATCGCCATATATATAAGGGTTTCACAGAAGAAAGAAAGTAATATTAGATTGAAATGAAAGGGTTTTAGCTGGTTAGCATGCCAACTGCCATTGGGATGAATGGGAATTCTGACGGATAGCTTTGGTATTGTATCTCTTTGGAATTACATGAGGATGAGTAAATGATGATGTCATTGTCATTTTTCAGTGAAAGATTCCTTTGAAAGAGACCAGTCTTGGTTTTGTTTTTGGTGTCGAATAGGTTTTCAGGCTTGAATATTCGGGGGGGAAAACATTTTTTTTCACATATTTTACACATTGCAGCACTTCTGTTCCCAGGCTGTTAGTAACGCTCTGTTTAGTCTCTAAAAAGCCCCTCCTTCCAAAAAGTGCAATGTGCTCTGATTGGTCGGCTGGACCAGTGTGTTGTGATTGGTCAACCGATTTGAGCATGTTTCGTAAATGTCACTCCCTTTACCATAAATGTGACTTTCAACACACTACTGACGCAAGTCATCCAGGCTTTTTTTTTTTTTTTTTTTTTTGCATACTCATTGGGTGGGAATTATTTAAATGAGGAATATTGTGACGTGTTACATTCCGGAAAAAAGAAAGAAAGAAAAACTCCCTTAGGAGTGACTTTGTGCTTTGTAACTTTGCAGATATTTTTCATGCTCAAACTGCAACATTACACACTGTAGAAAGCATTATAGGGTGTTTTATTGGCGTACGGTCCTTTTAAGAAAATGCATTCTTAGCTTTGTCCATCTGCGCTTGTTATAATACATTTCCAGTAGTTGTCACACACCAGGATGCCCATTTCCTGCACAGATTCCTTCCTCCCCCATCTCGTTCCAGAAGGGGGATGGCCACAGATGTTAGATGGAGTTTTGATGTTTTCTTTCACCTGGGCAATGAGATTTGTCCTCTGCCTCTCCGTCTCTTTGTCTGTCTCTGTTTTTCTCTGGACAGTCGTGGTGGCCATCTGTCATCTACACCGAAGGGTATTTTTACTTTTTTTTGTTAGAGTGAAATATGGAAAACAATCACACACATCTCAATCTGTCATGGACTCGGGAACAATAGTTAGTGCCGTAGGGTTTTTGCAGTTTCCGTAACACAAAAGTGGTCTATAGAGCCTTCTGTTATGTAGTCTGTCCCATAATGCAGCACTTGTTTGTAATGGAAACTGTCTCTCTGGTGCCAATGACAATAACACACCCTCACACACCCTCACACTGTGACCTTCACACTCAAGCACAGCCATACACCACTCCACCCTCTCCAAGGGTGTAGCGTGGCTCTCGACAGGCTGAGGGCATCACTCCTGATGAGGAGCGGGCTGCGTTCCAATGCACAGGGTCCCTACACAGTGTTCACTGCTAGCATTCAGTTTGTATAGCCTACAATGCCACACAACATATTTGAGAATCATGCATATTAGTGGTTTTAATGTGTGATGACATCATGCTTATAAATATGATGGATCACTATACTTTCACAGAAATTGGAAATGCTCTTTATGTAACATTTTTGCAGTAAAATATCCAAAAACCACTAGGCCAGTGTTATATATTTTGTTCAGTTGAGTACTTACAATATCCCAAATGTTTCCAACTATTTGTAAATTATGATAAATTTGCTCTTTTACCCAAGGAACCGGGACGTGTGAGGGAGTCGCCTGTCGATGGCGTCATATCTGCATTACCCTCAGTTTCCGGTTTATTTTGCAGAAACGCTTTACTCTCACTGCAGTGTGAACAAGTGTCATAGCAGCCGCCGAGAGAATGCACAGAGTAACGTCATAACATCATTTTCAACACACTCAGATGTTTCTAATATGATAAACAGAGCTGCGTTACCTCATAACCGGAAAAGCAGAGATGGTATAATAAAAGTGCCGCTGCTCGCGAGGCGCGTGTTGCGTTCATCTTACTAACAATCGCTCCAACGGCCTTGCTCAGCTCCACAACACTCTGTCCTGCTCTCCTTCATACTACAGTAATGTTAATGGTCGCATCCATCAACATGATTTCTGCCCGAGTCCTATCCCGATTCTTTTCCACCGGCTGTGAGGTGAAGACCACATGTCCCAAGAGTCTGCGCTCAAACGTGCCGTCATTAAACTACGCCTTTGTTTTGAACCTCTAGTGGACGGAAAAGTTACATAGTACACCTTTAAATTGATTAATAATAATAATAATAATATTAATAATAATAATAATAAACACAATATATGGTTAATTATATGGCCCCTGAATTTTTTGACTTCGTAAATTAATTTTATTAATTATTCATTATACATTTTTCACTATAATAATTATTATTATTATTTTTTTATCTAGTATTCATACAACAACAATTATTTAGTTACTTTAATTCAGTATTATTTGTTTCAAAGACTATTCTTGTAATTTTATTCCAAAAATAATATTTTAATCTCGTTCTCTATCTATTATTTGTGCAACTTTAATTATAATGAATGAATCCAGTATTTTTTTTTTTTAATTTCAATTATTTATTTAATCTCAATGACTATTCTCGTAATTTTGACTTTTCCTAAAATCATTTTAATCTTATTTAAATCTACAACAACAACAATTATTATTATTATTTATTTAATTTTTTCTCCCTATTTTATAATTGTACTTACATTTGGCATCCTTTGTGGGTAACTCAAACAAATTAAAATAATATTATATTATTAATAAAATTACAACACACATGGTCCAAATACACTTACAATAAAACATACCAATATAAATACAAAAAATAAGAAAAAAAAAGACAGTCCACAATATCACATATTTACACAAAGGCTAAAATGTCACACACACACACACACACACACACACACACACACACACACACACACACACACACACACACACATTAATTTGAATACCTTTGGACTGAGCATATACAAAAACCCTGCACTATTAGTCAAGTGTAAGGTTTTCTAGACGTGTTTTCTGTGATTAGTTGAAAAGGTGTAACGGAAAAGTTGTTTTAAGCTTAGTCAAACGCCTGTAGTGGAACAATGTCATGATAACCTTGAGCCAGAATTTGGCTTCGAGGCCATTCAGGGTATTATTCTCTCTCTCAAACTCATTATGAAAAAAAATCAGTGTTGAAAAGTCTCCAAATCTCCTTTCCCTGATAAATATAGGTAATCCTTCCTGCGCACTATCTCGTCTGTGTGTTCAGACGTCTTAAAAAGCCGCACTGTCATGATTCTAATATTAGCAGCTTGTGTGAGCGTGTGTTTTCTGTTTATTGGCCAACGGCCGATATGTGATTAATGACTGAGTTAGAAAGCTATTAATTGTGTGTTATCATCACCGAAGTCGCATTTGTATCAGTCCCTCTCCCGGTCCCTGTCTGAGATTACTGATGAGACCGAGAGCAAGTGTGTGTGTGTGTGTGTGTGTGTGTGTGTGTGGTGGAGGGTCACTTTATAGGGAGTATAATTAGATGTTATTGGAATCCAGATGTTGCCTGGCTTGGTCACACCTGGAGGGAGACATTTCAGGCACGGAGATGTGAGAGTTCACACCCGCGAACATCTGTGTCTGCAATCTCGTGTGTGTGTATGTGCTCAGTGTTTCACAGTTGTGAAATAGCATCTGCTGTTGCTATGTTTAGAAAGGATTCACGTTATGACGTTGACTGCCTGATTTTCTGTCTTTTACTGTCGATGTGATTTTGTGTATAGCATGTATTTAGTGCTTTTTTTAGGGTGTGTCACTTTTTTACTACTTCTACTATAGGATAGGTTTGATATGTTGACCTTTTTTATTAAAGAGTGCAACTAAACCGGAAAATCCATTGCATAAATAGGAGATAAAGATCATAATTATGTGACACATTTAAGTGTAATTTAAAATGGCTTTTTTTTGTGTGCAATTTTCATAATGTTCACCAAAGGCATGTCCTGTGTAAAAGTTTAGAGTATGCAAGATTTTGTTTGTATGTTTTTGAAAGAAGATATGCTCACCAAGGCTGCATTTATTTGATCAAAAATATTGTAAAATGTTATTACAATTTAAAATATATTTATATGTATTAAAATGTCATTTATTCCTGTGATGGCAAATGCTGAATTTTCAGCTGTCATTGTTCCAGAAATCATTCTAATATGCTGATTTGGTGCTCAAAAAACATTTCTTATTATTATCGACGTTGAAAACTGCCTAATATTTCTGCCGAAATAGAATGTTCAAAAGACCATCCTTTTATTAGAAAAATGTATCTTATGTAGCAATGTAAAAGTCTTTACTGTCATTTTGATTTTTCTTTAGTACATCCTTGCTGAAAAAACGTATTAATAAAAAAATACTGAAACTCTTACCCCAAATTTTTTAACTTGCCAGTCATAATTTCATACCGATCATTATGCCAGTTTTAGGGCTTATACTATCACAACTGTGCACCATTTAATTTCGGAACAGTTTATTAGTAATATTATTAGTACATCAGTATTATGTGGCTAAGCTACTTTTCAGATTCAATGTCTATTTCAATATAAAAATGTAACTGAAAACAGTGGCCATTTGTGGGGCTGTATGACCTAATAAAAAAATATGTTAAAGGGTTAGTTCACCCAAAAATGAAAATTCTGTCATTAATTACTTACCCTCATGTCGTTCGACACCAGTCAGACCTCCGTTGATCTTCGGAACACAAATGAAGATATTTTAGTTGAAATCTGATGGCTCTGAAAGGCCTCCATTGGCACAATGCACGGTTCACTCTCAAGACCCTTAAAAGGTACTAGACGTTGTTACAAAGTTCATCTCACTACAGTGGTTCTACAATAACTTTATGAATCGGCGAGAATAGTTTTTGTGCGCAAAAAAACCCTAAATAACGACTTATATAGTGATGACGATATCAAAACACGGCCTCATGAAGCTTCGAAGCGTTATGAATCAGCGAGTCGAATCAGCAGTTTGGATCGCCAAGTTTCAGCAGTTTGGTGGTTTGACACGTGATCCGAATCATGATTCGACTCACTGATTCATAACGCTTCGAAGCTTCATGATGCCGTGTTTCTAGAATATCTTCATTTGTGTTCCGAAGATCAACGGAGGTCTTACGGGTGTCGAACGACATGAGGGTAAGTAATTAATGACAGAATTTTCATTTTTGGGTGAACTAACCCTTTAAATGATTTGACATAATTTAGCTGGTTTTAGAAATGTCTAATCAGTTACGAAAAATGCACCCTATATGCCAAGGGAGAGGCATAATTAGTCGAGCTAAATTCCTCTTCATTCCAGTTCAACCCAGACTATCACACCATTAAAGACCCACACAACCACAGACCCCTTGATGTGTGCTGTTTGAATATAAACACTATCTAAATGTATTATCTTAAAAATGCAGAACCTGATTTCGCCAAGTGCAACATGTTCCTGGATCAACATCTTTAACATTTCGATCCTGGAACAACATTTCAATCGACCAATCAGATTTGGGACAAGTTTACAGTTTATGTCAAGTTTAGCCGTTTAACCAGGGTTAAGTGCTTCTACATCAGTGTTATTCACCTGTCATTTCACTCTGATTTTAGGGATAATTTATGGGTTTAGGGTTAGGTTTAGGGGTAGGGATAGGGATAGTCCTAAGACTTTCAGACAGGAATGTCAAACTTGGCGAAATCATGATTACTTTAGTTCTACAGGGAAGACTCGGGAGAATTATATCGACAATAGTGCATTTATTAATAGCACAGCAAGCTAATAATATACAAAGTCAATTTGGCGTAGGCCCCGTCCGTAGGCATAATCCGAGGGTATCGGATCTGCATTTCCTGCCTGAAGACGAGGGCAGGGGCGCAGCCGACCCCCCGGGAGGTATGGACAGGACCATCCTGGTGGTGGTGGGGAGGATGGGGGTAATCGTCGCTTCAGTATCTGCGAACTCAACATGTGTAAGTACCGGGCTTTTATACAGTGAGCATGAGGATATAATTGGGTTAGAATGAAGGCAATAAGTGACGTAGTAATTGAGTCTTTCCAGCAGAACTTATGCTAGAGCTTCATTTCTACCAGAAAGACTCAGGAGGCCAGATGATATACGATAAGACAGAAAGTTTATTAACTGACCAGCAAGTATTATAATTAGAGGTTCCTTGGCGTAGGCCCCGTCCGTAGCTCTCGTCTCGAGGGTAACAGACTCTGCATTTCCTGCCTGAAGATGAACCCCTGGGAGGTATAGACGGGGACCATCCTTGTGGTGGTGGGGAAGATGGAGGTAAATGTTGGCGTCAGCATCTGAGAACTCAGACATGTGTGAGTACCGATCTTTTATACTCCGAGTATTAGAAAATGATTGGTTAGGTCTGGATGTAATGAGTGACGTAACATTGAATCTTCCTGGCAGCATGCTAGAGCTTCATTTCAAGCAACTAAAAAAAGATCATTCACAAACTCTCTTCTTTGAAAGCAGAAGGGATTTTAGGTAATATTATCCCTAAAAAGCATACACAAATGCATCCTTTGAGAAAAATGTGCATCATTCAGACACCTTTGGGCTCATTTCAATATACTGCAATATATTGGACCGTTATTATTACAGTAAGTTGCCCTGATGGTGTATTACCAATCTGTTTTTTTCTTTTCTTTTTTTGTAATTTAACCATCTTTGATAGATCTTTTCAAATCAACTCTGCAATAACTGAAGTTTCCTCTGGGAGAAGGTGGTGATTTCCTTTTATATCCTCCGATAAATGCTACACAGGGATTTCTTGCCGACAGCAAACATTAGCGGATATCAGCAACAGACTCCATTCTGAGAGGGGGAATCAATTGCGTTGCTGTAGGTTCGAATCACTTTATATAGTTCATGAATGTAAGAAAATGAGTGACAGTGATTTTAATTCAATATTAGATGTCTGACCACCAGGGCTGAATAAAAAGGCCAATGCTGTGAGCCAGATTTAAACCGCATCGTTACATTTGTACCACTAACCGCTAAGTGTACGCAGGGTTAGTTATGGGTTAAATCCATTTGCATCCACAGTGCAGAGTGGCAGTATTTCCTGCTGAAAGTGGGCTGTGACTGATCAGCGATGCACAATCTGTACCTGCATCTGTAGCCCTGAGATAACAGGGAGATGGGGGAGTGGAGAAGGACTGGCTGGAGAAATGAGGTGGGATGTGAGGTCAAAGGTTGATTGCTGTCAATAGACATCAACATCAGCAGTGCATAGACCAGCATTTGTGTGTATGCGAGTGTGTTGGAAGCATGCGCCACTCGATTTGTTGTGGTGATGTGATGGGTGTCATAGACTGACACATTGATGTGCTGTCACAGCCAATCAGAACGCAGATTGAATGACAGCATGCAAACATGGGGACTGTCAAAAATGTGCTTTTTTCCCTATTAATGATTGTAAGGCCTGCCCGCACCATTTTTCGCGTACAGGTACTTTCAGGCATCTGGCCCACATTTAATTCCCACCTTTCCCCCATGACTATCCTGACTGTGTTGACACTGGAAGAAGTGTCTTGAGGCTGTCACTGGTAGTTTGTTGAAGCTGTACACCACATCAGAAAGTTCTAGCAGCAGCTGTAAGCTCAAGGCTACACTTCAGCAACAGCAGTACAAAAATAACAATGACAAAAAAAAACTTGACTTGCTTTATTTAATTACATAAATACATTAGTTGTAATAAAAATATGAAAAGCATAACTGCGACTGTATATTCATATGAGTGAAAAAGGAAGATTGTTTTGAACTTTCTACTAATAAGGTTAAAAAACATCCTTATTTAGTGAAAGGAATTGCTTTAGAAAATGTTGATTGTCAGCCTCTGAAGGTCAAACTAAATATATTTTCTACTCATTTTACAAATATTTTCTATAATTATTTGCAACACTGTTACCTGAGAAATGTCTCAATGGTTTATTATTGTATTCTTTTTTTTATTTTCTAGCAATACTATTACAATAATATATACTCTATACAATACTCTTCATATATTTAAGTTAATGGTCTGTTTTGATGTAATATAGTGTATATATATATATATATATATATATATATATATATATATATATATATATATATATATGTATATATAGTTGTGGCCTGTTTCAACAACATAAGAGGGATCATTCAAAATGCATGTAACTTTTTATTTAGTACTGTCCTGAATAAGATATTTTACATGAAAGATGTTTACATATAGTCCACAAGAAAGTTTTTTTTTTATATATATATATATAAAAAATGACCCTGTTCAAAATTTGACATACACTTGATTCTTAAATACTGTCGTTACCTGGATAATAAATTTTTTTTGTGATGGTTGTTCTTCCCAATGCTCTTCAGAAAAATCCTCCAGGTCCTGCAAATTCTTTGTTTTTCCAGCATGTTCTGCATTTTTTAACCCTTTCCAGCTGTGACTGTATAATTTGGAGATCCATCTTTTCACACAGAGGACAAATGAGGGACTCAAACACAACAATTAAAAAAAGGTTCAAACATTCACTGATGCTCCAACACAATGCTTTTAGAACCAGGGGGTGAAAACATTTTGAATTTGAAGGTAACATCAAGGTAAATTGTACTTTGTCTTCCGGGAAACATTCAAGCTTCTGAAGGGTAAATGAAAAAAATATCATATTTAAAGAAATTAAGAAATATTTATACATAAACCTTTTCAAAAGTTTTCACCCCCCGGCTCTTAATGCATCAGTGAATGTTTGAAGGGTTATATATATATATATATATATATATATATATATATATATATATATATATATATATATGAGTTGCGGATGAGTCCCTCAGTTGAAAAGATGGATCTCAAAATCAAACAGTCACAGTTGAAAAAGTTTTTTCTTCTCTTTTCACAATAACTTTGACTTTTTGAGCTTGGCAAATACCATCGAAAGTACAATTCATAAAAAAATTATTTGTGAATAAATAATTATCAACTGTTGGTGAAAAGAAGAGATTCAATTGGCTGTAGACACACACAAGCTATTCTGTTTATGGCAAGTATAGGAGAATATTAATGAAGTCAGCTCACTTCTTTCGCCCGAGTTTTTGACTGCTCCCCGGACACCTACATACTTCAACACCTCCTTTCTATAAATCTCAAATGTTTCTTTTCACTAACCCAAGGCACAAATACACACGTATCAACACATGCCCCTTTCCCAAGGGATGGTATTGTAGGAGGGTCCTGGAACTCAGGGGTCGATGAGTTCCCGACATGTGAGGCAGGTTTAGTGTTTTAGGGACAGCTGTTGGCATGATGCTTTATGAGGCTCATTTGAGAAAGAATGAATGCTGGCACGGCCATTCACACTGAGATTACTCCCATGAATAAATAACGACTCTAATGGAGAAGCCAATATATAAAGCAACTACCATTATTACAAATGCTCTAAACACTTATTAGCCATTGTGAACCTTTGTGTCGAGGGAAGAACGGTTGTTTTTCAGAGTTTAAGTTATGCTAGACAGCCATTTTAGTCTTCTGCGAGGCCTAATGTACAAATACAATACGTTGACAAATTTGTTTTGGTTCTGTCTGTTTATATTTATATTTATTGCTGCTCAAAATGGGTTGCATAAGTAAATGCATCCACTCAACACCTATATAGTGGGTCACTGTTATCGGTATGTAGTTTTGTCTAATTAATTAACATTAATTAATTAAATAATTGCCAATCTTTTGTGTTTTTGGCAGTTTAGATTCAGTCTGTGCCAGATATCACTGAACAAATCTGAAATTCTGCATTATATACAGGCGCTCCAGGTTCGTCAGGTTTCAAAGGTTTGATTTTCTACTGATACTTTTGTTGCTTGTTTGGCCTTGTAATTGTATACTGAAAGTTACTGAATTGAAAAAGAGAGCTTTCAGACGATGCATTTGTCCAGAGGAACTGACATGTTTACATCTGCCGGCATTGTTACTTAGTTTCTGATTTTTCAGAGGTTTTTATGAAAAAGGTTTCAACGTGTGGGAGGAAGATTATGATGTTTGTTTGCTCCCAGAAACAAAACTCCGTCTGTCACACGGCCCTAGGGGTGAGATAAAGACTTCTGCCACTCACTGAGACTGACAAAGAACTCTAACAGAGATGGAGAGTGCAAGAAAAAGGGAAGGAGGAATATAAAACGAGAGAATAGGCTAATAATTCTCTGAGGAGTCTGCAGTACCTGGTCCGCTCATAAAACTGCCTCGCAGAATCAGCATGCACATCATTTCAATCCCATCAGTACAGCAAGGTGTCCTGGCGCGCCCATCCACTTTCAAATCTATCAGAAATCCCACAATACATCTCGTTGACTTGGACAGGTGTGGGTTTTGTGTGGACGGCTGTCAGCAGCTGCCTCTAATTCCATTAGACCTTGTTTACAACTGAAATTAAGATCCGTTTCATGCGGACAATGCAAAACACAGGTGTAAATGGGGTCCAAACAATCAAATCAAAACGCATGTGACCAATTTGCATTTGTAATGTAACCATTAATCCACCTTAATGCATCCTGGAGAGCAGCGAAGGACCGCCTACTCACCTGTCAATCAAACATTATACTAAAACAACGGTTTGGTTCAATGCAGCTTTAATAACAGAAAATGTTATTAACTTCCAATGTTCACTAAATACAAGTAATCCACAAAAATAACTGAAAAATCTGCTAAAAAAATCATGATGGGTGACCACTTGTGATTGGATCACCCGAAATGGATCTTAGAAGTCACACCTTAGTCAAAAATCTAATAATTCCTTACTATATAGTATGAGAAAAACAGTATGCCAACTGAGTAGTATGTTCGAATACATGGTAAAGTACCCCGATGACCTTCCAGCAAGATTTGGAAGTGCACATTCAATGGACACTTTAAAGGGATAGTTCACCCAAAAATGAAAATTCTGTCATCATTTACTCACCCTCAAGTTGTTTCAAACCTGTATGAGTTTCTTTGTTCTGCTGAACACAAAAGATGATGTTTGGAAGAATGATTGTAACAAAGCAGAGAGAGTAACCATTGACTACCATAATATTTTTTTCCCTACTATGGTAGTCAATGGTTGCTCTATCTGCTTGGTTACAAACACTCTTCCAAATATCTTCTTTTGAGTTCAGCAGAACAAAGAAACTCATACAGGTTTGGAACAACTTGAGGGTGAGTAAATGATGACAGAATTTTCATTTTTGGGTGTAGTGTTAATTTTGTCACCTATTTTTAATTTAGTCTTAGTCTTAGTCTTGTGCCAAATGTCCTTGTTAGTTTTAGTCATATTTAGTCATTCACATATCTTTTTTTGTTAGTCAAGTTTTAGTCGACTAAAAGTCTCGTCATTTTAGTCTAGTTTTAGTCAAAAGACAACTCAAGGTATCTTAGTCAAGTTTTAGTCGACCAAAAGTCTAGTCATTTTAGTCTAGCTTTAGTCAAAGGAAAACTCAATATATTTTGAACTTTGGGTGAATTATACCTTTAATATCCCATGAGGCCACAGGAGAGGATTTATAAATGGTGGTGAAGCGACACAACTGATGCTTGTTTGTCACTTGAGAGTAACAACATGGTGAATGTAACTCAGAATTTTCGGTACTACCCATATTCATACTATATAGTAGGGGTGGGAATCACAGGATAGCTCATGAGACGATACATGATACATTGCTCTTAATACCGATAATACCGCAATAAAGCAATTCTGCGATAATCAATATACACTCTCAAAAAAAAAGAGTACAAAATTGTACCTGAAGTGGCCGTCACAGAGGTGGTACCCTTAAGGGTAATTTTTTTTAAATCTCTAAGTAGAGGAAAACAATGGTATAATTGTACCCTAAGGAACAATTGTGTACCTTTTAAAGGTACAGTGATATGTTCCCCAAGGAACAAAATTGTACCTCCACTGTACCTTTTTTTCTGAGAGTGTATAGACAATCCTATGATGATACATCACAACATCTAGCTATGAAAACAAAATGCCAACGAAAAGGTTAAAGGCAGGTTTTCTCTCTTTATTCAAGTCCAAAATGTTAGAAAACAGTATGTAAAATAAATTGAAATTGAAAACATTTTCAATGAGATCAGAGTGATTGCATTGCAAGTAGCTTTGCATGTTTGTGGTATTACCAGTGCACTTTACTTTTACCAGGCAGTTCTTGTATATCACATACTCTTTGTTGATTTTGTTTGTCCCATATGGTATAAAAGCTGAAGTGGGTCCAGACTTTGGACTTAAACGTGGCTGGGACATCTATTATTTTAATCACACTGTTGTCCGCCATCCCGTTAAAAAACACTTTTTTCTTCGGCTAGTTAACTTATGTTAACTTTTCGCTCATTCATGTGCTGAGTACCACCTCGAGGAGCCATGAAGAAATCTGATATTTGGAGCCAGTGTATCGATTCTCATATTGCATGGCGAACGACAACGATATATTGCCCTATCGATATTTTATCCCTCCCCTACTATATAGAACATACTTTTTAAACGGTCGCGAAGTTCAAATTAAAATGTGGTTCCTACTCAGTTTTCGGACGCATTGTCAGTAACCGAACAAAATATGCAAGCCTTATCCCACAATTCCTTGCACATTCAAATGCTCCATTGCCTTCACCTGAATCCATCCTATTTTTGCATCTAGATGAAATGGAGGGTGCAAATGGAGCTAAATACTTCAAAACGTGTGTCAGCATAAACCCTGATGGAGAAAATCATCATTTTTGTGACAAAAGCTGTCCTGTTTCCTTTCTTCCTGGAGATAGACATCACGAGCAGCGTGGAATGAAAGCACGGCCTGCTCTTTCTGACAACAAAGACAGATATAACTCATCCTGAGCTGCGCTGAATAAAGTTTCCTTTTGTTGCCATGCTGTCGCATCGTTCCAGATCTCTCAGTGGATCGAAACTAATCACTTCCTGGAAACACTTGATAGCGGTGGCTGTGCAGGACGTGTGCGAGGCAAAGCGAGGGATTGAGTTTAAACAGAAGAGGATGAGAGTGGTCAGGTTTCAGTTTCAATGCAACAAGCCCTCTATTATATGACACATTCTAAGATTGAATCCTTTTTTTGTGCCCGCCTTAGCTTATATCGGACTGACCATTCTTCCATTAATATTTTCCTCCCCACTTGCGTTCCATCATCTCAAATCTTGTTTCCCAGTTCCAATCTCGTTTTTTTTCCTTTATCCATTGTGAGCGCATGCATTCTGTCCATTCAGATATGTGGACACGCATGCTGTTTTGGACCCTTTGAGCCGAGGCGGGAGCCCCCCAGGGCTGCCTGGGGTCTCTTTACGAGAATAGGAGTTCTGCCGAAGGACCTGGAGCTTCCTCTGAGGTCTGTGTCTCATACAGACTGAATTTAAAAGCATTCAGTAATGATCAAAACAGTGCCGCTTCTGGGACCACAAGGAGTCTTAAGGCATGGTGTCAGCTGATGGCTATGGGGCTGACTTGTTCCTCGTGGAGTTTTATTCTGCTGCTCAACCAGTCATAAAGACAACTGGAAGTCTAGGCTATTAAGGGACAATTCTGATAGATAGATAGATAGATAGATAAGATGATAGATAGATAGATAGATAGATAGATAGATAGATAGATAGATAGATAGATAGATAGATAGATAGATAGATAGATAGATAGATAGATAGATAGATAGATAGATAGATAGATAGATAGATAGATAGATAGATAGATAGATAGATAGATAGATAGATAGATAGATAGATAGATAGATAGATAGATAGATAGATAGATAGATAGATAGATAGATAGATAGATAGATGATGGGTGGGTGGATGGATGGATGGATGGATGGATGGATGGATGGATGGATGGATGGATGGATGGATGGATGGATGGATGGATGGATGGATTTGGGAATAAATGGGTAGATGGAAGAAGAGCAACTTTGACTGAAATAACCACTCGTTACAACCGAGGTATGCAGCAAAGCATTTGTGAAGCAAAGCACAACCTTGAGGCGGATGGGCTACAACAGCAGAAGACCCCACCGGGTACCACTCATCTCCACTACAAATAGGAAAAAGAGGCTACAATTTGCACAAGCTCACTAAAATTGGACAGTTGAAGACTGGAAAAATGTTGCCTGGTCTGATGAGTCTCGATTTCTGTTGAGTCAGAATTTGGCGTAAACAGAATGAGAACATGGACCCATGATGCCTTGTTACACTGTGCAGGCTGATGGTGGTGGTGTAATGGTGTGGGGGATGTTTTCTTGGCACTATTTAGGCCCCTTAGTGCCAATTGGGCATCGTTTAAATGCCACGGCCTACCTGAGCATTGTTTCTGACCATGTCCACCCCTTTATGAGCACCATGTACCCATCCTCTGATGGCTACTTCCAGCAGGATAATGCCCCATGTCACAAAGCTCGAATCATTTCAAATTGGTTTCTTGAACATGACAATGAGTTCACTGAACTAAAATGGCCCCCACAGTCACCAGATCTCAACCCAATAGAGCATCTTTGGGATGTGGTGGAACGGGAGCTTCGTGCCCTGGATGTGCATCCCACAAATCTCCATCAACTGCAAGATGCTATCCTATCAATATGGGCCAACATTTCTAAAGAATGCTTTCAGCACCTTGTTGAATCAATGCCACGTAGAATTAAGGCAGTTCTGAAGGTAAAAGGGGGTCAAACACAGTATTAGTATGGTATTCCTAATAATCCTTTAGGTGAGTGTATATAGAAAGGTAAATAGATCATTATATGTACATGGGTTGACAGATGGTAAAATGGGTAGATTCTAAATGGGTTGATAGATGAATGAATAGATGTGTAGATAGATGGATGGGAAGATATATAAGTAAATAGATAGGTTGATGAGTATAGATAAGGAAAATAGAAACAGAATTAAGACCAGAGAGCAATACAATTTTGGGCAATTTACTTAAAGTAAGCTAAGTTAGAAAAGAAAATCAGCTACGCTAAATGCTAGTTATTTTAGACTTATTTGCACAACTACCATTTCAGTTTGTATCATGTCCGTCGCCATGGCAGCACGGTAAGCCCCAGTTATGTGTGACAGGCGATGAGGGGATGAGTGATGAGCGTAAAATCAGGGGGAAATTCATCTGAAGACATAGAGAAGGAAAAGTAAGGAGGAGGGAGAGAGAGAGGAAAGCTAATTTGACAGTCAATTAGCATGTATGGATAACAAGACTTCCTGTTTTTGAAGGTATTTACGGTGGAGGGAGAGGGTTTCGGATGATGTTAAATGGAAAGATACCAGACAGATTCGGGTAGAAGGGGATTATACAGCGGAATAGAAAGACCCATTTTGCCACTTGTTGTCTGTTGACGTCATGCTTTAGCTTCACGCTAGCTGTAAGCTGGTGATGAAGGGTGTGTGTATGTGTGTAGGAGATTGAGTATGATGATGGATAGTGACACACTCCACACGTTATGCAGACAGTGAGAGATAAGGGCCAGACAGAGCTTGGCTGTTGTCAATGCAATTACCCTCTCTGCCAAACACACGCCACACACACACACACACACAAGATGCACTTCAGTGTGTGTATCACTCTGGGGCACTCGAAGCTAAGAAAATGACCCCGGTTTTTACACCAGTAAGTATTATGTTAGTGTCCAATACATTTGTGTGCCCTCTTTGTAGTTCTGTACATTTCTCTATCCCAAGCCGTGAATCAACCCGAGGAAAATTGTATTGCTCTTTCATAGCTCAGGAGGATCCGTTATTAGTTTCTCCTACAGTTCCTTAGGAGAAATAAAAGCAGAAAGAAATCAATTGTTGAAATAAAGTAAAGGCCCAGTCACACCAAGAACGATAACTATGATAAATACAAAAAAGTTCTGTCATGAAACTTTTAAAGGTGCAGTCTCATAACTCTTAACTCAATCTGTTTGCAATCACATTATTCTCTATAAGGCACAGTTGATTGGTTGAGCTCGCTGATATGCTTGTGTGCTTGTACAGAAGCTGCATGTCTTGCTTGCTCATAGCGGAATGTTGTGTGTATTGGCAGTGGCAAGTTCCGTACTTGCTCTGCAGCAGCAGATCTATTCCACCAAGACACATAAACATTGTCGGTAACACTTACAATAAGGTTGTATTAGTTAACATTAGTTAATGCATTAGTTAACATGAACTAACCATGAACAACACCTCTGTTCAGCATTAGTTAATCTTTGTTAATGTTAGTTAGTAAAAATCCAGCTGTTCACGGTTTGTTCATGTTAGTTCACAGTGCATTAACTAATGTTAACAAGATTTTAATAATGCATTAGTAAATGTCAAAATTAACATTAACAAAGATAATTAAATGTTTTATAAGTGCAGTTCATTATTAGTTCATGTTAACTAATGTAGTTAACTAATGTCAACTAATGAACCTTATTGTAAAGTGTTACCACATTGTCATACTCATTACCAATGCCAAACTCTCAGAGAGTTGTCATGACAGAACTATATTAGCATCCACACCAACACACACTGACATTGTTTATTTTAAGCATGCTACTTTTAGAGAACATACCGCAGCTAGTTACGTTACAAGCTACATAGAGAAAGTACACCATGTTGGCAAAAGTTTTGGGACGCCTACTTTAACATGCACATGAACTTTGATGACATCCCATTCTTAATCCGCAGGGTTTAATATGGAGTTGGCCCACCCTTTGCAGCTATAACAGCTTCAGCTCTTCTGGGAAGGCTTTCCACAAGGTTTAGGAGTGTGTTAATGGGAAATTTTGACCATTCTTCTAGAAGCGCGTTTGTGAGGTCAGTCACTGATGTTGGATGAGAAGGCCTAGCTCGCAGTCTCCGCTCTAATTCATCCCCATCCTCTGTGCAGGCCAGTCAAGTTCCTCCACACCAAACTTGCTCATCCATGTCTTTATGGACCTTGCTTTGTGCACTGGTACGTAGTCTTTTTGGAACAGGATGGGGCCATCCACAAACTGTTCCCACAAAGTTTGAGCATGAAATTGTCCAAAATGTCTTGGCATGCTGAAGCATTAAGAGTTCCTTTCACTGGAACTAAGGGGTCATGCCCAACCCCTGAAAAACAACCCCACACCATAATCCCCCGTCCACCAGACTTTACTCTTGGCACAATGCAGTCAGGCAAGTACCGTTTTTTTTTTTTTTAACTCTCTCACTGCAATTGACAGAATTTTCCGGCTTTCCGTGTTTTCATTGTTATATGGTGGGGGCACTATTACGCATCAAACACAGACAAAAAAATAAGCAGAAACAAGCGATAAAAGCATTGCTTATGCACATTGTAGAAAAAAATGCAATTTTCTTAGCTTTTTGTTCAAAATGTTGGTGTTTTATGAAATGCCCCACATTCAAGTGTTGATAAAAAAGTGCATGAAGCTAGAATAAAAACGTTGTTTTGTTTTTTGTTTAAAGTCGCCATGAAATCAATAATTTTTGCCTCAGTTTTTTTACTTTTAGTATGAATATGTTTGCCTTACTGTTATCTATAAGTTAGTGTGCACCAAAACAATGACAAAATTCATATTTAGAAGATATAAGCATTCAAAACTAATTTTCACTTACGCCAATATGGATCAATGATTTTGATGACATCACTCTGCACTTCAGCTTCTCATCAGATTTTCTGTCCAATCAAATGCTCTCTAGATTCTAAAGCACCCCCCCCCCCTACATTATTAATAGACGCTGAATGAAGTCTGTGTAGTAGTGTGCACACAGTCTGCTCCCAAGCCGTGAGACACGATAGCACAAAGCGGATCATATAGTATGCGTGAGTCGATGCATGCCATAAAACGTATCAGGCCCATTTGAATTCTGCTCAGAATGCTATATATTAAAATGATATGTAGGAAATGCTGTTGGCTATTTTAAAAAAGGGGAGGAGCTGTCCGATATGTCCCTCCCTATCTTCCTGTTTCAGGGGAAATGGAGTGTCTGTTCTTTCTTTTGATATATTGCATGTTGCGATGTTCATACAACAAAATATTCTAGTGGCATGACATTTTTGTGAAAATTATAAAAAATGCTGGCGGTGACTGGCAAAACCAAAAAATAATAACTTGCGGAGAAAGAGTTAATAAAAATGAAATATTAAGCTGTAATTGTATAATGGCCTAAAAAAAAATCTATTTTACTCGTACTGGTTGGTCAGAAAACATCTTTACACAGGGGCTTTTTTTCAATAAAAAACAGGGGATTTCAGCCAGTTTTCATTGAGTCCGTTGCTATCTAGAGGTACCAATTAAATTACTAATTTTACCATAAGACCACACTTTTCGGATTGTATAAATTCCATGACGGTTATGTACAGTAGTGATATTAGCTAGCATTAAGGGGGCCGTCAGAGACTTTGATTTGACTCTGAAGTGTCGCCTCAGTGTCCTACATAAAGGTCCATCTGGTTGTGCAATAGAAGTGTGGAGAATAAATCTGCTGGGGCTGAGCTGGACATTGTGCAGTAAGGAACCACTTGGGAGCTTTTAAGTTGCCATGCCTGTCATTCCTGCAAGTAGACCAGAGCACTGTTCCGTGACGGTCATCGTTATTTTGCCAAGTAAGACATGTTCCTGGATCAAGGCATGTTCCAGGATATCGTGTTGATCCTGGAACAAAATTCCTGTCTGAAAATGTATTCTTAACCCTATCCCTACCCCTAAACCTAACCCTAAACCCACAAGTTATCCCTAAATTCAGAGTGAAATGACAGGCGAATAACACTGATGTAGAAGCACTTAACTCTGGTTAAAAGGCTAAACTTGACATAAACTGTAAACTTGTAATCAAATCTGATTGGTTTATTGAATGTTGTTCCATGGATCAACTAAGTTGTTGATCTGGGAACATGTACTTGGCAAAATCAATTCTAATTGATTAAGCATTGAGTTGTAAATGTTCTGAATATAGAACTTATAGATAAATAAATTACGTTTATAAATTGTATGCTGCATTGTTATGATGTGCATTTTGCAATAATGATTATTTTTGAGATATGGGACAGAGTGAATGAAATGAAAAACAAAAACATTCATGCAGAGTGAATTAAAAACATTGAAAGTCATTGGCAAATTTTTTGAAAATAAACTGTTTATATATAGGCTGTCTAAACCCACATCCACGTAACCAAGAAAAGTGAGGATGAACTTACAAAACACTAATATTTTTTCTCATTGTTTGCATTTACTGGCATGCACAGGAAGTTTTGTTAGCATTTATGCAACAAAATGACCAGAAAAGCATGTGCATTTGGAGCAGAACTGATGCTTTATGAGTTCCGCAGCCGCAGGGAATGATGGGAAATGTAGTTTGTTGTGCAAGCCTCATAAACTGGCTAAATGAGAAGCATGTTCTTGCAAGAATGAGTTTCTCGCTGGTGTTTACAACCTTGTGATTGTGTGCATGTTTACTCATTTTATAAATAGTCATTCCATGTGGCTTGAAGGTAGCAGTAGTGAATAGTATTAGTTCAAGTTCAAGAAGAACTTTTTCTAGGCCACTGATGCAACTGTATTCTCCGTCTTATGTGAGTGTATATCAATATCATATATCTTGGTTTTTACTGGTAGTTTTCTTAAATTATCGTTTTCGTGGAAAAAAAGATGCTACCTAAAATTACACCAATGAATAAAAATGCTTTTTATAAGTGTATCTCTTACTCATACGTCATTTATAGGAGTTTTTACTCACACTTAGAGCTAAAGAAGCTGACACTGTCGCCTTTGGTTTGGCTTGCTCAGTTTGGGGACACTACATTTTCAACTAAATATCCAAATTAATCTAATTAGTAAACTAAATTAACTACAGTATAAACTATATTACTGATCTGCCCACATTGTCACTGTATGATAATTGAAATGAGCTAGATGACCTCACCCTTTTCTCCGGAGCAGCTGTGCGGCCGAATAAAATTCTGTTGTATTATTTTCCTGTTTAACACTGTGCAATGTAATAAGCGCTAAATAAATAAAGTTGGCTTGACTTGACTTGACTCACACACACCTGTCTTCATGGTAGCCTGGTCTAATTCTCTACTCCCTGTGCCCGGGTGCCAGTTATGACATAGATACAGGATTTCCTACCAGCACCAGGGACACGCCATATGCTACACCCTGGACAGCAGCATATGTGAACCTCAGAGTTATTGGAACACTCCCACACATGTTGCCTGCAAACTATACCTGTCAGTTCAGTATGCATTGCTTCTGCTGAGCACTTAATTTTAACCGGATACAAATTATTGTTAAGGATGAAGTGTGCAATTTCTGAAAGTGAAAATGAAAGTTGAGAAATACTCTGTTTTATGCAAATAAATTGCCAAAAAGGGTTTGCCAGTTTGTGGTGCATTTAGTGTTTAAATCACATTGTTAAATATGTTATGCTTGCAGTTTTCATTGTGGCTATAATGTGATTTTTTTTTTCTATATATTTTTTTCTAATTATAATAAAGATGACTACAATTGCTGTGAATTTTGCAGACTTTTGAGTGGTATTGTACGGTGGCAGAGAGAGTTCAATGCACTGCAACTGAAGAAAGCACATGCAAATAGAAAAAACACCAGCAAATCAAGAAAACATCCTCATCAGTTTGACAACACGCGCTGCAAATACTCACAACGCAACCAAATATAGAAACACCCTGCAAATACTCACAATCCAACCAAATACAGACACACGCTGCAAATACTCACAATCCAACCAAATGCAGAAACACGCTGCAAATACTCACAACACAACCAAATACAGAAACACGCTGCAAATACTCACAACACAACCAAATACAGAAACACGCTACAAATATTCACAATCCAACCAAATACAGAAACACGCTACAAATATTCACAATACAACCAAATACAGACACACGCTGCAAATACTCACAATCCAACCAAATACAGAAACACGCTACAAATATTCACAACACAACCAAATACAGAAACATGCTGCAAATACTCACAATCCAACCAAATACAGAAACACGCTACAAATACTCACAACACAACCAAATACAGACACACGCTGCAAATACTCACAATCCAACCAAATACAGAAACACGCTGCAAATACTCACAACGCAACCAAATACAGAAACACGCTGCAAATACTCACAACACAACCAAATACAGAAACACGCTGCAAATACTCACAATCCAACCAAATGCAGAAACACGCTGCAAATACTTACAACTCAACCAAATACAGAAACGGCCTGCAAATACTCACAATGCAACACAAATACAGAAACACGCTGCAAATACTCACAACACAACCAAATACAGAAACGCCCTGCAAATACTTACAACTCAACCAAATACAGAAACGGCCTGCAAATACTCACAATGCAACACAAATACAGAAACACGCTGCAAATACTCACAACTCAACCAAATGCAGAAACGAGCTGCAAATACTTACAATTCAACCAAATACAGAAACACGCTGCAAATACTCACAACACAACCAAATGCAGAAACGAGCTGCAAATACTCACAACACAACCAAATACAGAAACACACTGCAAATACTCACAACTCAACCAAATACAGAAATGCGCTGCAAATACTCACAACTCAACCAAATACAGAAACGCGCTGCAAATACTCACAATCCAACCAAATGCAGAAACGCGCTGCAAATACTCACAATCCAACCAAATACAGAAACACGCTGCAAATACTCAAAATCCAACCAAATACAGAAACACGCTGCAAATACTCACAATCCAACCAAATACAGAAACACTCTGCAAATACTCACAATCCAACCAAATGCAGAAACACACTGCAAATACTCACAACTCAACCAAATACAGAAATGCGCTGCAAATACTCACAATCCAACCAAATGCAGAAACACGCTGCAAATACTCACAATCCAACCAAAAACAGAAACACGCTGCAAATACTCACAAACCAACCAAATGCAGAAACATGCTGCAAATACTCACAACGCAACCAAATACAGAAACACGCTGCAAATACTCACAACACAACCAAATACAGACACACACTGCAAATACGCTGATATAGCTATATTTGGTTTGAAGTTTTATTCTCATTTTCTTATTTTATTCTATTTTGCTAACATTTTTGTCCTGGCTGTAGTAGTGCGCTAATTGATTCATTCATGCAATTTAACACACATGCATATTGCATATTGTGCAAGCTTGGATCAACCAACCATTGGTCTCATTTTTAGGAGCAGGGTAGGACTAGTTGGTGGAAATGTTCTAGGATCAGGAAATGTTGATCCAGATTGTTCTAGTTGTGTTGGGTGGTCAAGTTAGTATGAAGAGAGCTCTCAAGCCTTTATAGTCTAAGATAAATAAATTAATATTTGCATACATTGATAAATTTTTATATTTCTCCTGTTTTCCTGTTTTTCTAAATATGTATCTACTGTAGGTTGACTTTTTTCCAATACTGTATGTTGCTTAATTTTTAGACAATTAGTTCTATATCTGTTAGGTATAATGTGTCATTTTTTAAGGTTTCATCATGCTTTTGGAAACATAATTCTGTCTTCAGGTGTGTGTGTGTGTGTGTGTATTTGAGTGCTTTTGTGAGTACAAACAGATGGTGTTGGTGACCGTGGAGGCCAGAAGTATCAACGGGTGGGCTGATCTCTTCCCTTGCGTCCCGCCTCTGCCCACCTCACCTTGGGCCAATCGTGTTTGTCTGCCTGGTCATGACAGGTGATGTCACCACAATATGATATCAAGTACAGTGTGGCCTATCTTTTCCTCTGTCTATTCCTATTCCTTTTCTTTCTGTCTGTACCTAATTAGTTTTTTCCTATTTTTTCTTCACCACTATAATCCATCAGTTGCACAAAAAACGCAAGATGATTCATATTGGAAAAGTATTGGCACAAACGTTGTTGTTTTTGTAGAAATTTGCATAAACTTAAAAAAAAACTTCAAAGTGACAAGTGACAAGTAAACAGTAGAAGAAAAAAGTATTTATTGTCTGATGTTGTGATCTGAAATAAAGTGTTTTAGATGTGTATTTTCTTTATCTGAAGTACATGGACAATAATCCTAGAATAGCCAAAACATTCACTTAAAAAAAAAAAAAAACATTTGATAGTGTGAGAAAACTGAAAATGATTCAAAATGATATATTCGTAGCTATATAGTGTTGTTTGACATTTCAGTCCATATATTATTGCACGGATTAGAGATTAAAGTTTAAAACATTGTTTTCATGATGTATTTTTGTCCTTAAAAACCTTATATAAATTATGATTGAACATTGAAATGTTCCTACAGTTGTGTTCAAAATAATAGCAGTACAACTTCACTAACCAGCTCAATCACTGTTTTTGGTCGAAATTATATTTCTACATGGCAAATATTTGACTAGTTGGTGTAGTAGAGTAAAAGAAAACCAACAGACCCAACAGTCATGACATGCATGCGCTGATTTTGTGTAATTGAATCATTAATCGAAAAGGGTGTGTTCAAATTAATAGCAGAGTGGAGTTCAATTAGTGATCAATTAGAGGTTATTCATTCTGTGAAAAAACTGGTGTCAAACAAGTGGCCCTTATTTAAGGATGAAGAGAGCTAATGTTGTACTGTGCATTTCTCTCTGAAAATCTGAGTAAAAAGGGTCGTTCCAGACATTGTTCAGAAGAACAGCGTACTTTGATTAAAAAGCTGATTAGAGAGGGGAAAGCATATAAAGAAGTGCAGAAAATGATAGGCTGCTCAGCTAAAATGATATCAAATGCTTTAAAATGGCAACCAAAACCAGAAAGACGTGGAAGAAAACTACCATTTGAATGGATTGAAGAATAGCCAAAATGGCAAAGACTCAGCCAATGATCAGCTCCAGGGAGATCAAAGAAAGTCTAAAGTTACCTGTGAGTACTGAAACAATTAGAAGACGCCTATGCGAATCCAAGCTATCGGCAAGAAGCCCCCGCAAAGTCCCATTGTTGAAAAAACGACACGTGCTGAAGAGGTTACAATATGCCAAAGAACACATTGACTGGCCTAAAGAGAAATGGCGCAATATTTTGTAAACTGATGAAAGCAAGATTGTTCTTTTGGGGGTTCTCTAGGGGCCGCAGACAGTTTGACAGATAACCCCCAAATACTGAATTCAAGCTAGAGTATACTGTGAAGACAGTGAAGCATGGTGGCGCAAGCTTCATGATATGGGGATGTTTCACATTCTATGGGGTTGGGCCTATTTATCGCATTCCAGGGATCATGGATCAGTTTGAGTACATCAAAATACTTAAAGAGGTCTTGTTGCCTTATGCCGAAGAGGAAATGCCCTTGACCACGACCCCAAACACACCAGTAAGCAGGCAGCATCTTGGTTCCAGACCAACAAGATTAACGTTATGGAGTGGCCAGCCTAATCCCCGGACCTTAATCCAATAGAAAACTTGTGAGGTGACATCAAACATGCTGTTTCTGAGGCAAAACCAAGAAATGCAGAGGCATTGTGGTATGTAGTGCAATCGTCCTGGGCTGGAATAGCCTTTCACAGATGCCAGAAGTTGGTTGACTTGAGTTCTCAGAAACCGTGGTTTCTAAATATTAGTCCAGTGATTGACAAGAAAGCTAAATCTTCAAGCATTTTTCAGTTTTATACAGTAAATGCTTGACTTTGTAAAGAAAAATGCTGACTATTTTGCTATTTGAACAGCCTAATATTACTTTTTCTTCACTTTCTGTAAAGTAATAACAAATGTGATACATTTTTCTTCCTGTTTTGATTTAGAATAGAATGTGCAGTGTTCCCAATGCATTTGCGTCTATTGAAATAAAAGTCATTATAAGGATTTTGAGCTTTACTCACTTTTTTAAACACACTGCTATTATTTTTGAACATCAGCACCTTCAAATCGCGAAGTCTGAAATCATCACGACAATCCAGCAAGAATATGGTAATTTTATCATTAAATGCTTGTGATGTAGCAAGAAAAGTACACATCAGAACGCATTATACAACCTTGTGATGCTTGTAATGCGGATGTTTCCATGAGCAAACTATTAGGGTGGAAATAGATGAAAAAAAAGGTGGGGAAAACAGATACTCAGAAGACCACATGGAGTTAAACTTCAAAGATGCTAGAGGAGAGGAGGACGACACATGTCAAACATTGACAAAGAGAGGCTTTGGCACATTAGGGCACTCATAGCAGAATCTCTGGAGCCCAAAGCCTTCGTGTGAGTGTGTGTACGAGTTCTCTGTAGTTGATTGGCATGGTCGAGGTTATTTTGGGCGGCTCTAGGATGCAGCTGTCTTTAGCTGAGGAAAGAAGCTGAAAGGTTTTAGATGGAGATCTAACTTTGTACCCTGCTACAGATGGGCTACACGCACACACACATACCCATCAAGCATCGGTCAATAAATTGAATCATACCTCACGTCTATTCCTGTCTCACATCAAGGTGAAATTTATCAGATTAAAGCAAGGAGACACAAACAGAGCTTTATGTAGGACGCTGAATGACAATCAAATCCGGTTTGGAAGGTGTGCGCGTGCGTGTTTTTGTCGATAGCCAATGTAAACGATCAGGGTGGAGGGAGAGGTGGGCCGTCGCGCAGATGGTCATAAGGTTGCCGGGAGTACTGATCCTCCTCTCTTATGCGGGCTGTAATTGCATGTTGTGCGCTGCATCTGTCCCGCCGCTGATGAATGGGAGGGAGAGGAGATGCGGTCAGGAATATGAATGTCTTTTCTCTGGCTCACATACGCACTCAACCCACCCTCCTCTGTTCGGCACACACACACGCGCTTACACAGAATCTCAGTCTAGACACTTCAAAAGAGCACATAGCAAATTATAGTGTACTCTGGGGGAAAAAAGGTCTTCAGTACTTTAGAGCAAACAATAATATGTCTTTTTTCTCCGTATAGAGATTTTGAGTTGACTGTATGGTTCTTCAGAGATTAAAAAGGTGTTGATGTCTCGTTATGGGTTCCTCAGATCAGACTTAATGTATAGAAGCTTAGGTTAATTATACTTCGCAAATGCAACTTTTTCTTATAACTGTGTCATGTCTTGCAATATTACTTTCTTTGTTCTGCTGAATACAAAGTAAGATATTAAGATATATAAAGGAAGATAAAGTAAGAAAGTTTGTAACCAGGCATCTTTGGGGCGGCACCATTGACTTCCGTGGTAGGGAAAAACTTTTTAGTTCTACCCGAAAGACTCGGGAGGCCAGATGAAGTAACAATGCGTTAATTTATTAACAGACCAGCAAGTGCTATATTAAGAGGTTCTTTGGCCCTGTCTGAAGCTCTTGTCTCGAGGGTAACAGACTCTGCAGACTCTGCGCAGCCGACCCCCTGGGAGGTATAGAAAGGGACTGGGAGGTATAGACAGGGACTGGGAGGTATAGAAAGGGACTGGGAGGTATAGACAGGGACTGGGAGGTATAGAAAGGGACTGGGAGGTATAGACAGGGATGGAGGTAAATGTTGGCGTCAGCATCTGAGAACTCAGACATGTGTAAGTACCGATCTTTTATACTCCGAGTATTAGGACATGATTGGTTTGAATGTAATAAGTGACGTTCCTGGCAAAACTTAAGCTCAAAATATAGTTTAGTCTTCAAAATCTTATCTTAGTTTAGTCTTCGACATATCTTCCTTTGTGTTCAACAGACCAAAGAAAGGTATACAGGTTTGGAACAACCTGAGGATTAGTAAATGATGACAGATTTTTCATTTGAGCCAATCCACCGCTGGCTATACTCTTCACCACAATCGCTAACCCCCAAAACTCAGACATAACATAAACCTTTTTAAATTCCAACAGTACAGAACATTAAACACTAACAAATCACCCAAGATTCAATATTTTCAAGATTCAAATAGCTTTATTGGCACGGTGAAAGAAATCTTTACACTGCCACTATATTAATATTGGTCAGCCACTATATTAATCTTGAGCAAAAAACAGAAAATAACACCTAATTCTAACATTTACTCTCCTTTAACAGTTGGGTGCAAAGCATGCTGGGAATATGTTTGAGTTCTGCTTAATATAATCAGAATTTGTTTCCTTTAGTAAATTTGACTGTTAGGTTTTATGTGTTCTTTCTCCTAATTTTGACTCGCATCTTGCAATGTGATTATCTCACAGTTATGGCTCTCACAAGCGTGACTTTATATCTTACAATTATGCCTTTTTGTCACGTAATTGTGACTATCTGTCTTGCAATTACAACCGTATTTATCCTTTAATCCTTTATCCGGCTTTGTTTCATAATTGTACATTTATATCTCACAAAATCACATCTTTATTTCCCCCGATTTTATCTCGCAATTGTGAAATTGAACATAAAATTTCAAGTTTATCTTGCGACACTGTGACCGCATCACACAATGTGACTTTCATATTTAAAATTGTATTTATCTCACAATCTTTGTTGTTGTTGTGACAAGGGCGCGTAATGAATGACCACATGAATTTCCCCTTGTGGGATAATAAAGTTCACCTTGACCTTGACCTTTATTTACTATTAACAATTTTTTTATTAACATTATTGAAACATGCTTCAATAATGCAAATAATAATGTCAAACCATATGGCATCAATTTTAAAGAAAGATTCAAGTACAATGTTTGGTTACACTTTATTTTGATGTCCACTTTAGACATTCTACTAACTATAGCTCTGCAACTATATTTCGGCTAACTCTCATTACAGTATTAGTGGACTGTTAGGTTAGGGTTAGTGGAAGAAGTTGACATGTAGTTGTAAAGTTACTTATAGTCAGTAGAATGTCTGTTAGGGAGCATCAAAATCAAGTGTTAGCAGATATTAAGCAGACTAATACTCTATAATGACTGCTAGTTGACATGTAGTTTCAAAGTTACTTATAGTTAGTAGAAAAGTGGGCTATCAAGCAATTTACAAGCAAAAAACTGTTTTATATGTTGTAAATTATAGATATAATGCTGTCCAAAAAGTATTTGGACACTTTGCAGTTATCATAGAAGAACAGATGTATGTGTTAATGTGATGAACTACACCTGTGTTTACTCTATTCTACAAATAAAAATCATTGCAAAAAATGGCTCAGAAAAGTCAGTTCTGATAAAAGCTCAATCTATGTGTTTGCAGATGCCACTTAGTTTATATAATGCAATGAAATTGACATTTTAATGTGTCCCTAAAGTGTTCAAATACTTTTTTGTGGTCGTTGTAGATACATTTCTGAAGATTTAGAGAATAAAAGGTTATTTGTGGAAGTGAAAAAGGCTCTCCAATTGCTTGTAAAAACCCTATTTGGTTTTAATGGGAACCCTTAGTATGAAATCAAATGGATTGGACTGAGAGGGTTTAGAATTCAGTCTATACGAAATTGAGATAGAAAACAGCCTTTAATGATTTGTTGTGAGTTTCCATCAAGCTAGCACAATAATTTTCCTTTTTGATTGAGAAAAGTCTCAGGATTCTGACTCTTATTTTGTTTTTAATGTGTTTTCTCTCCCTCGTTCCTCCCTTTCTGTTCCTACTTTCCCCCTCACTTTACTGTGTTTTAATGACATTTAAGAAGGCGCATGCATTCAATTGGATGGAACGGTAATTACGGAGTTCTCAGACTTACAATTGCTCAAGCTGTTTTGACATAAGTTATGATTTGCCGCCAACACGTTTTAACATGAACAAAGCACCATTTACTCAATCTGTCAGTTGTTTACAATTTTTCATAATGTGTTGTGATGAGAAATTAATTGTTGTTCAGCTTAACAAAATGCAATGTACCTTAGCAGTGTCTTCTCCGCCTGAGAAAGTGAAGAATGAGGGTCTGGAAGAGTCGCATGCTGAACTTCTCATCGTTGTTTTGCATTAGCCGGCCAACCATTCAAGCCCATTAGAAGTAATCCTCGGGTTTTCTTCCTCCACCTCCAGTCCTCCATCCTACCACCCACTTGGGCAGGAAGACCCGTAAAGCAACCAAGAAGACAGGGTTTTTCTAGTTAGCATGATCCTGTTGATAATTCCTAGATAATTCAATTCAAATTCACATTCCATGGTGGGGTCAATGTGGGCACAATATGGGCTTGAAGTATTGGTTTGTCAATAGGTTCCGTGTTGGCCCTACAGTATATGAATTAGCCCCAGCATGGGCCCTAAATGGGATTGTCCATGGGTTCCATGTTGGCCCTGTAAATTAGCCCCAGTATGTGCTCTAAATGGGTTTGTCCATGGGTTCCTTGTTGGCCTTATATAAATTATGCCCATTATGGGCCCTGAATGGGTTTCTCCATGGGTTCCTTGTTGGCCCTATATGAATTAGCCCCATTATGGGCCCTAAATGGGTTTGTCCATGGGTTTCATGTTGGCCCTATATTAATTATCCCCATTATGGGCCTTAAATAGGTTTCTCTGTGGGTTCCATGTTTGCCCTGTAAATTAGCCCCAGTATGTGCTCTAAATGGGTTTGTCCATGGGTCCCATGTTGGCCCTGTAAATTAGCACCAGTATGGGCCCTAAATGGGTTTGTCCATGGGTTCCATGTTGGCCCTATATGATTTAGCCCCAGTATGGGCCCTAAATGGGTTTGTCCATGGGTTCCATGTTGGCCCTATATGATTTAGCCCCAGTATGGACCCTAAATGGGTTTCTCCATGCATTTTATGTTGGCCCTATATGAATTAGCCCCAGTATGGGCCCTAAATGGGTTTGTCCATGGGTTCCATATCGAACATTGAACATTGTGGAATATTGAACCCATGTAGGGTCTATACCTCAAGCCCATATACAACATTGGCAATGTTGGCTGGTCTAGGGTCTCTCAGACTCCCCAAAAAACCACTGAGGATTCTTCAGTCGTGTTAAAAGTTAATTCAATTCAGCTTTTTAAGGAAATGAGTGATTCATTCCATACACCGTCAACACGAATGCCAAACCTGAGTCAGCCCTCTTACCTCTTCATTTCCCACAAATCGTTCCCTGCCAAGCGCTGTGTTCTTTATGACCTCCTTCACCACTTCTAATGTGGGTCCCATTAAATTATCATCCACCTTTTAATAAACCTCCCAATGAACTTTCATGCGCTCGGATTCTCAATAGTCATACTTAAGGCCTTCAAATCTGTGCCGACTCCATTCTCTTGAAACCTGCATGAACTATTCACAGTATTTGTGACGTTTCTATGATGGGTCATCTCCACGTAGTGTTTTTTTCTAGCGCCAGTGTAATCCATGATTCGACATCTTTGAATATGCACAGACAAAATATTTATTCATTAGAGATACCCAGCAAAAAAACTGAAAGATCTAATTTTCCCGATCAGCGAAAGCTATGAACAGGCACTTGTAAGAGAGATGTTCAACTGGGCTTTTCTTTCTTTCCCTCTGAGTTTGGCGGTGTGGAGTTTAATGAATGCCTCAAGGAGCTGTCCAAGACTTTTTCGGCCCATCGCGTGCCCAGGAGAAGCCTCCTAAATTGGGCTGTAGCTCATCAGTACGACTCCTGGCTTCCGCGGGCTCCCAGGTAAAAGCACAGAGAAAGGGAAAATAAAGCAAAACAAGCTCCATTGAGAGTGTCTAAACTTCACGTTTATCATTCGGAGGGGTAACTACATTTAGGAAACACTGATCTCCATGGCATTCTCTAACCTAGCTGCTGAAATGGTTCTTGTGCATAATAAAACAACGGTGCTAAGAGTAAAAACTGAGATTCACTTCTGTCTCTGCAGACTCTTTGACTTCTGTTCACGGATCAGATCTTAATCCTGTTAGGCAAGTCCCCAAACACAGCGGATCTAATATTGGAGCTGACCTCAGTTCAGTTGTACAGGGAGCTTTTAGTCTTTATATCTTCCTGAGAAAAATATCATGTTCAGCTTTTGTGTTTTCTAGTAGAATATTTCCAATGCCAAATCGGTTTATTCAGAAATTGATGAACTTGCTTATTAGCGAGCAAACATGAACCACCATGTCTGACAGATACTGATAATATGAATATTTCATATTGATTCTGCATTAATATTCATCACCACTGTTTTAATCATGCAGGGAGCCTCTGAAATGCATCACGAGTTGTTTGTCTGCATCTCAAACTTGTTTGCGACAGCCTTGTGGCTACATCAGAAGGCCCTCGGTCCAGTCCAAGCGGGGTGATGAACGACCGGTGTGGCGTGCTCACTCTGAGCGGCATTGTCAGGTATGAAAAATGACATTATTACGGTTATACCGTTACCATGGATCCTGTCAGAGGGGTTGAAAAACACCACCGGCGTTCATGATATTGTGTCACTCACAGCTTGGCTTGTATATGCGTGAAGCTTGATGGGAAAACCAGACAGAATCCAGAGGTTTTTTTTCTCTCTCTCTCTTTCTGGATTAAGATTTATGGCTGTTATTTTGCGTAATTTTATGCGTGTTAGAAATGGTTATGCAGGATTGCATTCGCTCTGGTGCTGAATGACTGACTCATGGGAGCTTTAGTACATATTTAATCTAGTTTTACAAGTGAGAGTTGTATTACACTTCTGTACTTTTTATATGTTTGAGTAATGGCCAAGGCAATGAAGCAGGTGCTATATTGTTCAACACTGTATGAAGCACTGCAGAGATAATGTGTGCTTCAGATTGCTCACCTTCACCACATGTAATACACAAAAAAATGAATGAAAGATATAGTCCGCTCTCTCGTTTTTTAAGTATGAGAATAAGAGATTTGATGCAATCACAGTCACCTTGGATTCATCTATTCATCATTACAGTCGTCTGTTCTAAAACTTGTATTTAAACTGTACTGTACTTGTGTTATATATGCTAGACACTGGTTAGTGGCTTATTCTTCACTTTACGGTCTAATTCATAGCAAACAGATTAATTTCACCACACAAAAACCTTACAATCAACCAATCAGATTTGAGAGACAAGTTTACAGTTTATGTTAAAGGGTTACTTCAGCGATTAGCATTTAGCTTTGTATCAGTAGAAACCCGGTAGTATATTCGAATGACCGTGCTCCCCCCCATATCCCCCTGAGGTGAGAGATTTATGTATTTTATGTCTGGAATAAAGCCTGTGATGACGCAAATATCGTCATTTTGCGTCAGCGGAGGCTTTTTTGGCCAGAGGCTAGAGACTACAGCCTGTAGAAGGAGCTAGTTCCGCATGTTTTCAACACGGACATTCATAACGGAGCGGTGCGGAGCAAAGCGAGTGTTCTCAATTAATTCCTATGAAAGATAAGCTTCCATATAGGCATGAACTGAAAACGCGCCAGACTGGATTGTGAATGAATGCAGGTCGGCCGTGCTTATTTTAGATTCGGGGGAGGGTTGTTTGAATTGTGGGTTCATGAAAACACAACAAAATGGTACAATGACAAACTCACTTAAATAGGCGCATTTTGCTTTGAAACCAAATCTTCCGCGATCATCTTGTCTGCCAGCTCTTCGCTCTTGTAATGAATGAATCTGACTCCTGCTGCGTTTGTGCTGCGACACTCATTCGGCTCGTCCTGTATTGAGCAGACACGTTCAGTTTTTAATTGTAATGTCTGTTCTCTAACTGAACTAAATGATATTATTACTATAAAAACAAAACGACGGTGGAGGTGGTGCTGCGGTGGGCAAGAGATGCAACCGGTAGGCGTGGCTTAGGAGTGGCCTCGTAGGGCAACGAAGCAAGTGCATTCTGGGAGTTGTTGACTTTCATCCATATGAGCCAAAAATACATTTTCTGTCTTTTCTTGGTCTAGAAGGCACCAACTTCTAAAATAATTTCACAATTCTTCTACATAAATGACCCAGTTTAAATACACATTCATCTTTCCAGTGGTGAAGTACCCCTTTAAGTTTAGGTTTATAATCCAGGGTTAGGTGCTTCTACATCATTTCCCTCTGATTTTAAGGATAACTTATGGTTAGGGTTAGGTTTAGCGGTTGGGATAGGGCTAAGACTAAATTTCCGGACAAGAATGTTGTTCCAGGTTCAACAAAATATGATCCAGAAACATGTCTTACTTGTGACAATAAGGTTGTATTAGTTAACATTAGTTAATGCATTAGTTAACATGAACTAACCATGAACAACACCTCTGTTCAGCATTAGTTAATCTTTGTTAACGTTAGTTCATAAAAACACAGCTGTTCACGGTTTGTTCATGTTAGTTCACTGTGCATTAACTAATGTTAACAAGATTTTAATAATGCATTAGTAAATGTTGAAATTATTTACAGTTGTTAGTTGAAATTAACATTAACAAAGATAAATAAATGCTTTAAAAGTGCAGTTCATTATTAGTTCATGTTAACTAATGTAGTTAACTAATGTTAACTGATGAACCTTATTGTAAAGTGTTACCCTTTCTTTCTCGTGTGGACTGACTTTCTTTCATTATATGGGCAAAAACAACAGTAGAAACAATCATCACAACAACAACAAAATTATATACTGTTTATAATATAATTATAATTAAATATAATTACATATGTTATAATATAAATGTGTAATTAATTAATACATTATATTAAATATATTTTATTTAAATTTAAATATATTTATACTATATATAATGGGGTTGTAGGACCTCATTGACCATTGTAGGACCTCATATATATATATATATATTATACACACACAACCCCATTGGACCATATTTATTTCTAATAAAAAAGTTTTTTTTTTGTAGTGAACAGAAGAAAGTAAGTAAGGTTTAGAGTGCCATGAGGCTTGAGTAAATGATGACAGAATCTTCATATATAATTTATATGAAGAAACATATATTTAGTTAGTTGTGTCCTGCTCATAGAGCCAAATCAAGGACCTTTCAATCATTATTTTTGATTCAATTCAAAATGCAACATTCCTGCAGGCATGACCAGCAAAATAATGTTTGGCCTGAGAGAGAAGTTGAACATAATAAATGTTGAAAAGCTCCACATCGACCGTGCAGAATTTCAAATACACTGATCAGGCAGTCACTTAAAGTCATATCCAACTCCCATGCATGCTGAAGCAGCCCTTTTGATGTCCTCGTAGTCCAGTCTCCAATGATAACGATCATTTCTATTAAGCATCTCTCTGTGGTTTGACCTCCAGCGAAAAGAGTTTGAATAAAGATGTTCCGTTTCATTTTCTGTATAAATGTCTCTTCGGCTGTGGTCTGACACTTACACCGGCCGTCGTGGGCCGATGCAGCACATCTAACCCAAGTTCAAAGGTCCATCTCAGATGTTATCCCAGTGGTACAGTTAGATGTTCTAAACTTGAACTGAGGTGTGAGTCTTGTCATGCTAAGGCGATGAACTGTAGGGGTGCAGATTCTCCAGAGTGGCATGCAAACGCATGCATCAACACTGTCAGGTTTAGCTCACGGGACTGAAATAGATGTGACTGGTAACCATGGTGACATTCAGCGCCTGTCAAATTTTGGCGGCATTTCTCTAACAACCCGCGGCAGGGAAAGGCTCTGAACAAAAGTCACTAAATTGACTATGATGGCGCAGAACACTACTATTCTGGTTCATTCAGTTGAAAACATAGTGCGTGGTCACGGTACAGAATGCTCAAATGAGGGAATCCTGTTAGCTTTGGAAATGAATTACGTTTGCCATGGTGTGGTTTTGTGCAAAGGCGAGTGTGGGTTGCCCGTGACATTCCTAAAGTAGATTTGCCATGACATTTCCTAAAGTAGGAAATAGCAATGCTTGCAAGGCAGCAGAAGAAAAGTTATGTTTAATTGAAATGCTGCATCACAGGCATTATGAGGGTAAAAAGGTCAAAGTATATATTTTTTCTGTTCATTTTCTATGGGATTTGCATGCGTTTCAACACTGGTAATGTAAACTAAGCCAGAACAGATAATGTTTGAAGTAACAGGGTTTAAATGTGGCCTAAATTAATCTCTTAGTCACTTGCTTGGGACTAAATGTTTCTAGTGATAAACTGTAATTTATCATAATTTAAAGATTTATATATATATATCTTTTTTGGCAATATGTTGATTAAGCTTGTTGAATGCATATAAAAGTTAATAAAATGAGATTTTTTTTTCTTTTTTTGTAGGGGTCCAGATCATTTTGTACATAATTTCTTGTAGATATCACAATTTAAAGGATTAGTTCGCCCCAAAATGAATATTTCCTGATAATTTACTCGCCCCCCTCTCATCCAAGATGTTCATGTCTTTCTTTCTTCAGTCGAAAAGAAATTACGTTTTTGGAAGAAAACATTCCAGGATTTTTCATCATATAATGATTTTCAATTGCAACTAAAATGCTGAAGGTCCAAATCAATGCAGTTTCAAAGGGCTTTGAATTCCTTCAAATGGTACTGCGCGATCCCAGCTGAGGAATAGGGTCTTATCTAGCGAAACGATCATCATTTTCAAAAAAATAAAATATATATATATATATATACTTTTAACCTAAATTGTTCATCTTGTGCAGCTCTGCGAGGTGCTAAGGATGACGTAATCACGTCGGAACGGACACGCAAGACGTTGGCGGATGTACCGCCCCCGTGTTTACAAAGTGCTCGTGTGAAGACTAATACAAACACCCTGTACAAACACTCAATTTTCAACTTTAAAATCGTCCGATATCGTTGTTTTACCTTTTTTTTGCTAAAGGGCGTTTGTATTAGTCTTCACACGAGCGCTTTTTAAACACGGAGCCGGTACTTCTGCCTACGTCTTGCGTGACCTCTCCGACGTGATTACGTCATCCTTAGCATGTATATTCATTTTTATTTATTTTTTGAAAATGACGATTGTTTCGCTAGATAAGACCCCATTCCTCAGCTGGGATCGCGCAGTACCATTTGAAGCACTTTAAAGCCCTTTGAAACTGCATTGATTTGGACCTTCAGCATTTTGGTTGCAAACCATTATATGATGAAAAATCCTGGAATGTTTTCTTCCGAAAACTTAATTTCTTTTCGACTGAAAAAAGAAAGACATGAACATCTTGGATGAGATGGGGGTGAGTAAATTCTCAGAAAATTTTCATTTTGGGGTGAACTAATCCTTTAAAGTAATGTATGTATATACATATAGTAACTTACTATATATATATATATATATATATGTAATCCAGTAAAAGTGGTGTGAAATGTGGGACAGTTTAAAATAGCGTTTCTGATCCTTAAAATTTTTTTTATTCAGTGCTGTTAATAAAATGCTGCTAATTTTATTTTAGAAAATAGTTTATCTATAACTAATCAATCTCCCAAAAATAAACATTGGATTTGTGCTTCATTATGTATTTAAGTAAAATAGATGAATATTCAAAAAAATACAAGACCAGGGGCAAATCAGTATTCAAATATTACAATTATTTTCTTCTTGATGTATTTTACATCTTAATTAACTTTACTCTTAATTTCTAGACTATAACTTGAAAAACAAGGTGTGAACAGAATGTGCATTCTGTGGTTTGTGCTGAATTGCAAAAACAAGTGTGTAGAGAATATTTAAGGGTTATCAATACAGATCTGCATTTCAAGCAGTGTAAGGGAAAAGAGAGAAAGGACATAAACTGTAACGATAATGGAAATTGGCTATAAGCACGTGAATCGCGTTGCCAATAATCAATAAGGCGGCAGTGCAACTGCGGCCGGTCGCTGTCCATGGTGCTGAAAGAACCCCAGCCCCAGCGAGCCTTTGTGATCAAAACTCTCTCCTTTTCTCTTTCTCTCGCAACGTTTCATCTGTGATGCGTCTACGTGACTAATTTGGAAGGCAATGGAGAAGAGGGAGGCCCTGCGCCAGGAAATTCATCACGGGGGCGCGCAGACAAACACGCATGGCGCTCTGAGCTGCCGCAGCTGTTTTGGTTCACTGGCTGAAATCAGTTTTTGGCGAAGTCGATTATTGGGTATTATCTCAGAAACCACAGTTCTGAAGTAGAAATACTTTAAGTTTATCTCAGCAAAAAACGATCGTGTCTATTCGACTCTTATTTCTTATTTCAATGAAGCCATTTTGTTTATGTTTGTAGGATCAAAAAAGAAAAGAAAAAAGTTTGCCCCTCAAATGGATATCAGGGTGGATTAATCACATGATTAACCAAATGTATGTTTACATTTAAAATAATTCTGTAATTATTAATATTAATTAATAATAATAATGTTTTGGTAATGCCCTTGTCGACGCAGTTCCTCACAAAAAAACAACAACAAAACTTGCCACGTACAGCATTTCTCCTTTTTCGTCGTTCGTGTCATTGACCCATGTATAGCTGCAACATAGATAATCGCATTTTGAGCTTGCTGATTGTGTTTGTCACAGCAAGAGACCTTCGCATGACTCGAACGAACCCATTCGCTCTTACAGGTCTGATGCTCCCTCACCTCCGAAAACTGTCTCCATCTAGCGGCTTCCCCCGCTGCACATCTAGCAGCGCTGAGTGTGTGAATCAATAACCCGAGACGTGAAAATATCCGCAACGCTCTGAGCTCGCCATTCAACAGTTCGCTGAATTCCAGCGAAACTCTATTTAATAATAATACAAAGAAAACCATTGAACAACTTAACACAATGCGCTATAGGATGTTGATGAGAATCGAATGCTTCAAATAAGCATTTACACGTAACACTACTCATGGTACATTATGCACCATTCACACAGGCAGTTACATTCATATGTGTTAACCAATGCCCGTAGCACGTGACACGCCTCCAATGCGCCGTGAGCAGAAGCAACTTGGGCTCCACCGCAGACTCACAGACCTTCGTCGGTAGCGGATGAAGCAACTTCCCGCGAAGCATTTGTTGCGGGTTCACTTTTTGTTCGTGATACAGGCGGACCCTGCGAAACAGATCTCGGGTCATTGGATTACGTTTTCGAGAAGCGGATAGGAAAGTGACATTCTCTGCTTTTGAAACACCGAGCGCGCACTCGCCAGGGTGGTCTTCTCTTCCTATGAAAGGACCACTGTGGCAGGTTTCTCCAAGAGCGTCAGTGTGAAACACAGAAGCTTTGACCGGTAAAAAAAAAAGGATGTCCTTGGACAACGTGAATCCTCTACCTGACTTCTAAACTTGTTGCATTTGCTCTAGAACACATCCGAGAGCGCATTTTTGGATACTTATTTGTGGGTAACAGCGGAACAGCGTTTCAAAGTGGACTATAACTGATGATCCGTGCGTAAAAACTGCACTTTTGCATCCAAATCCATTTATGAGGAGGTAAGTTATTTATCTTGCTCATGAGCAGTAGGTTACACTGTAAAAAAGATGCGGTGCATTCTCAGCCGTTCATGTTTGACCGAAAAGGCAGTCTTTTTACGCATGCACACATACACCAGCATTCCTTTCTGCCCTCGCTGTAATTCCACCTTGCCATTCGAATGCATGATCTTGATCAATAATATGGCTCATTGTGCAATGTTCTGCTACGCGTGAGAAATAGTCTTCCTTGAACTTTACATCAAGTGATTGCGCATTGTGTCTCTCCAGATGTCCTTTCTGTTCGTGGCGGATCTGTGAGCGCAAAACCTGCTTCGGTCTCACCGGGTCGCGCACATTGGGTCAGCATGGCAGCCGGAGTCGCCGCGTGGCTACCGTTCGCGCGCGCCGCGGCCATAGGATGGATGCCCGTGGCGAGCGCGCCGATGCCGCCGCCTCCACGGGAAAAGAGGCGAGGTCAGGACGGCCTGATCATCTTGAACGTCAGCGGCACTAGGTTTCAAACTTGGCGGAATACTTTGGAGAGGTACCCTGACACCTTACTAGGAAGCACAGAGCGCGACTTCTTCTTCCACGAGGAGACCAACGAGTACTTTTTCGACCGCGACCCGGACATCTTCAGGCACATCCTCAACTTCTACCGGACCGGGAAGCTGCACTACCCTCGCCACGAGTGCATCTCCGCCTATGACGAGGAGCTGGCCTTCTTCGGCATCATTCCTGAGATAATAGGGGACTGCTGTTATGAGGAGTACAAAGATCGCAGGAGGGAGAACGCGGAGAGGATTCAAGACGATGAGGAGAATGAAAACAGCAAAGACATGGTGCCGCCGGATATGTCGTTCCGCGAGACCATGTGGCGCGCGTTTGAGAACCCGCACACGAGCACCATGGCGCTGGTGTTCTATTACGTCACGGGCTTTTTCATCGCCGTCTCCGTTATGGCCAACGTGGTGGAGACGGTCCCGTGCAGCAGCGCGGCAAACCGGATGAAGGAGGTCTCGTGCGGGGAGCGCTACGCCCTCGCGTTCTTCTGTTTGGATACGGCCTGCGTCATGATCTTCACTGTTGAGTACCTGCTGCGTCTGGTCGCCGCGCCCAGCAGGTACAAGTTCGTCAAGAGCGTCATGAGCATCATTGACGTGGTGGCCATCATGCCTTACTACATAGGCCTGGTCATGACGGACAACGAGGACGTAAGCGGGGCCTTCGTCACCCTCAGGGTCTTCAGGGTGTTTCGGATTTTCAAATTTTCGCGGCACTCCGCGGGACTTCGCATCCTGGGGTACACGCTCAAGAGCTGCGCGTCCGAGCTGGGCTTCCTGCTCTTCTCGCTCACCATGGCCATCATCATCTTTGCCACCGTCATGTTCTACGCAGAGAAGGGCTCCTCAGCCAGCAAGTTCACCAGCATACCCGCGGCTTTCTGGTACACCATCGTCACCATGACAACCCTGGGGTGAGTCGGTGCTGTTGTGATGCGCAAACTTAGGGTATGAGCCTGTGCGCATGATCTTCTGTCATGACTGCTTCAAAGCAGCCCTTTTACACCAAACGCGTCCGAGAAGTTGAGCTGGAGATCGAATACATCAAGGGCAGGGGGAGATCGATAAAAGTGATATAAATCAAAGAAATATACTTCCTCTAGACTGTCTCTCTCCTTTCTCTAGCTGGCCGGTGAGACAGTGGCCACCCGTTACTGACACCTTGCTGGAAAAGACAACACCTATAAAGCTATTTCTTCTCATTTTTCAGTAATATTTAGTGCTATATGCACACACATCACAACTGTGACTTTTGTATTTTTCAATTCTATTTTCTATTGCAGTTTTCTTAATAAATAAAATAATACATTTTATATTATAAATATGTATTTTACTAATAAAGTATTTATATTTATAGTTAATTTTATTGTATTCATTTATATTTATTAACAAAATACTAATAATCACAGTATAAAATATATAAAAACTTTCAGCAAGATGCTAATGAACATTAAGTTGTGCAATTTTGTACAGACAATGAATACACAACTGAGCACGAATGGTAATTCAAGCATAAATATCAATTCGACTGTGACAGTTGTGTGAATGCCAGTAACACTGGCAGTTTCTGACAGTTTAGGAAATGAGAATTTAAACTTTTTTAATAGTATTCCCCTCTTATATCTCTGAATTGAATCACTGTAAAGGAGAAAGTGCGTATCTGTCATATGGCACCTGAGCACAGACTCTTCCTTCCTTTGGAAACCTTGCTTGTGTATAACTAACCATCTCACTGCGCCTTTGGCAGAATACTGTAATATCCACACAGTCATTGAACACACAGAGAGACATGGCTGATTCATGTGACGTTAAGCACCAAAGGCGATTACAATAATGCATTCCCTATTGATGTGTTCACTCATTCATTAATCCCATCACTCGACACCTCATCATGGCTTTTCTGAGCCTCCCACCTGTGCTGAGCGGGTGCTCTCCATGGTGCTGAACCCGCCCGCCGCATGTTGCGGTCGCCCCACGGCTGCACTCTGCAGCTAGGGAGACGACCCATTCTTTGCTGGCGGGCCGACACGGTCCTGAGTCACACTCGAGGGGATTAACCAAACCGCATGCTCCAGTAAACATCCCGTGCTTTGATCGGCACGCCTTTGAAGTGCATTACTGTGTCATAACGTGCACTGCGAGCGTCAATCTGACGCCTGCACCTGGCTGATATGATGCACATTTCAGACATAAATGTGACGGGTAGGCTTTTGGTTTTGGAGTTTTTAGTTTTGAATTGGGTTGAATCGGGTGAGTCTGCTTCTCTCTACATCTGTCTTTGACATACTGAATGTGACTAATGTTGTCTTTGACACAAGAAACGTCAGGAGTTCCTCCTTTAGACATCATGAACTTTTAATAATAAGAAAATGAGGTTGTCAGAGACTGTGCATGTTCTTGTGATATATCAAGAGTTATGGTTCACAGAGTTTGAATCATTCCCATTCTACTTTCCTGTCAGGTCTACATTGTCCTGTAAAGAAAATATGAGGTTTGGAGACTGCAGGAGTGAAGGGGAGGGGGGAAGAGATCCAGTATCAGTTAGAGGAAGAGCATATCGGCACATCTTATTGTGTGCAATTTGTGTCCTGCCGTTTCTTGCCTGTCAAATCGGATGACATCAATGAGAAAATGAAATTACGGGCTGACGTTCAGCACTGTCTTAATGTTAGGAACGCTGTGTGTGTGTGTGTGTGTTAGGGAGAGATGATGACTTGTTGGAGCCAGCTGGTTATGAACTGTCTTCCAAACAGACCCACAGCTGCAGGGCTTCAGCGATGCAGCCCATATACTCATCTCCTCTCTCTGCAGGCAGGCATGCTGTTCCTCATTTCAAATTTTATTGCATTGCCTCAGTGAGCCTATCAAGAGGAGCACGCAGGGGGGCTGTCGCTACAGCAGAGATCTGACCTGGCAAAGTCAAGTTCATCCTGTGATGAGCAATAGCCAAATCTTGGGATGTGAAATGGGGCTGTGTCTTGAGACTATTTCATGTATGAGTGGCTACAGATTGATCCAAAAAAAAAAAAAAAAAAAAGAAGTTTCAAGTTGTAGACGTCACAGTTTAACTTTAAGAGAGAGAAACTTTGCCCCTTAGGTTTGAGATCTCATCCTCTCGTTGTCCTTTGCTTGTTGAGTTCATCCATTACCCCTTTGTCATGTTTGAAATCTCATTCCCTTTCCATTTCTCCTTAAGCTCACACTTGAGTGAGAGGCCAGTCCAGGCATCGCTAAACGACTTTACCTGCACTGATTGAACAAGAGCCTGGCTCTGTAAGTGTAAGCATCACTTTTTAATGCCTCATTTCCCAGACTGGATAACATGGATGGATCCGCGGCTCAGAGAGCGAGGGGATTTACATGAAGCGGTTGCTTTGGATTACATGAACCTGGTTTTGGGTTTGGATTACTAGTAATAAAGCCATGTGATGTTCCTTTACCAAAGTGCAATTGAAGTTTGAGAACATTTCGACTATCAGCAAGGTTTTCCGGAGATAAAGTCACGCTTGCTATTATATTCAACCCTCAGGCGTCTTCAATCTGTCTGCACGAGAATGATTGAGAATTTTAATTATCCGTAAAGATAGCCTCTATCATGCAGAACTCCACATAAGATACCTGAACGCCTCAACCAGCTTTAGCCCTCAAAGTTTTGGGTATACGCACCAGGGACTGCTGCTCGTCTTGGTCTCATTTTTATCTAAATGAAGTGGCTTCTTTTATCTGTGGCTGTGCGTAGAGCTTTACTGTCTAGTGGTATAAGATATGCTGGATATCTCCCAATTGGCGTAGTATCGTGATGGTGAGAATTGATGTTCTTTTAAACCTGGCTCCGAAGTTCCAGAGACATATTCATCAATATGTCGCAAAGTTTACTCAAGTTTTTAACCCTTCAGTAAGTGCAATCCTGACCATTAGACCAGGGGTATCCAATCCTGCAGGTTTAGCCCCAACACACCTGCCTGGAAGAGATCCCAGATGCCTCAGTTATCTGGTTAAGGTGTTGAATTAGGGCTAGAGCTAAGCTCGACTGCGGGCCTCATAGAGAGGGATTGGATACCCCTGATTCGGACTCCTTTGGTGAAGCGACTGAACAAATCCATTCATTGACTCTAATTTGCCTGTAATCCGGCATCAACGTTCGGCCCTCGCAGAGCTCTGCTCTTCCCAAATGGGAATGCGCAGAGCCAGGAGGGGAGGAGACAAGGGGACGGGATGTGACTTTGGTTCACAGCACGAATGGCCTCCGCTTCACTGGCCCCTATCGCCTCTTTAATGGACTCATTTTCTGGCATAGGCTGGTTTTGCCCAGCTCAATTAAATCAGCAACATTTTAATTGGCTTATGCACTGTCAAACGGGATCTATTAAGTGAGCAGCTGTCAGAGCTGAAGACATGCAGATATGAGTGTGAGAGAGAGAGGGAGAACGGTGAAGAGGGGTAAATACATCAGCTTTAAAGCACTCGGGCACAATGATAATGTCTTGTAAATGAAATGCCCCCATGATCCTCTACAATACCCATCATTCTTTTCACTGAAATGCTCTTCTCTCGGTTCATTCTCCCATCTTACAATCCTTTTTCATCCTCTCATCCCCCATCCTCCTGCGGGGTTATGAAGGCACGTAAAGAGTCCTACGGAGAGGTTGTAAAGAGATTGATGGAGTAACATGGAGAGTCTATTAAACTCTCTGAAGTCACCCCGCATCAGGTCAGTTAAGGCCAGACGCCTCAACGCCCGCCAGCTATGCATACCCTCCCCAGGATATGTCACACAGAACAGGGTGGATTAATCTTCGATATTCATTGTGGTCACCGCGGGTTAAGCAATAGGCTTAATTTCTTCCAAGGGAAAAGAGCATACGTTCATAGTGCGTGACAGACGAGGCTTTGGTGTGGTTTTCGACACTCTGAACAGAGAGAAAGGTTGTTTCTTTGAGAGGTCATGCCTACAGGGTTGCAGTAAGGTCAGGCCATGGTAAAACATGTAAAAGGGACTCATTATTGTGTCTGAAAGAGCATGCCGGTGTGGGGTTACCCTGATTAGCACACCTTGACCAGGCATCACACAGCAAGAACACTGCCCCGGAGAAATGCAATGATGCAGGTTCATTATTAATGATCCTTGGCCACTCAAATGCGTCCACCTAAGACACAACTGGATGCCTGAAAAGACTCAATGCCCCTGTGCTGGTGTAACCTATAGTGCACTGTAAATGATCCACATGACACAGCTTACCGTTAATGATTGTATTTTGTTTAAAGAATAGCACAAACCAAAACAGAATGGCGCAGCATATATTCGCCTCCATCACTCTCCTTGGGGAAACTCCAAACATGGGTCTTAAGTAACATACACCCAGACCATTACACTGCGCTCATTAAAAGGGCAGTTTATCTTAAAATTCTGTCATTTACTCACCCTCATGTTGTTCCAAACCTGTGTGACAAAGAACATCACTATTGACCCCATTGACATCACTAAAATAAACTTTTTTTGGCGTTTTTGCTATGAAAGGAGAGTATGTACAAAGGAAGCGAAGTGGGGAAAGGGAGAGGGGACGCAATCAGGAAAGGTCCGCGAGCCGGGACTCAAACTCGGGTCGCCTGAAGCGAAGCAGTGCCCACGAGGCTATCGGCACCTACCAAGATTTTACAAAATAACTTGTGTTACACAGAAAAAAGGAAGTCATACTGGTTTTGAATGACGCGAGGGTGAGAAAAAGTTCCTTTTTGGGCAAACTATCCCTTTAAACACTTCAGGTCAGAATCACTGTTTGAGGTTGTTCATTTGACCACAATAAACCTCGTTTGTGGGCCCACAATTTTCTGCAGAGGTCCAATTTATGCTCACTGCATTCCCCCAGTGTAATAAGTCTTTCATTGACTAGTTGCAGAGTAGGAAAAAAATGAGTGTTTTGACCAACATTTTTAGTTCCACAGATGTGGATGACATGTTTCATGGCTCAAATAGGAGCACAAGAGAAAAGCTGTATTTGAAAGATTTACACAGTGGCACAGCCACGGGGAAATAAAGAGCCTAGAATGAGGTAATTAAAGGCTCTTTGTCATGTGGAATAACCCCTGTGGTGTTGCTGTAGAGGCGCTAACTCTATTCATCCATCCATTTCATACTCGCACTATTACTCCACACCGAGAGGCTAATTGGACTAGCGTCTCTCTCCTTTACTCTCGTCCTGTATCTCCCTCTTTCTCTACTATCTTTTTTCTTTCTCATCCCTTTCATTATTCCACAATTTATTTGCTTTCTTTCTCTGTCTTCATTCTGGATACATCCGTCTTCTGTGTGATAGTTCAAACACCATAAAAATGCATTGAAAGTGGAACATGCTCTCCTCAGATGGCTGCCTTTAATCACTTTAATGTAACGGACAGAGGGCTTTCTTCCTCCTCCTCTTCCAATTAAGTGTTTTTTTTTTTCATTTGGGTTTTTTAATTACTTGGCCTGTCTAGAAAAAAAACAGTGGTAGCAGTAATAGTAGTGGCATTGGAAGTTTAAAGCGCTTTAAATCACACACACTCATCTTGGCACACATCAAAACATTGAAAATCAAAAGATGCCCTTGTTCAGTGGCTGCTCGAAACGACAGATATTGGGAGAGTGAGTGGAATGTAAAACTTCAAAAGCATACACCTTTTTCCCCATGATGATTAATTTTCGCTTGAATGAGATCCAGGGATTGTAATGCTGGAATCAGATCAGCTGTATGTTTAGACAAATTCATATCCACATACAGGGGATTAGTGATGCTACAACTTTTAGAAGTTTCTCATTTTGTTGCCGATCCCTTTGTTTTTTTGTTTTTGTTTGTTTGTTTCAAGATACAAATCTAGACGACCACATTTAACCATTTACTGTCTTTTTAACAGCTGGTTAAGGTTATTTTTAACCCGTGGGTATATTATATTATATTAATATATATATTACACAATAGTTTTTAACCCTTAATATCTTGTTCCGTGTTGTTGACAGTTCATACTTGATATCTTTGGCACCACAACTTGGGGTTACCGTGATGCTACAAATTTAGACAACCACAATTAACCCTTTACTAGTGTCTTTTTAACCCCTGGTTACACTCTCAGAAAATAAAGTACATGATTGTGCCTTTAGGGGTACAATGGCTTGTCACTGGGGCTGTACCCTTAAGGGTACATTTTTGTACCTCTAAGTCAGGGGTAGGCAAGTTCGGTCCTAGAGAGCTGATATCCTGCAGAGTTTAGCTCCAACCCTACTAAGCCACCATAGTATAAAACTCATGGCTCCCAGCATGCATTGCAGCATTAAGCATGTCACCATTGTTGAGATTCATATGCTGATTCTTGATATCTGTGTGCATCTAAAGTTTTTTTCCCCTAGAATGTATTTAAAAATCAAAATTCAGAATGCCTGATCTGTGGCAAGAAAGTATTGTTGGGGAATGTTAATGAATTTCAGTCAAACATTTTTCTTCATGACAATTTTTGTTTATGGCAAAACACTGTTAACACTGTAACTTAAACGAAAAACTAAAGCCAAGAGTCAAACTGGCCAACTAAATGAAACACTGATCACCATGACTGGAATATAGACTGGAATTTTCAATAAAACCAACATCTAAACCTCTGTTAATTCTCAATAAGAGCTTCTATAGATGTCTTTCAGGGTTGGAGCCAAACTCTGCAGGACAGCGACTCACTAGGACTGAACTTGCCTGCCAATGGTTAATTGTAGGGGTAATTGTGTACCTTTAAAGGTACAGTTATACGTTTTGTTCCCCAAGGAACAAAATTTAACCTCCACTGTACCTTTTTTTCTGAGAGTGTAGGCTTATTTTTAGCCCATAAAAGGTAAAAATATATAGTATACCTTTAATATCTTGTTCCATGTTTTAGACTGATCATTTTTAACCCCCGGTTAAGGTTATTTTTAACCTTTAAAAGTTAAAAATATATATTAGGTAGTATTTAACCCTCAATATCTTGTTCCATGTTTTAGACTGTTCATACTTGCTGATGTGGACGCTAATATAGTTATCTATATAGTTATTGTCCTTGGTGAGAACGGGCCTTAAACCTATCTTGTTCCATGTTTTAGACAGTTACTACTTGATTTCTTTGGCACCACAACTTGTGGAAACCAAGGCTATCCTCTTTCATACCATATGATAAGAGATGTTTTACTCTTGCAATTTTTAAAGATGTCTTAACCTACGGTTTTACTTTTGTCACCGCAAAAAGGGGGGAAATGTAAAATGCCCACCACACACTTTCAGATCATTCTTCCACTCATTCTGCCACACATACAGACACTGACACCCCCCCCCCCCTCCCTTTCCATATTTGCTAGATCCAACCTCATTTTATTAATCTGTCAGTCAGAAGCACAAACATGGAATTCTTCCCTATATTCCACTGCTCATCTCCTCTCATTCCACGTGTCCGTTATCTTCTCCAGATCATGACTGATTTGATTTGTGTGCAATTAAAATGGTGGTCTCTTGCTATTTCCTATTATTTTGCTCTGTGTGTGTGTGCTTCCTGTGCAGTGCTCTGGACTGCACTAGAGTAATTGAATTAATGCATTCATCTGTGTAGCGCTTTCTTTTTCCTGTTTCGTTCTTGCGCACGTTCGTTCTCTTGTATTTTGCCCCTCCCAAAGCAGAGTAATTCTTTTTAATAAGATCATTTAAAATTCATGAAGACACCTTGTGAAGTCCTGGATGAATGTGCTGATTTGATCCTCTGTATTGAAAGTGAGCGAGAGTGTGTTTTGGGTGAAAATAATAATGAATCGGTTGAAATTCAAAAGGGATCTGGAGTGTTTTGCTAAACCCTGCTAGCCTAATACAGTACAAGAGGCTCTTAAATAGCAGAAACAGAGTGAAGTAGGGTAGTGAATACAAATTTGGCCTTTCATATGGAGATCTCCTGTGATAGACAGACATGTCTTCATTACAGCCCTTCTGAATGGTGTTTAAAGACAGCAGGAGAGACGGCCATCAGTCTAGAGTTGGCTTTTTGTCAGTGTACATTGATTATGCCTCACTAGGTACAGAAGAGACGACCTGCTAAAACTGATCTAAAAGCAGCCTTTAACAGCTTGAAAACATGCTCGCAGCATGCAGAAAGACAAACTGAGAATCAATGAGCCTGCAGTATCCTGCACCTGTGTGTGTGTGTGTGTGTGTGTGTGTGTGTGTGTGTGTGTGTGTGTGTGTGTGTGTGTGTGTGTGTGTGTGTGTGTGTGTGTGTGTGTGTGTGTGTGTGTGTGTGTGTGTGTGTGTGTGTGTGTGTGTGTGTGTGTGTGTGTGTGTTTCTGAACTCACTCCCTTTAGACCTTTTAACTTGACCCATTTTCACAAAATCATACAATGCCACGGATGTTGATTTAATAACTTTGCTGGATGATATATTGTGAATAACTAGATTTTTGAATCTTCCAAGGAAGCTATGAGAGGTGCAAGGGTGTTGCAGGAGGTAGCCATGGTATTTAAATATATATCTAAGACTATTACGAGTAATTTATGCGGCAAATCTGCGTTAGCCAGCTGGAATGCCTCTACTACAGACAGTGCAGGATGAGCTATTAATGTAATATTACATTTGAGATGTAGTAATAGAGACTCTTGATTTAAACAATTTTCCCGTTTTTACACACTGATCTTTCATCCATATATGTAGCCTGTTGTGTCATTTAAAAACCTATTTCTTTCTTAACTGACCTTTGAGTGTTGACTTGATCTTTTTCTTGAACTCATGTGAACATTTAACTGAAACAGCTTGTCTGTTTGGAGTTTGTGTTTCATTCATTGCGTTATGTTCTTAGGCAGATATGTTCTTCCGGTTAAGAGATGCTGTGCAGTCCAGTCTAAACAGATCACTTGCATTAATTTTTTCCTGTCAGTGTGAACCTGAAGCAGGCCGGCAGGGAGGCCATTTGTTGGTCTTTGCGATTTGGACTCAAATGGAGTGAATCAGTGGGAGGACTCCATGTAACTGCTGCAAGTCAGGCAGAACCCTAGGGGGGACACTGATTTTATGGTTTGTGATACAAAGACTTGAATAGACCATTACACACCTTATGACAAACCTGTCTCTCTTTCCGTATTGTCTTTTTATATTCTTATTTCCTCCATTTTCTTTGCTTTAAGGCATAATCCATTTTTCAGCTCAGATTGGAGTATGCACAGACTGAAAAGTCATCAGTGTTAATACATAAATCCCAAACATTTCCCAATTTAGATTTACTTGTCCGTCTTAAAGCAATGTTCTGAGTTCAATACTACAATCTGACACGTTCGATTCTGTTTACAGTAATGCAATAGACCATTCCTGGAGTTTAGATACTTGTAGTTAGTATGCTTAACACATATTTCTCCAATTAAAATGTGTTATTTGAGCTTTAAAGGGGACCTTTTATGCCACTTTTTACATGTTATATATTAATTCTCAGGTGTCCCCAGAATATGTCTGTGAAGTTTAAGCTCAAAATACCCCACAGATCATTTATTATACCATGTTGTGAATGCTCATTTTTGAGTGGAAGGATAAACATGCTGTTTTTGTGCATGTATCTTTAAATGCAAATGAGCTGTGGGGGCGGAGCCTTTACAGCTCATGCCTCGGATAGCCAAAAACTAAAACATCTGTTTGGTTTTGATTATCATCTCTATTGCGGTCACACTCACGCTCACGCTCACGTGACATTGCAGTTCATCATCATGATGAAAGTTTATTATCTGCATGCGTTTTAAAGCCATATAAGTCTAAACTTCTGATATATGGTTTTCTGAGCGCACATACCCGAAGAACGCACACAGAAAGCTGGATGTCAGATGGCACGTCCCGTGAGTATTAAACTAAGTTCTCTTTCACGTCTTATTGCGTCTTATTGTTTTATTAGAGCTGTGTATTAAAGTGAAAGCAGCATAATATACAGTATCTATGGCTAAATATGAATCAAGCAACAAAAGAATCACTCACTTCTCTTGATTGAATAACTTTAGTAGCTTTAATAAGAATACATTTCTTACTTGAATGCTGCTGTTAAATGAGCATGGTTTACCATTATAGCATGGTTGTGTACACACACTGCCGACCCACATTTATGTTCAAACATCATGCCTAATAGGTCCTCTTTAAATTTTCTAAATTGTCTTTTTAGCTGTGCCACTATAATTCTAGGTGGTTTTGCATTGTAATTCCTGTGGGTGTTTGGTAACAGTTTTACTGGCTTCACATGGTCTTTACTTTAATCCAGGAATGACTTCAGCACTTTTAATGTTTTAACCTGGTTGCTGTACTTTAAAATAGTGTGCATATTTATTTAACCTGTGCCGTATCATGCTCTATAGACTTTCACTGTAAGTACATCGCTGCACGCATGGTTATTTGTTTGTTTTTTTACAAACTGACGGATGAGGTGAAATTATTTTGCGTGGCAATCAACAGAAACTGTCAGTAATCAAATTGTATTGAACCTGGATCATTCCTATTGGATAATCTTTAAAACAAGTACTCAAAGAAGAATGTTCTTTATCCTTCCCTATACCTCGAGATAATTTTAGAACTCGGAATACTTCTCAGGTGACTGGGTTCAGAGAAACACAAGCTGTATTGGTAAACTAACAGGTCTGATTACATTACGGCTCAGTGTTCTGTACTTTAAACATGCGCTTCATCCTCTTTGACATTCAAACTCGACACACTGAATCTGAGCAAATACATTCCCAAAAAGGGCAAGGTTTTAAAATGTTTATAGTCAAACAAATTGCATTTCTTTGATATAAAACCATAAAGATTTAGTCTTTACATTTCGTATGTTCTATTTTGACAGAAACGATTCCTGCTAATTTGAGATTGACATTTCTGACCAATCACATGCCGCCTTAGAATGATGCATCGGAACAGCCAATGAGAGACTTATTTGACCAAGTGTATTTCTAGAAATGCTGTTAGCAAAGCAAATAATGAATTATTTTTAAAGTGCGAAGACTTCAGATTGCTTCTGGAATTGCTTATTTAGGTCCAATCGAGCGGTGCGTGTAATTTATTTAGCGCTGGTACAATCTGCTGGACTCTGTCACCTGAAAATCAAGCTAAAATGTAATCCCGTTTTTTTGTGCATATTGAGAAATTACAGAGTGAGTAAATCCTAGTGGATATCTAGGTCATTGAATCTGACGCTCTTGTTAACTGTTTCGGGTGTCCTCCTCAGTGTCCCGTACTGTAGATATAGTGTCGTCGTTCCAGTGAAGGTAAACCGGGAAAGATGGACAGCTGAGGTCAATGTGGACAGAACGACAGTAATAGGAGAGCGACAGAGAGAGAGGGAGGAGGGTGGCGTTTAGAGTGTTACATGTCACCATGACACATCATTGGAAAACACAGAATCTATTTACCATTGACTGTCCTCTCTCTGCTTCTGTCGTTTCCCCCAGACAGGCCGTAATCACTCCGCTCACACACACCTCTGGTGCCGTGTTCAAATATACACACCTGCACTTACAGGAAATGTGCAGTAATGAACTGCCAGTCAGGAAGATAGAGTGTGCGGTTGTCATGGTGGTCGAACCGCTTTGAAACCCTAAATTACAGGACGTGTATGTGCTGAACGCTCGCAGTTCCTTGCAGCCAGCGCTTTCTAAAGATGTGAGGACAGGTTGTGCTCTTTAATCCAAGATTGGTGAGATGGAAGATGGCGAGAGAGAGAGCTGGAAGTGTGGACTGCGGTGTTTGCCTCATGTTTTAAACATCGCTGCCATTCTCTTCACCGCCTGACATTCGGCAAACTCTCCGTCTGTCCGGCCATGATAGTGTCTCCCGCCAGGACGATCACTCCTGTAAGCTAATTATCATACGCACACATGCATGAATCACCTTCAGAGGAGGTTTTTTTTTTGTGCAAATGTTCACTCACTATTTTATTCAGACTTGCTGATTTTGCTGAGGCGTATAGGGGCCAAATACATGCTTTTTCACAAGAAACTTTTCGAGTGCCATTCATGAGAGTGCAGTAATTAAACTATGCGTGTGCGAGTATATAGTAAACATCAGCATACTCCTCTGCATAATTAGAAAGTTTGATGCTTTCAAAGAGAAAATCTCTGTTTTGGTTTTGCGCTTCATTTCCAAACACATCAGTCTTGATAATAAACGACATGCTGCATTGGGAAGCGATGCGTGTGTGCCTTGCTTGAATTGAATCTACCTTATATTTTGCGGCTAAAGCATTTCGCCCGGTCGCTGCCCTCAGAGCTCACAATATGAGGAACTAAATGGTGATGGTTGAGTTTTTCGCTGGTCTCTATGGTATCCATCAAACTGACAGAGAGAGAGAAAGAGAGAGAGAGAGAGAGAGTCACTGCTGTGATCTAAGGGAACAGTACTGGTCTTTAAGACTCTCTCTGGGTGCCAATTCCACCATTAGGGAAAGCAGCCATATCTGTCAGTTTCATATTTGACCTAACAGTCTATGGGCCAGATTTACTAACAGCTTGCACCTGCGCAAAACCCTCTTTCTGCATTAAAAAAAAACGACTGTAAAGATTTACTAAACACACGCAGTGAAAAATTAGCAGTGAAAATGCATGGATGTGGTTATTTTTGCTGCTAACCTTATTGCATACGCATTTGTAGGAGTTCCCCTTTCAGAATCAAAATTAACGGGAGGAGAGTGATTTTAAAGCAGCACTAGGTAACTTTTCAACCTTTATAATATATTTTCAAGACTCTTGTGATGATACATCGACTTACAATAGGTTGAATGACACGTCTGCCATAGACTGACGGGGTCTGTATCGTTTTTAATCGTACTTTTAAACTTCGGGTTTCGGGTAGTAACCCGAGATCAAAAAGAACTACTAAATTCGACCGCTTTACAGCATATACGTCACTTCCACCACCACCCCCACATACTTAAATTCGGACGTGCGAGCCCAACTATCATTTGTTTGCCGAATGTTATAGTCATGGCCGAAGCAGCACAGAAAAATAAGAAAACAAAGGTTTTGTCGGAGCAAAAAGCAAAGCAAAAAGAGGAAACGAGAAAGTGATCGGAATTAAAGGCAGGACGAGGATCAACATTGGGCCAGCGTTTGCTCGTTGGCGTGAGCTGAAGGAGGAGGGGCTACATTCTTGCAAGTAAATACATAAGACGTACAAAATCATATTTTAGGATACCTAACATGTCTGTGATATTTGTTTATTTGTCTTGCCTCAAGCTATAATGCAAATCGATTTTTCAAATTTGCAGATTCATCTATGGTAGCTTGATATTATAATATTGACAATGTATGGTTATTACCTACAACTCAAACATTGAATTGAAGTATCATATAGATTCCGTAAAACGGGAACCAATAGACTAGGCTACTATAATGACGCTGGCTTGTAAACGTGAGCATCGCGATCATTTGGCATTTGAAAAAAAAATTAAACCCATGAAATTATATTCATATGACATGCTGAAACATATGCCACTGTACCTGGGATGAAGACATTTCACACGCGACGCAAGCAGAACACCTGAATGTGAACTCCTGCAGTGTTCAGGGCTATCATAGTTGTCATGTCAACAAATGCACGTGCGATGCATCCCCTGATGTAGAATGACAGAGTTTACGACAGTAGTAGAGGACAATACTGTTTCCCAACTGTAGGGGGACCCCGAGAGCAAAACCTACCTAGTGCTGCTTTAAATGAATCACGCAAGGTGATTTATCAAGGTTTGCGCTCGTCAGTTTACTGGTGTTTGCGTCATTATTTACAGCCCAAAAAAGCATGCCTTAAACCAGACGCTAATTTGCTCTGCTCTTGGTAGATTGCGTTGGCCATTCGGGAAATGATCCGACTGCGTCTGTGTTTTTTAATTTGCGCGTCGTGAGTAGATCACCCACAGAACTTTCCACTCCCATCTGCGCTTTAATGGGTTTGCACTCTCGCGCTCATTTTGCGCTCATTTCCCCTGTTTAGTAAATCTGCCCCTATATTTCTGCTCTCAGTAACAGTGTTTGACCTATTAAAAATGTTGTGCACCCAGGGGGAAAACAATTATTCAGTAACTGCATATATTTATTTGATTTAATGATGTTACGCAGCGCCTGAAAATAGTCCCCAGCACGCTCCCTGTGCAAGCAGTTTGTCACATTGGTTATGTTGACAGAAGTTAGCCTATTTTCAGGCGCTGTGTAATATCATTGCACCGCTGCACCCATGGTACGGCAGCAAAGTTCCTTGGTAATTACGCAGGAATGAGAGTATAGTTCCTAGCCATATCGGCCTAGAAAACTTTTCATTTTCCATCTGTTTAGAACACGTTTAGAATACACTTTAGAATACGTTTTAAAAAGGAAAAATATCGAAACTCTTTGGTTATTTTTGAGCGAGATGCTAACGGTCTAATGATTCAATGATCTATGCTAAGCTATGCTAAAAGTCCTACCGCCAGACCCAGAGATCAGCTGAATAGATTTGAAAACGGTAAAACTCAACAGTTTAACTCTAGGGGAGTTGGAAAATGAGCCTATTTTCAAAAAAGTGGAGTGTTCCTTTAAATGCATGGTAAATGAGGGAGATAACAATGAACACCTGTGATGATTCAATTAATTACCATGGCAACAAAAAGGTGGCGGGAAAACTGAACAAAAGACATGTGACATGTGACCAATGCAAACAAACTGAATGTCCATGAAAACTAAAACAAACGGAACATAAGTGTGACATTTACATTTTAGACACAACATTGCCAGTTAATTTGTCTGTTTTTGATGCACCATCAATAATAGCTCAGAACAAAGCCACATCAGAACCGTTGAACGTCTCTGAGCAACAAACATTAGCGGTTGTCCTGAATGAATCAAGGTTTTTGAGCAAATCATTTGAATCAACGATTCAATAACTCACTCATAAAGGCACTAGTTTCATTTGTGAATGAATCAGTGTTTTCAAACGATTTGATGGCATGAATGATTCAATGACTCTCAAAAAAAGGGTCTCTTGTTTCATTCTTGAATGAATCTGTGTTTTTGAACAAATCTGTTGACCTACTGGTGTATCAATGTGACCTACAGAAAGAGACTGATTCATCAATATTAAATAATATTTTTGACTAAATGTTACCACATGAAGCACATATTTTACATGAAAACATTTTTAGATATTTTTTATGCCCTGATGTGCCCCTCATTACCTCTTTTGGAGCTTATATTGATGCTTTTATAGATTTAGTTACAGTTAGCAAGAACTGTGATGAATGTGTATTGAGGGTTTTGACTGGTTTCCACACTCTTACACCTGATAGATTCCGATTGGCTGGTGGTGGATGGTTGTAGCTTTGTATTGGCAGAGGGAGAGATCATAGCTGCTGTTATTGGCTCAGGGTTTGTGCCATTGTGTGAATACTGATGTGTGTGTGTGTGTGTGTGAGGTATCTGTACTTCAGTGCTTTAGCCCACACAGCGCCTTTGTGACGACTCAGCCAAAACGGGCTCAAAACAATTTAGCTGAATCCTCGATACGCCTTTTAGATACAAGAAATGAAATAATAGCAAGACTGCCAGGGATCATTGATCCAAAGCCGGCTGTGAATATCAATGAAGTACCATTACACAAAGATAAATACGGTTTCAGAGTGTTGTGGCGCACTCCTCGCACACATAAACGCACTCCAGCTTTTAGATAAAAAAAAAAAACAGGCGACTGAAAAGCAGGGTGACATGAAAGCGCCCACGAGAAACAGGTGGAATCTAAGAGCTGCAGTCCCTAGAAAAAAAGAGCTTTGGATGACATGGAGAATCGAGTTTCTGTGTAAACCTACAGATGAAAACCATAGCCGTCATTTTAATTAGAAGAACTGGCTTTACCCAGAATCGCTGCCTGTTTATTGAAATGCCCTGGATCTTATTCCATTAGAGCCCAACTGTTGGGTTCCAGAAGTAAAAATCCCATTTATTTTGCCCATAGAGAAACATTTTTAATGCTACTGTAGAAACCTTTCAAGAAAAAGCTACTGTTTGCTCAGTGGTTGTTAATCTGTCAGCATTAATTCAATTTATTTTCAACAGAATCATATTTAAAATAGCCCAGTTCCAATGATGAACTATCCACTGATAAGAAATCTGTGGCAGAAAACTCTGCAGTTGCCATTGTATCCCATGAAGCATTGCAGACAACGTAAATCACCTCCCTGTACTCATAAACTGCTTATGTATTTGTGTATATCTTATACAAAATGTAATACTTATAATACTTAAACTTGCGGTCCGTAACTTTTTATGGTTACAAATGATCCAGAATCAAATTGAGTAAGTACATAACCAGCCAGCGTTCAAAACTATCTTCTTATCTTTCATAACAGTAAGCTTGTAATAATGTGTTATAATTTGAGTGGTACTGGTGGATTTCCGTGGGAAATTCAAGTATGTCTTTGCGTCATTATGTCACGTTTGTGTAAATAAAGAAGGAGTTCGGCTGGTAGTAGTATCGCATGCGAGGATGCTGCAGGTGGTGGATCATTTATAGCCTTTTCTCACTGCAGCTGAACTGGAGATTCACCCGAGATAAAAAGCTAAAAATTTGTCTGGACAGAAATTAAAATCTACAGGTAACGCTAATACATGCTATATGCACTTAGTCACGCAATGCTGATGTTGTTACCATTAACAATTTGAGAACAAAGTATAGCAATTCTAATTATTTGCATGGTTTGATGCGATATGAGCTAATCGATATGAGCTTTTTTTCCTCAGTCAGTCGGCACAAAAGTGGCAGACATGTTTCTTACTTGTTGAGATTTTTTCAGATTTTTTTGTTGAGATTCATTTTCTGTAATTCCGAAGTACAGTATCCACACCGGTGTGGTGACAGCCTACACATATTACTCCTCAAAACATTAGATTCATCCGCGCTGAGGAGCCGTGACGATGCAAAACCCACGTAAAGATGATCATTCCGAAACAAACTGCAATTTCAGGTTTCAAACAGAAATGGCGACAAAGAGGCAAAACTCACGGACGGCAGCTTTAATGTAATACTAACATAATACATGCATATATATTAGTTCTGTCAAATCGATTAATCACATCCAAAATAAAAGTTTGTGTTTACGTAATACATGTGTGTGTACTGTGTATAATTATTATGTATATTTGAATACACACACATAGATGTATATATTTAAGAAATATATATATACACAGTGAGGAAAATAAGTATTTGAACACCCTGCTATTTTGCAAGTTCTCCCACTTAGAAATCATGGAGTGGTCTGAAATTGTCATCGTAGGTGCATGTCCACTGTGAGAGACATAATCTAAAAAAAACAAATCCTGAAATCACAATGTATGATTTTTTAACTATTTATTTGTATGATACAGCTGCAAATAAGTATCTGAACACAAATCTAACAGCTAGAATTCTGACCCTCAAAGACCTGTTAGTCTGCCTTTAAAATGTCCACCTCCATTCCATTTATTATCCTAAATTAGATGCACCTGTTTGAGGTCGTTAGCTGCATAAAGACACCTGTTCACCCCATACAATCAGTAAGAATCCAACTACTAACATGGTCAAGACCAAAGAGCTGTCCAAAGAGACTAGAGACAAAATTGTACACCTCCACAAGGCTGGAAAGGGCTACAGGGAAATTACCAAGCAGCTTGGTGAAAAAAGGTCCACTGTTGGAGCAATCATTAGAAAATGGAAGAAGCTAAACATGACTTTCAATCTCCCTTGGACTGGGGCTCCATGCAAGATCTCACCTCGTGGGGTCTCAATGATCCTAAGAAAGGTGAGAAATCAGCCCAGAACTACACGGGAGGAGCTGGTCAATGACCTGAAAAGAGCTGGGACCACCGTTTCCAAGGTTACTGTTGGTAATACACTAAGACTTCATGGTTTGAAATCATGCATGGCTGGATGATTTCTGGATTATTATTTTTTTGATTATGTCTCTCACAGTGGAAATGCACCTACGATGACAATTTCAGACCCCTCCATGATTTCTAGGTGGGAGAACTTGCAAAATTGCAGCATGTTCGAATACTTATTTTCCTCACTGTATATATATATATATACATATATATATAATTTAAATTATTTATAAATAGGTTATATATAAATATCCCTTAAATGCATACCTCGGCTGTTTAGTGACCCACATGTCATTCACTACCCTCCTCCTCATTCTTTTTGTTTATAGACATCAATCTTCTTAGTGTTCCTCAATCAAATCATTATAAACAATATAACAAGAAAAGAATGCCATCCAAATTTTTTTTGTTAAAAAATGTATAGAGTCGCTAACGACCCGAGGTGTGTAACAGTGTATTTTTTCTGCACAACAATAATTGAATCTTTGATGACTGAATGAGTGCAATTCACTGTTATTCCATAAGGAGGCAATGTCTGATACACAGTGATGAAGTGACGTTTCACTCGTAGTTACTGCAGGCAGAAAACAAAAGAATAGGAAGTATCATCAGCAAAACTTGAAATGGCTCAGCAATTTACTGCAGAACAATACTGAACGCAATCAAATATAAGTGTCACTGTCACTTGATGGTGGATCTGGTGAAAAATCTGTCAGCGATCAAAATATTGATTTTGAAGATGTTGAAAATGTATGTTTGAAATAATGAACATGTTATAATGATTGGTGAAACAGTCATTCATTTAAGGGATATAAAATTTTTTTCTTAAATATATACATGCATGTGTGTGTATATACTTATTCACAGCACTCACATATATATTTAATAAACAAGCTTTTATTTGGCATGCAATCTATTTGACAGCACTTATATAACTTTCATAGATTGTTTTTTGAATATATAGTATTTTGTCTTTTTTGTCAGTTTTGTTTAACCTTTTTTCTATACATTTCCTCCTCAAAGCAAGCTAAAATTTGATATTTTTAGCTTACTTTTAGATAATTAAACTGGAAATGTATACAAAATGGGACAAGAATAGATTTTTTTTGCATTTTATTTCAAATACAGGAGCATATAATGAATGTATCATATGGTAAACAGATTTTCAATGTATGAATCAAACTCAATGCCAACAACTTTCATGCAAATAATAAAATGTGCAATCATGCATCGTTAGGATAGCAAAATAAATAAGCTTATCATAAAGGGTTCTCATTGAAAACCATTTAAGAAATTATTCATACCTAGTCCCTCTTGTATCTTTCTCAGTATTCCCTAATTAGTCGTGTTCGTGATTACCTAATTTACTAATTAGCTGAGCGTGTTTTACATGTGTACTCTGAGGGAGTTGAAACGAAGGGTATAAAAGTTTAAGATCTCTTTTTATTTGCCGTCACTGCAGGAGACCTGAAATAAAATGAACATTTTAAATTGAGCTTTTTTCTAACTAGATAACAGTATGGCGACTTTCAGTGCGTGAGTGTCTGTGTGCAAATGGTGGCAGAGGTGTCCAAAGAAGTGAGGAAAAATGAAGCCACAGATGTGTGTGGTGTGTGTGTGTCGTCAGGAGAGGTTGATGTAATGGTTTTATAATGGATTTAGAGCGGTCACGGTGATCAGCACCGGATGACTTATTTAAATGTCGTGCACTCTACTCATCCTTTGCTGGAGATGAGGCATAGAAAAGGATGAGGGGAGAGAGGGAACGGATATTTCAGCACTGTCACTCTTTGCTTGCCGTTTCTCCTGGAAAGCTTAGACTGGATTTACGGTTCTCTGAGAGAGCTAAATCTTCATTCGAGTCTAATTTCAAGTCGTTACTGTTACGTGACAGAGAGGGCCAAGGCAAATATCACCTGGAATGAATGGAAGGGAAAAAGAGCAGAAGGGAGTGATAGAGAGGTCGAGGCTGGCAGAAGGTATCATTTGGGACTGGCTGTGAGTTTCTATACACTCTGAAAAATAAAATGCTACACTGTAAAATCCTTTTCACCTACTGCAATTTAAAAACTTTAGTTCAGTCGCTGCCTTTAATTTTTAAATATAATCAATTGGCCGGTGCCACTAAGAGGCCTCCGCAAACTTCCAAGGTGGATAACTTAGAATGATGACAAAAATCAAGACATTTTATTTTAATTCATCCCCTCAACAGTTCTGTTTCCTTTAAAGCTACAGGGTTACAACATCTTGGGAAAAAACACTCGATTCAGATTCTTTTCATATATGTGTATATACACACACGCATATGTTTTAATTAGTGCTGGGCAATCGATTAATCACGATTAATCGCATCCAAAATAAAAGTTTATGTTTACTTAATATATGTGTGTTTACTGTGTATAATTATTATGTATATATAAATACACACACGCATGTAAATATTTAATAAAAATACTTTATATTTATATACAAAATATTTATAGTTATATATAAGATAAATTATATAAATATGTATATAAACACTATATACATGCAAATATTTCTTAAATAAATACATGCATGTGTGTGTATTTAAGTTATATATACATAATAATTATAAACAGTATGCACACATATATTATGTAAACACAAACTTTTATTATGGATGCGATTAATCGCGATTAATCGATTGCCCAGCACAAGTTTTAATATATAATATAATATAATATAATATAATATAATATAATATAATATAATATAATATAATATAATTAATATAATATAATATAATATAATATAATATAATATAATATAATATAATATAATATAATATAATATAATGTAATATAATATAATATAATATAATATAATATAATATAATATAATATAATATAATATAATATAATATTATATTATATTATATTATATTATATTATATTATATAATAAACAATTGGAAAATGGTCATTCAAATTGTGAAAAAAAAATTATTACTTTTTCATTTACATATTTACGTTTTACATTTTCATATATTTCGTAATGCTGGGGGAAAATTAATCATGATTAATCACATCCAAAATATATGTGTGTGTACTGTGTATAATTATTATGTATATATAAATACACACATATGCATGTATATATTTAAGAAATATTTTCATGTATATACTGTATATATAATTTTTCTTATATATAAATATATATTTTTTATAAAATGTTTAATACATTTAAAAAAATAAATACAAATATAACATATTTTTTTAAATATATACATGCATGTGTGTATTAATATATATATATATACACACACACATAATAATACACAGTACGCACACACATATATTATGTATGTAATATGTAGCATAAAAATACTCTTTTATTTACAAATGTACTTTTTACATGCATGTGTATACATTTTTGACACAACAATGAAATGTTTTTTTTTTGCCATTTTCTTTTTAACTTTCCATTTTTATCTAGTTTATGCCTAGCAAAAAAAATTGAAATGAAAATATCTACTTTTACATCAACAGAAAAATTTACATTTTACATTTTTAAGCGTTTAGCACATTTTTTGTTGTTGTTGTGGACAACGAAGGGCCATGATGTCATAAAAAACAGTATTCTAAACTAAGGAACATATAATGCATCAAATTAAAAGACATTTTATCAAATTCGCCTAGGAACCATCTAGCCAACTGAAGAATGGTTCTGAATTAGAAGAGGGTTCTACAAAGGACCACTTCTGCATATTAATCCTAATGATTGACACCTGCGGTGCCGCCCAGTCTTTCATGTGCGTGTGTGTGCATGTTTGTGAATCGTTCCTGCTGTTCCACTGGTTGGCGTTTTATGAGCTGAAAATAAGGGAAAGTGAAATATGTTATACAGCCAGCCATCTCTGTAAATCATATGACTGAGATGGAAATGAGGAGAGAAGAGAGAAAGAGAGAGAGATTCCTTTGAGACGGGTAGATGATCACACTACTCTTGATCAGTATTTATGATCACGGTCACAGTGCAGCGATCTCAAATATAAACCGGCTCAACACACACACGCATACCGCGCTGAAGTGCTGACGACAAGTAAACAGCCCGTTGCTGTATGCAAAGATGTGAGTAATGAGTTCTAAAGGACAGGAGGAGCGGAGCGGAAATGGGCCAGCCCGGCGTTTGATGACTGGGGTAATGTGGCACAGGAAGTGATGAATATATCGGTGGGCACCATTTGGCACGACTCAGCGCTTTTCTCCTGATGCAGGTCTTTAAGACAGCCAGATTAATGAATCTCACTGAAATTAGATTAAAGACTTATAGCCCTGGTTTCTCTCCGGAACCAGACACGACGTCTTCTGATGTACACGTGCAGATAAACGACAGATGCGTCATGGGTATTACTCATGTTTTTGGTCTTTGTCTGGAATGTCAATCCAGATGCATCAGTGTTTTGTGCTCAAATGTTACATTTCTGAACGTTCAAAACAAAACACAAATGAAGATATTTCTGATGAAATCCAAGAGCTCTCTGACCCCTCTATAGACAGCTATTTAATGAACACTTTCAAGGTAGTAAAGACATTGTTAAAATAGTCCATGTGACTCCAGGGGTTCAAACTTAATGTTATGAAGCGTCGAGAATACTTTTGTGCACAAAAAACAAACAAAAATAACAACTTTATTCAGTGATTTCTTCACGTCTGTGTCAGTCTCGTACGCTGTTGACGTAGTAAATACAGTGCAGCGCTTCCGAGTTACGTCAGAGCTAAGTCAGAACGCTGGCTTACCATTGGCCGATGCTGTTCACGTGAGCATCACGATGCTGACGCAGGAGCTGACCAATGTAAACTGCGTAGGAGTCTGAATATTGTTGAATAATATTGTTATTTTTGTTCATTTTTGCACACAAAAAGTTTTCTCGTCGCTTCATAAAATGAAGGTTGAACCACCGGAGTCATATGGACTATTTTAACATAGTCTTTCCTACCTTTCTGGGACTTGAAAGTGTTCATTAAATAGCTGTCTATGGAGGGGTCAGAGAGCTCTCGGATTTCATCAAACATATCTTCATTTGTGTTCCAAAGATGAACGAAAGTCTCACGGGTCTTGAACGACATGAGGGTGATGAATTAATGACATAATTTAAATTTTTGGATGAACTAACCCTTAAAGTTTTCTGAAGGTTCACCAAAATCACCAAGCAACCATACCTTAAAATCCCTGAATCACACCAAATTTGACACACACAAAGTCAAAACCTAATATCTATATGAAAAATATATATTCAACTTTTTTTTCCATTGTACCACAATTGATTGATTAACATTAATGAAACAGACAGCCTATATATTAAGACCTACTGTACCGCACGATCTAAAATAAGACTACACATCAGATGTTTTTCCCCAACAGTTCACCAAACGTTCACACAAGACACAACAGATAATGTTTGCGTGAATACTCGCAAAGGCAGATATTTTGAAATACTATAATTCTGTGTATGTGTGTATATTGGGATTTTTGAGAAAACCTCAAAATTGACCAAAATCGTCATTTTTCACTTGTTTTGCCTGTAGCTTGAAATTGTCCTGTGCGCATTCCGACTCCATTTGCCAGCACGGGTCACATTTACTGGCTCTATTAGTCAGGGGAAATTGACTTTGGTTGTTCCCAAAAGTGCAGTGTGTTGAAACCGACATACAGGTTCATTTATTTGTGACACACATTGCAGGGAAGCAACTGAAGTCATATGTGCATGTAAAACAGCCAAGCGCGATTGAATCACCGCCCAAAACGCTTCTTTTACTATTTCATTTACATATTTATTTATTTTAAACATTTGACTTGAAAAAATTATATTTAATATAAAATATTCTTTTTATTTAGCAAAAAATAAATCGAAATGTACTATTTTTGTACTTTTCTTGCATTTAAACTTTTTTACATTATGCATTTGACAGAAATTAATAGAGTAAAATATACATTTAATATTTTTATGCTAAATGCATTAAAAAAATACCTTTTTATTTACATACTTTATACATTTTTATAAATTGGGCATACAAAAAAAAGTTAAAGTTCCTCTTTTACAACTAGTTTATGCCTTTATTTTTTGTACTTTTTGCATTTAAATATTTGACAAAAATGTTTTTTTGTAAAATTCATGTTTTATATTTTTATGCATTTAGAATTAAAAATCTGTATATATGTTTATATGTTTATGTTTATTAACATATTTAATTTTTTATGCATTTATGCATTTGGCATAATGTACACTTACATAATGATAATACCATTTAGATCATTAGCTTTCCTGTAGCTCAAACAGTAGAGCATGGCGCCAGCAACGCCAAGGTCATGGGTTCGATTCCCAGGGAAAGCAAAAACTGACAAAATGTAAAAATGTGTACCTTGATTGCAATGTAAGTCGCTTTGGATAAAAGCGTCTGCCAAATGCGTAAATGTAATGTAAATGTACATCTTTACATTTACCTATTTGCGTTTGTTTTACATTTTTATGTATTACTCTTATTTTCTGGAATGCTGCTTTTACATTTCTCAACAGTCAGAAGTGTGTAAAACTCCACTTACAGACTCTATTAGTCTCTAACAGCAGGGGAAATTGCTTCGGTTGTTCTCAAAAGCGTGGCGTGTCAAATTTGAGCATGTTGAAACCGACGTGCAGGTCCATTTATTCGTGGCACACGTCACAAATAAGCATCTGAAGGCGTGTGCGCGGTCATACGTGAATGGAAAACAGCCGAGAGGGATTGTATCTCAGCCCAAAACGCTTCTCATTTGAATGCAGCAAACAGCCGCGGCTGCACACGCACTCGAGATGAGCTTTCAGAAGTGAGCAGACAGTTGAGGTGTTCAGGAAGGCAGAGCGAGCAACTCTGAAGGAGTGTGTGACCTTTAGCTTGCGTCACTTTTTTTTTCCTGCGTGCGTCTGAAGAGCGCAGTGGAGAGGAGCATAGATGAGAGTACCACTGGGATATGACATTTCTCATTCTTTCAGTTTGGACACAGCAAGGCTCTGACAGAAAGCGTGTGAAGAGGGGGGTGGGATTCTGGAAGGATGCCCGAAGATGTTAACCCTCGCCCGGGGAGTGGAAAAACATCCCTGTGGGGGCTTTCTGGATGGGGTCCGATAGCTTTTCAGACCTCAGTCATTACTAAACCACTTAACTTCTGTATTACATTCACTCCATCACCTCTCTCTCTCTCTCTCTCTCTCTCTCTCTCTCTCTCCACACCCTGAAACCACACAATACAACTAGAATGTGTAGCATCCTCAGAACTTGAAGGGATAGATCACCTTAAAATGAAAGTGATTGTTAGGCTACTCGTTTACTATAGTTTCAAACTTTTTTTTTTTTATAATATATATATATATAATTATTACTATTTTTTTATTTTTTTTAACCAATTCAATGTTTATACTGGGCTGGGCATAGTGTCACCATGAAATTGAAATTGACCATTATAAATGATCTATCCATTCAGATCATTATTTTCTTTTTAATAAATGTGCCCTCTTAATCGTTGTTGTTGTCCCGTCCCCCTAATAATTATTTTAAAATGTATATAATTTTAAAAAAATTATATTTTCCTGGTAGAGACTGTAAAATTTACTTTTGTTTTACATATTTTCTGTTTAATTCCTTACTATGCATTTAGCAAAATTAAGTTAAAATTGACTGTTTTTTACTTTCACATATTTATTACAATTTTTATGCTTTAAATGTACACAAATTTTTTTTGGTAAAAGTTTTTGTACAATTTTGCATTAAGCAACAAAATGAAAAGAAACGTATTTTTCTAGATGAAAAAGTACAATTTACATAAATACATACAAACTTTTTTTGTTTGTTTGTTTTCTTTCAAAAAAATTATAAAAAAAACCTACTTTGACATATTTATTTTCGTTTTATGTTTTTATTAGGGGTGGCACGGTACATGGAAAAAAAACGAACCGTTTGGTTCGCTTGTCTGGGTCGAGTGTGTGCGTGTGCACGAAATAAGAGGTGTGTGTGTGTGTGTGTGTGTGTGTGTGTGTGTGTGTGGACATACAGTAAAGTAAAAGTGGAGTGCTGCAGGTCACGTCACGTGTAGAAATACAAGCGGGAGAGATAAGGAAGGCTGCCCGGAGTTGTTGAAGGATATGCGCCAGCGTCGTATAGCAGGCAGGGCAGGAGTGTGGAGAGCGGGAGCCGCGCGCGCCCGTTGCGCATACACACACTGGCAGTGTATTGCAAATACAGACAAATATTGTCCATTCTGTCACATTTTCCGGTGTTCTCCTCCGACCCCTGTCTGTCTCATGCTTTGATTTATGATGGGCAGCATATATCTGCTGCAAATGCGACCGTGTTCCCCTCTGTCTCATACACACATGCATATATAACATGTTGTATATAAGTAGTTCACATGATAAATGTAACATTTAAAAGTTAAGATATGCTTCTAGTTTTAATCATTTAAACATGCCTTTGAAGTTTGGGCAAAAACTTCTGTCAGTGTTGTGTTTTCGTGTATTTAATTTTTTTTTTTCACAGCGCTGGATGTCATTTGGTGATTGTGTAACACACGGAACACTTCATGGAGAAATTTTGTTAATCAGGTCAGCTGAATTAAAGCCACAGTGCATTGTTCTGATCAAAATTGATATGATTAACATGAAAAATGTTACGCAAATGTGTTGGACTCGGTAGACAGCCAGTTAGGAAACAACTTGATATAACAATTTTTTAATACTGTATCCTAAATTGTGGATGATTAAGCTATATATATCATATGCTGAAGTAAATTTCTGGTGTGTTAACAATAAAAAACAACAACAACAAGAACCGTTCAGAACCGAAAACCGTGACCCTAAAACCTTGATACGAACCGAACCGTGGGTTTTGTGAACCGTGCCACCCCTAGTTTTTATGCCTTTGGAATATCAAATGGGGGTACTCTTTTTACATTTTTATGCAAAAGTAAAGCAAAAAGTAACATACAAATGGCCTTGAACCTTACAGACAAAATCTTTTTTTAGTATGTGCACTTATGTGTACTTACAGTGTACTAACCTAAGAAAGCACTGGCTAACATATATTATCCATGGGTTAAGGTTAGGTGTAGATTCAGGGTTAATACCAAGTTAGAACTGTAAAATAAAGTGCTTCCAACTTTTTTCTCTCCCTGTCAAAAACCCTATTCTTGACAGTCTCAAAACTGAAGGTTGTTGTCTCTGTGCCAGCTACTGCTCACTCTCTCACTTTCTATATTCCTATATGATATTTTACAGCACTCTTCCTTCTACAAGTGTCTCTGAAAATAGTGATTTTCCAGCTCTGGCCTTGAAAAGTGTTCAAATCAATGCTGCACGGAGCTTTTCCAGCAACCTCACATTACTTATGTTGATCCTTGAGCTCCATCCTCTCAGTGTTTCTAAAGGCGAGCAGATAGAATCTACTGCAGTTGTTTCGGTATGAGCTTTTCAACAGCGCTGACTCGTCACTTGCTTGGATGTGAGTGACAGTCGTTTTTAATGAAGCATTCATTGCTTAACAGCATTCTTGCTGAGTTTTTTGTAGGAATTTAAAAAATGGTTTTTATATATACACTACCAGTCAAAAGTTTGGAAACTGTACTATTTTGACTGTTTTTGAAAGAAGTCTCTTCTGCTCACCAAGGCTGCGTTTATTTGATCCAAAATACAGCAAAAACAGCATTATTGTGAAATATTTTTACAATTTAAAATAGCTTTTTTCTATTTGAATATATTTTAAAATGCAATTTATTTCTGTGATTCAAAGCTGAATTTTCAGCATCTTTACTCCAGTCTTCAGTGTCACATGATCCTTCAGAAATCATTCTAATATGATGATTTGCAAGAAACATTTAATATTATTATCAATGTTGAAAACAGTTGTGGACAATTTTTTTCAGGATTATTTAATGAATAGAAAGTTCAAAAGAACAGCATTTATCTGAAATTTAAAGCTTTTGCAAAATTATAAAATGTCTATATTGTCACTTGATCAATTTAATGCATTCTTGCTTACCGACACAAAACTTTTGAACGGTAGTACAATGTTAAAGCTTTCTATTTCAGATAAATACTGTTCTTTTGAACTTTCTATTCATCAAAGAATCCTAAAAAAAACTGCTTTCAACATTGATAATAATCATAAATGTTTCTTGAGCAGCAAACCATCATGTTAAAATGATTTCTGAAGGATCATGTGACACTGAAGACTGGAGTAATGATGCTCAAAATTCAGCTTTGCATCACAGGAATAAATGACATTTTAAAATATATTCAAATAGAAAACAGCTATTTTACATTTTAATAATATTTCACAATATTGCAGATTTTTTTGTATTTTTAATAACATGAATGCAGCTTAGGTGAGCAGAAGAGACAAACAAAATGGGACAGTTTCCAAACTTTTGACTGGTAGGTATACCATTTGCATTTTGTATCCATTTAATCCCTTGCACACATTCTGTCTCCATTTAGCAAGTGTTTTCATTCAAAAAGGAGACGAGAATTACCATCAGAACACCTCCAAAACCCCAATGTTGCGTTGGATATCGAGCAGACACACTCGTCAGCAGTTGTGAGTGTGTTACGCGCGTGTGTGCATGTACACTAAAGCATTACAAGCACGGTTTATTTAGCAGCCGCTCTCCTCTCTGCGTGATCTATCATCATCATCATAATAACCCCATTGTTTATGGTGATGCTCTCAGCGTTCATATATTCAGGCCAATTGCTGGATGATGCATCTCCCAAACTTCACTCTTCACCGGGCAATTACAGTCCGATCTGCTAAGCATAACTCACCACAAAAGGAGCCAATGAAAGGCTCTTCATTTGTGCTTGATTTGGAGAGAGAGTGAGATGAGAATAGGGAGACTGGGGTTGGTTGGCACAATTTTTTTTTTATTTTAAATATCTGCGGTAGAACAAACATTAAAAACAGCTAAAAATGGCTTTAGTTTGAAGAGAGAAAGCAAACCAAATGAATAATAATATAATAAGTATAATATAATATTAATAGTAAGTGTTATTTTAGTATTATTTATATACTATTAAGGTTTTTATTAGTCTTGTAAATGAGATGCTTTATATTTTTAGCTACATTTTTTAGTCGTAGTTATTTTGTTATTTGCAATTTTTTATTTTTCTATATTTCTATTTAGCTGTCATTTATTTTTAAGTTTTATTTTGTATTTTATTTATTTATTTGGGGGGGGTATTCAAGGAATTTTCAAGTTTTGTTTTTTATATTTTTTAATTTTTTTATTTCAGTTTTATTTTAATGAAAATTCAGTTTGTAAAACAAGGTTTTCTTGTACTCACAAGTTTGTAGATTTATTTATTTTTTTAATTCTTTAATAATGCACAATTTAATCATTAAAAATCAAAATATTTGTAAAATTTAGAATTTTTTTCTTTATATCTCTCACACACACCTTTACTATAGACATTATACTATTTTTAGTCTTAGTTGTGTTAGCATTTTTTGTTTGACATGTTGCCCTTGCGTTGACAGGTTTTGACTTATTTATTATCTTAATGGATGCAATGAGCGTCAAGAGGGCAAACAATCAACTGTTACATGTTTGTGGCAGCATCCAATTATAAACCGCAAATGAGAAATGAACCATGTAGTCAACCAACCCCAACCTCCCCTAACCAGTCAAACAGAGTCTTTAATCAGAGCTCTCCGCCCGGCTGCAGCGTGGCAGGCGCATCTCTAAGGAAAGCAATAAGACTCAAAAACAAACTCTCTCATCGGCCTTTATCTTACCCAAGACAGCTGGGGGATTTAAAAGAGCCGCAGTCGTTTAAATGCGTTCAGCAGTGCGCTCACACTTGCAGGTATGTGCTGGTTTTTCTTGGTAGGCTACTAAACTTTCTCCTAGGTCCACTTTAACATGTGGAGACCACTACCTCTGGTGCCTTCAGTTACCCTGGCAACGCCATTTCGCTACTAATCCCCACCTTCCATCACGACTCACGAGAGAGAGAGAGAGAGAGAGAGAGAGAGAGAGAGAGAGAGAGAGAGAGAGAGAGAGAGAGAGAGAGTGGGAGAAGCTCTGTGATAAAGGGGGAACAATGCACATTCTTTTATTCAGACAGCAGACACCCATTTGTATTTTTCTAGTGAAAGTGAATGCCTACGCACTCTCTCTAATAAGGGTTTATGAGACCGAGAGAAAGGAAGAGAGCAGGAAAGATGAGTACTAGAGGTTTAGGGTTGAGATGTTCTCCTTCGACCCATAGTTTCTTTCGGTAATAAAATCATATGTATTGCATTGTATAACGGAGCTAGTGAACATAATAAGTAATCTAGCAACAGCCTACCATTAGCATAACAATGCACTAAAAATCACCCAGAACACTTAAGCAACTGCATAGCAAAACCCTGGCAACCACCTTCAACACCCTAGAATCATTGTGGTGACTTTTGTAAAATGTATAAAATCAGTTTATCTTGTGTGTGTTGATATTGTCTTTTTGCTATAACCAGCTTTTTTAATCAATGCACTGAAAAAAAACACTGCATAGCAACACCCTAGCAACCACTTACAACACCCTAGAATCATTGTGGTGACTTTTGTAAAATGTATAAATTCAGTTTCTCTTGTATGTGTAGATATTGACTTCTTGCTGTAACCAGCTTCTTTAGCAATGCACTGAAAAATACTAAATAGCAACACACTGGCAACCATCAACAACACCTTAGAATCATGGTGGTGACTTTTGTACTTTTTTTGTGAAAATGTATAAAATCAGTTTATCTTGTGTGTGTTGATATTGTCTTTTTGCTATAACCAGCTTTTTTAATCAATGCACTGAAAAAACACTGCATAGCAACACCCTAGCAACCACTCACAACATCAGGGTGGCAACTTTTGCACTTTGTTTGTAAAAAATTTTTTAATTCAGTTTCTCTTGTACAGGTATGTTTGGATGCTGTCTTCTTGCTTTAAGCAGCTTCTTTAGCAATGTATTGAAAAACGCTACATAGCAACACCCTAGCAACTTCCCACAACACCATAGAATCACGGTGGTGACTTTTGTTCTTTTTTTTGTTGTGTAAATTTAGTTTCTCTTTTATTTGTTTCTCTTTTATTTGTACATATTGTCATCTTGTTGTAACCAGATTCTTTAGCAATGCACTGAAAACACTGCATAGCAACACCATAGCAACCACCCACAACACCATAAAATTATGGTGAGGACTTTTGTACTTTTTTCTGAAAAATGTCTAAATTCAGTTTATCTTGCGTGTGTAGATATTGTCTTCTTGCTGTAACCAGCTAATTTATCAATACACTGAAAAAAACATTGCATAGCAACACCCTAGCAACCACCCACAACACCCTAGAATCATGGTTGTGGTATTTGTACTTTTTTGTGAAAAATGTCTAAATTCAGTTTCTCTTGCGTGTGTAGATATTGTCTTTTTGCTGTAACCACCTTCTTTAGCAATGCACTGAAAAAAAAACATTGCATAGCAACACCCTAGCAACCACCCACAACACCCTAGAATCATGGTTGTGGCATTTGTACTTTTTTGTGAAAAATGTCTAAATTCAGTTTCTCTTGTGTGTAGATATTGTCTTTTTGCTGTAACCAACTTCTTTAGCAATGCACTGGAAAAAAACATTGCATAGCAACACCCTAGCAACCACCCACAACACCCTAGAATTATGGTAGTGACGTTTACTTTTTGTGAAAATATATAAATTCAGTTTCTCTTGTATATGTATATATTGTCTTCTTACAGTAACTAGCTTCTTTAACCCGAGCTCAAACAGCAAAGACATATCCGATTTAACCACAAATCCCCCATGATCCTCTAACGAACACTACTATGTTACTGAGTAGTTTCGGGTGTTGAACAATAACCTACAGCAAGCATTACTGCAACGCACCTCAAACATTCCCACGTAATCCTCAGACCACTGTTACGTGAGACAGGCCTTCGCCAACGTGCTCGACGTGAGGGGATTTGATGGTGGAGGAGCGCACCTGAAAACATTCTTATGCATGAATAAACACGCATACGTGATCACACTCATGAGCGGAAACGGCCTGATGCTTACACATGGGCACAATTCCTACTCGCCTGCTTTCAGCTAGCACTCTATTTGACTCGGCTTGTGACAGTCTATTTGACTCGGCTTGTGTTTTATTTGATATCCGCGGCATACTGTAACATCAAAACCAAAAACATGACATGTAAACAAACACGCGACCAGGGTTTTGTCTGCGCTATAAAAAATGCATGAGCTGTATAAAGCATAATGCGTCTTTATAGTGCTACAAACACATGGCAATCTTTATGAAATTTGCCATGGTTTTACTAAGGTGTTATTTATTTATCAATGAAAGACGGGCTGAACGCTGACTGATTTCCCAGCTAAAATCACTCGGTCATTGGTGGATGCGGCATTGGTTGTGCTCAGCTGCAGTTTAACAGCTGTCAGGGTATTTTTAGCAGGCATTGTGTGTGTGGCCTGTGTTTAGTCAATGATAAACATCTATAGAGAAAGAGAGAGTCATGTGTGTCACCGAACAAAACCGGCTCATGTTAGTCAGAAGCATGTAGTGTGCGATTTTATGTGCTATTGTTTATACTTCCCAAAGAGCCAAATTTAATGAGCATCCAACCATTTAACACCAATTCACTTCCTTAAGGGTGTCAGGTGAACCCTGGGTAAAGTGATCACTCCTGAGACATATGATTTAATGAGGATCAAAGCTCTCTCTTCATGTGTGTGGGTACATGAATGTTTTATGCTGTTCAGATGCTCCAGATAATGCCGCCAGTGTGATACACTTAAATAAGTTCATCTAATTGTGCCGCGTGCTATACAAAGACATTAAAGTACTCTGTGGATGGCTCATCCAGAAAAGTAAATTGGATTTTTTATTGAGGAAACTTAATCGTTTGCTCGGTAAGCTCTCTTTAGCACACAAACACACACTCTAACACACCTGCGAGTGAGCAAGAGTGAAAAGTAGGACAGATAAAGACTTGAGAGCCCAAGGCAAAGGACTGACTTAAACAAACACAAACTCACAATCGCAAAAATACCATTCGGCCACCAGCAACACTTTTTACAGCCAATTTAACACCGATTGCACAAACTGCCAAAGTGCAACATGTCTCACTTCAGGCATGTGTCATGGCTGCAAGTCAAGAGCTGGGAAACACAGAGTTTGATCTAAAGTTAGTTTGCTTGCATTCAAGACTCGTCAAGGTGAGGGGCGAACTGTAACCATAGCAACATGACCTTAAGGGTGAATTTGTAATTGCAGGGCCCAGAGGGTGTGCAAAGATTTAGAGAACGTTTGTCAACACATTGTAAGTTTTGTCACATTTGCACTTATGCAGGGACAAAAATACATCAAGGTTTCATTATGATATTGATATATGATATGAAGCTGTCCTGTAGCTCAAACAATAGTGTGTGGCGCTAGCAACACCAAGGTCATGGGTTCGATTCCCAGGGAAAGCAAGAACTGATCAAATGTAAAATGTGTACCTTGAATGCAATGCAATGCAAGTCACTTTGGATAAAAGCGTCTGCCAAACGCATAAATGTATGTATGTACAGTGGCATGAAAAAGTATGTGAACCGCTTGCAGAATCTGTGAAAATGGGAATCATTTTAACTAAATAAGAGGGATCATACAAAATGCATGTTATTTTTTATTTGGTACTGTCCTGAATAAGATATTTTACATAAAAAATGTTTACATATAGTCCACAAGACAAAAAAATAGCTGAATTTATTAAAATAACCCTGATAAAAAGTGTATGAACCATTGATTCTCTGTGCTGTGTGTCGTTCCCTGGATGATCCACGGCTGTTTTTTTTGTTTTGTGATGGTTGTTCACGAGTCCCTTGTTTGTCCTGAGAAGTTCAACTGCCCAATGTTCTTCAGAAAAATCCTCCAGGTCCTGCACATTCTTCAGTTTTCCAGCCTCTTTTTCATATTTGAACCCTCTCCAGCAATGACTGTATGATTTTAAGATCCATCTTTTCACACTGAGGACAATTGAGGGACTCAAACGCAACTACTAAAAAAGGTTCAAACATTCACTGATGCTCCAGAAGGAAACACAAGTTTCCTTCTGGAGGAAAACAGAATGTATATCATTCTGAAACTGTCATTTTCTCACCCTCATGTTGTTACAAACCCATATGACTTTTTCCCTCATACACTGAAAGTCAATGGGGTCCAAAACAACCCCATTGGACCCCATTGACTTTCATTATATGAACAAAATGAAACAGACATTCAAAATATCTTATTTAGTGTTCAACAGTCATAAAGTTTGGAATATCATGGGAGTAGATATTGCATTGTCTCTGAAGTTTACATAATAAATAAATACTTTTATTCAGCAGGGATGCATTAAATTGATCAAAAGTGTTACAACATTTCTGTTTCAAATAAATACTGTTCTTTTGAATGTTCTATTCATCAAAGAATCCTGAGGGAGAGAGAGAGAGATCACGGTTTCAACAAAAATATTAAGCAGCAATATATTAAAGCAAAACATTTTCAACATGAATAATAATAAGTGCACAAATCAGCATACTAGAATGATTTCTGAAGGATCATGTGACTGGCGTAAAGATGCTGAAAATTCAGCTTTACCATCACAGGAATAAATTATATTTTAAAATATATTGAAATAGAAAATTCACAATATTACTGTATGTATCATCAAATCAGCATAAGAGCAAAACAAACAAAAACATTTAAAAATCACACAGACCACAAACTTTTCAACAGTACTGTATTCACCGCACAGTATTGTGTTGGTTACATGTGCAATATGTGTTGTGAATAGTGTATAACATGGCCTGACCATGTTGCTCTTGCTAATGGCGTCAGATATCATTAATTATGGATGGTGTTCAAAGTGTAATTAGCTGCAGTTGTGATCCTGGGGTGTACTTTACCCAAACAATGAGTGCAGAGAGACACTTTACAGAGAGTCATTGGCATATTCAGCCCGAGGGATACATTTACCTGAGCAGGTGTGAAACACACAGCGCAGTTCACACAGAGGCACACGTGCAGGAAACGCATACCTGCGGGCTAGGAAAAAGTACATCACACTGGTGTGATTGTGAACCGGCATTAACAATTAAACTGAAACCGGGATCAAAGACTGGACCTTTGAAGTGGCTATACGGGAGAGCGTTTTTGAGATGCGTTCAAATGCAGACGTTTTAGGGAAATACTGCATACTGCACTTTGCCAACAGCCCATGTAGGTTCTGAGCCCACGATCGCTCGAAGAGAAAAAATAACACTGAGAGAGACGTACTTGGTAAAGAAATGAACGAAAAGGTCAGATGGGTGTCTGCCAAAGACTACAGAAAGGTACAGTCTCTTGGGAATTATTCAAAAGACCTTGGTGTGCACAGTTCTCTATAGAAATCGGCTACGCGTTACACACATACACACTTCCCTCTCTCCTTCTTCCTCAAGGCTGTCTAGTGATGAATGGGGCTTGACTTACTGGTAAATGAGAAAATTTAGCCGATCCCAAGAACGAGGATATCTACCTCCATTACATCCCACTATACAATCACAAAATCAGCACAAATCTTGTAAACCCTGCTAGCGAAACGCAACACACGTACGTCAACGCAACTCAATCGTTTTTGCTATCAAACAATCCCTGTAGCAGTTTAACGCCACAGAGAAGGATATTCATTGCTCTTTAGATAATTATGTTACCGTAAAAATCAAAGCAAACACAATATTCAAAAGCAAATGCTAACATTAGCTTTAGCACAACAGTGTAGGCTACATTATAAACAATAGTGCTAATACTGTGTCCTAACTGTGTTTCTAGCATTTTGACTTTTTTTGTCCACATTTTAAATGCAATTGTCACAATGAGAAAATTGCCAATTAGAAAATTGGATGTTTAATTAACAGTAATTTGGAGGGAATTCTTGTAAAATGTGATGTCACTGTGGGCGGGGCTACACAGCACAATGCAACAGAAAATTTGTAGTTTCAAAAACTCAGCTCAACTGCTAACTGAATAAACTTATCCTACCTCACAATGAGCCCTGAATCAGCTTTCCGTGAGGAGAATTATTCCAGGATTATTCCTCAACGCATCTCAAAGCCATGTATCTGAACCATAGCTTCACTAGTTGTGTTTGTATGAGTTGATGTGTGTGTGGGCGTCAACGCATGAATTGCCTGTATTTGAATCTGAATGAGCGCGCGGTTCGTGGGCGTGGCCGCATTAGCGGACAATGAGTCAGTAATGAGTTGACTGATATCTCCCACTTTTCACACAGATTACATAAACACAGAATATTTGTTTTCGTTTTGATTCACATGATTTAAAACCTGACATTTCAACGTTTCTTTAGACATATGTCTCATGTTTGTGTGTCAAGGTTTCACTAAGCTACAGGTCATTTTCTGAAGAGAATCAGATTAGACATCATTGAGAGAGAGGCTGAAGATCGCAAATCATGTTTGTTTCCCTTATTTTGCAAAAAGCACAACAATTTGTTTTTATTGTGACTGTATACAAAAAAATTGAAACTTAACGGAATATAATGATGTATAAAACTTGCATGAATGATAAAAAACGACAGAGTTATTTGAGTCTCTTTGGCACTGATAAGACAAAAAGAGAGCCGATCGCGCCGGCGCGACCACCGACTCGAGGGGGTTAAGAAAGAGTTAACATTTATTGTTTGTGCTTGGATATTAGCTTTAGCATTAAAAGCTAGCTAGCAAAAGCTATCAAGAAATAATGTTGTGTTTATGCCATATTACAAGATGACAACACGTGACGTGAATTAATCTGCATTGGTCATGTGGTACAAGTCAGAGCTCTCAGAAAATTCAGAGTTTACAAGTGGTAATTACGAGTTCTTCAGATTTACAAGTCGGAATATCGTGATTACGGTAATTCCGACGTGGCGTGAACCTTAGCATTGAGAATAACATTGCAATGTGCGCTTGTAAAGTTATTGTTCATACACTGAAGCAAAACTCAGTGGAATTGTAACCTGTATCGCATTATAAAACACCGCTTTTTGGTTTCCAAACACACTCAATTAACCTCTATAAAACATAAAGCAAACGCAATAATATCTCCTTAACACAGTGCTTCCCTTGTTCTGCGTGATCTAAACCCCATGCGCCCAAGCTCGCTCTCCCAGCAGGGCCATGTACATGATTTCAATAAGCACTTGTGATATATTGGAACGCGAAGCCAGCGGGAATCACCTGCTATTTTTATCCTCTGCAATAATGCCACCCAATAACACGACTCTCTACCAACATGCCATCCGCGAGAAATGCAGCGATGCCGTGAGCACAAAAGAGGCCTGCTGTGCACTCTTGCAACATACCACGAGACACTGAGTCTGAAAACGAACATCGATATCTGTCATCAGTCGTATGTGTCGTGATTAAACGCTGCTAACGTTAGCAGCGAGAGGGCTTGTTACAGACATCTGCTGAGAAGTCAGCATTAATTAGCATGTCTGAAAGGATTTTAATAACGTGTCTAAATGTTGATGTTTTGATAATGATGATAATGATTTTGTCTGTCCTTGTTATGTGATCAATTTGTCATTTTTCTCAATAACCTGTAGCTAGTCCAGTCCTGCATTGCCTGCGTGTGTTTATGAGAACATCCAGAAATCCATACAGAATAGGGATGACCAAGAGCAAATGGAGTCACGAGGGTTTTTGACGTGTTTTGTCCATCATTAGAACGGCCGCATCTGAGGCAGTAAGTGCATCGAGTTACGTTTTTAGCAACTTAATTAGTAAGTTCATTGTAGCTTTGTGGGTGCTCCGTTTTTGGTCATTATATTACAGGACATTTTTTTTTATTTAATAGTGACTCTCTGACAGGGGTAAACCCTGACAAAATGTACCCGCAAAGATGGCAATATCCAAAATCCTTGACAGTGCGGACAAGGACAACATTTTTTGGTCCCCATGAAGAAAACAGCTCATAAATCAGACTAAATTATGTTTTTTGAAAATGCAAAAATGCTGAAAGTTTTCGGTGATGGGCAGGGGGTAGGATGAATGTAGCAGGATAGAATATACAGTTTGTACAGTATAAAAATCATAATGTCTATGCAAAGTCCCCATAAAACATGGAAATACTAGGGGCCCTATTTTAACAATCTGAGCGCATGGTCTGAAGCGCATGGCGCAAGTGCACTTAGGGCAGGGGTGTCCAAACTTTTTTTAAAGGGGGCCAGATTTGATGTTGTGGACATACCTGGGGGCCGGTCCCTTTTCTATATATATATATATATATATATATATATATATATATATATATATATATATATATATATATATATATATATATATATATATATATATATATATATATATATAGAAAAGGGACCGGCCCCCAGGTTTAATTTAGTATATATATATACTAATAGTTATATATATATATAATAATTTATATATAATAATTTAGTATATATATATATATATATATATATATATATATATATATATATATATACTAAATTATTATACTAAATTATATATATATATATATATATATATATAATTTAGTATAATAATTTAGTGTATATATATATATATATATATATATATATATAAATTACATGTTTTGTTTCTTGGAAACATGACAGATTTGACAAAAGCTTGAGCTGACAGTAGAGGTGCTTGAGATAGGACACAGGGAATGTATAGATATTTAACAATATCTGTAAAACTTTCAACAATCAAAAAGTTTTAATGGGTGAAATTTAAATATTATTACTGAGTTAGAACTCTATTCTTATTTAAATTTAATAAGTGCTCTATTTAGATCACCACAGGTAAAACCACACTACAAAAAATACTTTTCTTACTTGTTATTTCTGTATTTTTTCCGGTCCAAATATCTAAAAATTCTAAAATATCAAAAAATCCTTAAATCAAGATGCTGAGGAAAATTACACATTTTTATTACATATTACATATTTTTTTCTTGATTCCTGGGGGGGAAAAAAATCTAAATGAATTGAGTTTTAGCTTGAAACAAACTAAATTATTTGCCAATGGATTAGAAAAATAATCTTGTTTCTGTTTGCGACAGAGACAAGATTCCAAACAGAAACATAATTTTTCTTACCCCATTGGAAGATATATTTGCTTGTTTTAACCAAAAACTCACTCCAATTTCATTTTATTTTCCAGAAAATAAGAAAAAATATCTAATGTCATATAACTTATCTAGTAAATGCATCTTGATTTAAGAATACTAGAAACAAGACAAAAATACTTAATGAGAGATTCGCAGCTCGTACCGGAGACCTCTGCGCCGAACTCGAACACTTCTCACTTCTCTGTTTAGTGGGCGGGCGCGTGAGCGAGACACTCAGCAGATAAACACATTTTTTTCAGAGTCAGAGCTCATGAGTTGCGCACATATACAGTAAAAGAAAGGTTGCGCAGAGCACAAGTAGCGCTGTTTCGTTCCGCTTTTGGCGCTGTTTCCCTGGCCTAAAAGTACTGCCACCTTGCGTTGACATCGTGAAACTGCACGATTTGTAAATTATCCGTGGCGGGCCACATATAATATATTTTAATAGACAAGCTGCGGGCCGTTTGAAATTCATCCCCGGGCCGCGTTTGGCCCACGGGCTGGACTTTGGACACCCCTGACTTAGGACTTGTCCAAATCCACTTTTGCTAGTTTAACGATGGAAAAAAAGAGTCTGTGTACCCGCCTATAGGCGCATATTACTAATGCACTCTTTAAATAACACCAAAAATACTGCGTTATTGACTTTAGACCAGGTTTTTGTTTTGGTCAATGACGCAGTCGTTTTCAGTTGCCTCAAAATAGCAACACGCCAACAATGCGCCTGAACACGCCTCGTTTTCAGACCAGCACACCCATGGGTGAACAGATGGGCGCGAGTGCATTTGCTATTGAAACAACGTGGCGCTGGATGTGAAAATGATAACTGCGTCAGGCTGAAACGATCAAAAAACACTTGCGTCGCGTCTGACGTCGCATTGCGCCGGGTGTATGATAGGGCCCAGTATGTGTGCGTGTGTTCATGTTTTTCGGGACTCATGGGGACTCGTGTCCCCACAGGGACCTAAATTGAGGTTCCCATGAGGAAACAAGCTTATAAATCATACAGAATGAGGGGTTTTTTTTTATGTAAAAATGCAGAAAGTTTTGTTTGATGGTATGTTTAGGGGAAGGGTTAGTGTAAGGGGATAGAATATACCGTTTGTACAGTATAAAAACTATTACGTCTATGGAGAGTCCGCATAAAGATAGCGAACTAGACATTTATTTGTGTGTGTGTGTGTGTGTGTGGTTTTGACATTGTTGCCCAGAGCACGATAATTACTCTGTAGAGCCATATTGTCCAGACCTCTCACATTGCCCTCTGCTCTCATCATCAAGTGCAGGGTGTTTTATCCAAAGTGACTCAGCATTTGTCCACACAGTCAAGACCTTCCAGTCAGCCGGTATCTTTATCCTGAGCAGGACAGCATGTCCTCTCTTTAGTCCAATCGGAAGATAAACTTATTCACCTAGAGGCATAAAGAATGATAACTCAGACCCCAGACGAATGCCTCATTTATTTCAATTTGAGTAGAAATTGCATTTTAAAGTAATTTCTTATTCACTTATTTTTTTTTATTTTTATGCAATCGTCAAGCCGCTGTAAAAGCCTGTGTGGCTTAAATTCCTCTTTAATTTATGAAGTCGTAATTTTGAAGTGTCGGATCATAAATACAAAGAGCGTGTGAAGTTCAGCAGAGCTTTTCCAGGCACACAAGATAGTTTTTTAGTAGAACTAATGCTGATTTACAGTAGGTAAGCCACTGTAAAACAAATTGATATGAAAAATAATTCATTTGGAGCATGGAATCAAACTCTGATTCAGACCGAGCAACTGAACCTGGCGTTAAAACAGCCTCGTTTCATATTCCTCACATCCTTCTGTTTTTATCTAACACATCTTTCTGTTTTTAAAGGCAGATGACCTGCTTTTGTCTGGACATAGTGTGAATGTGTAATGTTATTCCGGCGACAGTGTGCCGTTTTGACAGATTACCACACTGCAAGTGACTCATGGTTTTCACCTTGCGTGTGTTTTGTGCGAATGTGTTTGTGTGGGTGTCTGTGACTGATTTGTTCATAAACACTCCATGGTAATGTGTTGGAATTGTCAAGGATGAAGGAATTGGCGCTGTCAGCTTTTTCACTGTATATGTACATGTAAGTGTTTATGCTGGGGTTTTTTTTAAGTGAGTGTCACTATGTATGAGAATTTAAAGCGCTGCCAGAAAACACACAAAGACCGTTGTCACTGGAGATTAAAATGTCAAAGGAAGAAGGGCGAGAAAACTGGAACAGTTTCTCAAATCTCTTCTACCTTTTATCTTCTTCTCTTCTTTTCACTTCTCGTCTCATCTCTTACAGTCAAATTTACCGCACATGTTTACTGTATTTTAGGTTAATTCATAAATTATTATTAAGCATTTTTAGTCTTATTTTGAATGAACCACTTCACAAAAACTGTTTTGTTCATGAATCGACTTGACTTCCATTATACTTTACTACATATACAGATTTCATTTTTGTTACAGTTATATTCTGTCCTTTTGAGTCTGACATTTTCAATGAATTGGTTAGACCGGTTTATAAAACCAGTCTGAACAATTCTTTCTTGACTTGAATCCTTCCAGTAGACTTCACTGCAGATATGGACTGTATTTTAGTTCTGTCTGATTTGTGAATGATTTTACTTTTTAATAAATTGGTTGAAACAAATTAAATTATGTGTCATATGTGTCATTAACGAGGATCAAACTCTTTTAGGACTACATTTTAGTTCAACTTGTGGATGATTCATTATTTTCAGTGAATCGTTTAAAGCAGTTCACAAAACAGATTTGGACAATTCATTTATCACCCTGACCTGTCAGGTAGATTTCTCTGCAGATACAAATTACGTTTTAATTGTTCGCTTTATGAATGATTCATTCTTTTGAGTTGAATCTTTTGATGATTCTTTTCAGTGAATCATCTGAATCAGTTCGCAAAACTAGTCTGAATGTTTAATTTACGAACTAGATCGACCCCTTTCCAGGACAACATTTTAGTTATGCTCCTTTTGTGAATCATTCATTCGTGTCATTGAATCATTTGTAGCAGTTCACAAAACACATTTGAACAATTCATTCATAGCTGTCAGGTAGATTTCTCTGCAGATACAAGTTAAATTTGTATTGCTCGATTTATGAATGATTCATTCTTTTGAGTTGAATCTTTTGATGATTTTTTTTCAGTGAATCATTTGAACCAGTCTGAATGTTTCATTCACACATTGGATCAATCCCTTTTCAAGGACTACATTTTAGTTACGCTCCATTTGGGAACCATTAATTCTTGTCTGTGAATCATTTAAAGGTTATGTTATGCTCCTTTTGTGAATCATTCATTCGTGTCATTGAATCATTTGTAGCAGTTCACAAAACACATTTGAACAATTCATTCATAGCTGTCAGCTAGATTTCGCTGCAGATGCACATTACATTTTTATTGCTCGATTTATGAATGATTCATTCTTTTGAGTTGAATCTTTTGATGATTCTTTTCTGTGAATCATCTGAACCAAAACTAATTTAATTCACGCATTGGATCAACCCCCTTTCCAGTACTATATTTTAGTTATGCTCAATTTGTGAATCATTCATTGGTTCATTCTTGGAATCATTTGAAGCAGTTCACAAAATTCACATTCATTATCCTGTCAAATAGGGTTTACTGCAAATACAAATTACATTTGTATTGCTCGATTTATGAATGATTCATTCTTTTGAGTTGAATCTTTTGATGATTCTTTGAATCATTTGGAGCAGTTCACAAAATTCACATTCATAACCAAATAGATTTGACTGCAAATACAAATTACATTTAATTGTTTGATTTATGAATGATTCATTCTTTAATTAGGATCTTTTCAGTGAATCATTTGAAAACTGTTTCATTCACAAACTAGATCAACCCCTTCAACTACATTAGTTAGCTTTGATTTGTGAATGATTGGTTCTAACGAATCAGACTCTTTTCAATTAACTAGTTGGTTTGAACCGGATTAATTCATACATGTTCATATATTATGAATGTTACTCATAAATCTTGCCCCTCCAGCTGAATAACAAATTTGCCATTATATTAGATTTTTAGTGAATCATTTGAACCAGTTAACAAAACTGATTGTTTCATTTACAAATTGGATCAACCACTTCAAGTACTTCACTTCAGATACATACATTATGTTTGATTTATGAATGATTGGTTCTTTTGACTTTGACTTTTCTTTTCAATGAATTAATACATTGGTCTGAACTGGATTCATTTATATATGTTCATATATTATGAATGCTATTCATATATCTTCCCCTTCCAGCTGAATAACACATTTGCCATCTCATACACAAGATGTAATAGACCAAATGGACTGGCACTTGCATTGGCTTGAAATAATTCACTGTGGCACTGGCAAGCTCGCTTAAGGCAGTTTGGATGATTTGTAGTAATTTCTGTTGGTTGGTTGGCTGGTGCTTTGTGCTTCCAGTGCTTTGTATTTTCAGAAGAATAAATATTTCATCATCCAACATATTGCTGGTTAAACAAATATAAAGAGTTTTTTGTAGTGTAATTATCTGAATTATGTAAAGCATCTATTGTATTTGCACAGGCGGGGTTGGAAGTGCAGATGTAGTTATGCGCCAGAGGGAAAAGCAACATTTCTTTTAACATTCTCCACCCGTATTGCGATGCACATTGCAAGCCATTACTCTGAGAGGGACGGGGCGGCCTCCCTCTATACAAATCCTGTTTATAATTAATCAAACAGGACATAGCCTGTCAGATAAAAGATGTAATTCAATTTGCAGATTGACTTTCTCTTTTAACGCCATCAATATCCCCTCCTCTTAACATGCCAATCATTCCCTCATCGTCTCTTTCGCCTTCTATCTCAGTCCAATTTTCACTGTCACCGAGTGGGGATTGTGATGTCATAAACAGTGAGAGCTACCTCATACCGATCAGCCAATCACAGAACACATGTCACAGCATATTCATGCATTTCTGTTCACGTTCCTCTGCACTGGAACATTCAGGAACAGTTGGCCGCCACTGTATTTTGCATAGAGCACATGTAAGCAGTGCACATATAAATGCAACGTTTCAGGCATTATTCCAATGCCACTAAATCTACATGAAGCTGTCATGTCTGCACAAATGTATGCTCTTTATTATGGGCCATTAGAGAGCCGAAGCGCACGGGACAGCTGTCATGATTTATAATACATATGTTCAGGATCATGTAAGGGCTATATATAGTGCTAGTATCCATGGTGATTGTATCTGCCCCATTCTGATCTTTCATTCATCATTCAAACCTCTACCAAACTGTCATCCTACTAGTCTTTATTTATATCAAAATATGCCATCAGTCAAAAGTTTGGTCAAACTTATGCTTATTCTTTTTTTATGAAGAAGTTAGAATGTTATGCTATATTATATTAAAATACTGTGACAATACCTTAAGTAAGTATTAAGTGATATAATGTTATTCTATATATACTTACTTTTAACTACCAAAATCTGCCATTTTACCTTCAAATGTACCAATAATCATCACAATAATACAGGAGGCACAATAGAACAGTGGCCTGTTCATAAAACTTGGGCAATACTCAAATATAGATGGTGCTCAGGGTTATACATACAAAGACCACACATCACACTAAAATAATGCAATAAACATTAACATAAAATGTAACACAAAACACACAAATGTACATCACTGTTAACAAAAATAAGAAATGAAAATATTTATGAAAATGTAATCATATGTGATGACGTGTAACTCTGGAATGTAGGAATTGTAGGAATGTCCTTTTACTGATGTTTACCATGATAATTATTAGTTTTTCACTTGCAAAAAACGTACATTTGATAGTATTTTACCGTTTAATTACATATAATGTAAAATAATTTTCACCATATGGTAAGGTAACTGTTAACCAATTAACATGTTTTACGGTAGCATTTACATTTCCTGTAAAAATTACATTTGCAATTACAATTGCATTATTATATAATGCATATGACATTAGCATACACTCTAAAAATAAAGGCTCGTAATCATAGGGGAACCTTTTTTAGTGCTATATAGCACCAATTTTGGTGCTTCAGTGGTTCTTCAGCGGTTCTTCAGAGGTGCTATATAGCACCTTAGTCAAAGAACCGGTGAAGAACCTCTGAAGAACCGCTGAAGAACCTCTGAAGAACCGCTGAAGAACCACTGAAGCACCAAAATTGGTGCTATATAGCACTAAAAAAGTTTCCCCTATGATTACGAGCCAAGGACCATTTTTGGTGCAATATAGAACCTTTTTTTTTTTAGAGTGTATATTTTTGTCTTTAGTGTGTGTGTGTGTGTGTGTTTCAGGTATTCCCTGTGTTATGGGGACAAAATGTGCCTACAAAGAGGACACTATCCCAAATTCTTGACCTTGCGGAGTCATTTTGGTCCCCATGAGGAAAATAGTGTATTAATTATACTAATTAAAAACGTAAAACTTAGTTTTACTAACGTAAAAAAGCAGAAAGTTTTCAGTGATTTGTTGGTTTAGGGTTAGAGGATAGAATATACAGTTTGTACAGTATAATAATCATGATGTCTATGGAATGTCCCCATAATGCAAAGTGAAAGCAACACCTTAGATATTTAAAAGGCAAAAAAAAGGGTTGTGTAAATTCATAAAATCAAAGGTGAGATGTCACTCTTGGTTAAAGGTAAAAGTTAGAGGCTGATGTGTCTTCAAATGCTGTAGAAGTTAAAAGTTAGACCTGTTTCTGACGGTGACGGTATCACAAAATATGAAATCTCTGACTCTATGTATTTACTTAATAATAATAAAAACAATAATACATTTGGCAATAAAATAAATAACCAAAAGGTATGCAAGGAGCATGAATGCACTTAATAATATTGCCTCGGCTGTAATAACTGTAAAATAACACTATTCCATTCTGCTTGTTTTGTGTCCAGTGATAGGAAGGATATTAGAATATATATGATTGCCAATATATTTTTTTCTTGCTTGATTGGTGGTATTTTGGTTATTTCATAGGCTGATGGTTTATTTCATTAGTTATATTGCCTGGTTCTGCTTGGGTATGTTGTGTGTGTGTGTGTGTGTGTGTGTGTGTGTGTGTGTGTGTGTGTGTGTGTGTGTGTGTGTGTGTGTGTGTGTGTGTGTGTGTGTGTGTGTGTGTGTGTGTGTGTGTGTGTGTGTGTGTGTGTGTGTGTGTGTGTGTGTGTGTGTGTGGGGGTCTATACATATGGTTGCCTCCATTAGGGAGTAATAAAAGAGTTGCATAATCCTGATGTGGATGCCTCGAGGGAAAGTGGCTAGATTCCTGGTGACACAAAATTATAACAAATGAGAATGTTCTTTTCGCTCTTTCTCTCCCACATCTCCTCCCCTACACTCATTTTTCCTGTTTCTGCTTCTTTCCAGGAGGTCTGTCACATTTCCATCCCTTTAGTATTTTTGAGTGTAATGATTGTGTTCAAACTGGCACCTCTGACTGTTTTAGTGCATTTTACCATTTCATTCAAATTATCCTTACAGCTACACTTGTTTATGTGGGTTGGAGTCAACAAAGATTTAAATCCATCTATTTGTTCATTACAACAATATTGCAATCCGGTTGCTATACTAATACTACTGAGAAAAAATTGTGTGTGTGTTTAGTTATTTCATAAATGCTTTAGGTATAACATAACCACAAATGATGGACTTTATCTTATGTGATTATATTTTTCTTGGAACGTGATGGAAGCAATCCAAAAAATAAGTTTATTCATGACAAAGTTTGGCAGCAGTACAAAAACACCGTTAAATTATGTAACACTTGATTGGACAACAAAAGATTCAAACTAGTAACACAGTATGCATATTTATTGGGTAAGCCACATTTGACATTTTTTGACATTGAACACATGCATGTGCCACAGATATACTGTGCTATAAATTGTACCTCATCTCATCTGATGATTGACAGGACATTTATGCCTGCAGTGTTTTGTGTAGCGCTGATGTAGCATGTGTTATCTGGTTATGAATGGATGTACTGTTCATTTTATCTCTTTAAATATCTGACTGATTGTGTCTTCTTCATCTTGTCTCATGCGATTACTGTAGTCTCCTTTTGTATGTGTGTGCCAGAAATGTCTAGGAATCTCTTAAATTTAGTCAAATATTCAGCTTTCATATATTTCAGCAGAGTGAATGGAATAGAACTAGAGTATGTATGTATATATTTTTGGAGTAGATTTATTTTCTTACTGACTATATATATCTTTTAAAAAATTTGCAGTTTTTACATCAGGGTCAGATTATCTTTCTTGCAATTTGAACCTATGCATTATGTTGCAGTTCCTAATGAAGTTACCAATGTATTCTTAACATCTCAAGTAATGGATATATTTAATATTATTATAGTTTCAAATAACATGAATGATATTCACAAGAAGAAATCTGAGCTGTATTATTTAAACTATTCTTAAATGTAAGCTTCTGCAGAAAATACAGCTGTATAGCGACATCTGTTCGGATGTTTTTGCTACAGTGATCATTCAAAGGCAAATCGCACAACAGCTATTTAGGGGATGATTTATCGAGATCACACCTGCATTGTATGCTCAGTAAATACAACAGTGTGATGAGAACAGGAAATTCAACTCAGTATGTAGTCACATACAAAACACAGCTTGCCACAAACAAAAGCCATCAGACGCATGAGTGGCATGACTTGTAAACTACTAAACTAGACCTTAAAGGTGCAGTATGTAATATAAACAGTTGGGTACCACAGCTCAAATTCAAAATATTGGAGTTGTTTGCCCTGTCCCTTCCTCCTCAGACACGATGCTTACGTGGGTTGCCAGATTTAGGACACGCAACAAGTACAAATGGAAAGTGCGGCGTATTTATCCACATTTTAATATTCCTCTTCTCAGAGCTTTTTAGATGGATGCAGAGGCTTTTTAGGTTGGGTAGAATCTGTGATCTCTTACCCAGTTCGTGTGTTGGCTTCCATGGCTGCCAGTTGGCTGTGTTTTCCGTCAACTGGCAACCCGGAGTGTCGAAATACTATTGGGTAAATTGGCAGTGGGTGGGATTACACAGATCAAAACAAAAACAGACTTTCCATCATGGAACACACATTTCAAAGTAGAATAACTGGCTGTAGCATGTTTTTTCTGAGAAACAAGCATTTGAATTTAGCATGTTTCCTAAATCTTTGTTTTATTACAGACAAAAAAATTACATTCAGCACTTTTAAGCAGATTTTGTTGGTAATGGTCAACAGTTCTTATACAAATCAAGACTCGTAAAGGTGCCCCATTATGCAGCTTTGTATTATTGAAATGAGCTTATTTCTGGCTACAGTCGAATCAAATCATTATTGCAACATGACCAATGGCTGATGTCTTTCATTTGATTTTGCCATAAACCAGCACCAAGAACAATGGGCCTGGAGCATCTTGGGGTTCAGTTGCTTGCTAATGGTCTCAGTGTTGATGGCTCATGGCTCGCTTCTTGTGGGTAATGAACCAGCAACTTTCCAGTTACCAGCCCTGAGCCTTAAACACCACACCATCAACAAAGTTGCATCATACATCTTGCACTGAAACCTCTGTTACTCAAGGCCAAGAAAAACAAGTTATTTTTTTAAACAATAAATGGAAATAAGAATTCTATACTTTAGCAAATATCCTATAGTGAACAATACCACTATTGGTGTAAAAAATCGAATTAAAATAAAATATTTTTTCCTTTAAATGTATTTTATTATTAATTATGCATTAGTATATTACCATGAAAAAAGTGTTATCAATATAATCCTAAATTACATTTTTCATTTATTTTCTTATAAATTATGCATCACTTTTTAATATTGTTTTTTTATGCAAAACATGTCATTAATGTAATACTAAATCATGTTTTATTTTCAATTTTGCATCCCTTATAATATTCTGTTATTAATGTAATACTACTTCATGCTTTTATTTAATGTTGTTCATAAATTATGCATGCCAAAACTGTTCCAATGAAGAAAAAAGCCAGCACATTAACATAAAAAATAATACTGAGTGTACCTTTAAAGGTGGTTTGAGGGTTATCTTACCCCCGGTGGCGTCTTGGCCCATCGTACCTAATTTTGCTTCCAGTTCCCTCACCTCTATTTAGCTCTTTTAATGCCACGACCCATGCAGCATTACTGAAGTTGGCTTAAGAGAGAAGGTAATGAGGAGAAGTAGTGATCGACTAGATAATCTCAGTGAAGCCCAGAGAGAGAGAGAGAGAGAGAGAGAGAGAGAGGTGGAACACTTAGGGCTCTTAATTCTCCACATTTGAAAGAAGAGCTCCCAAAGACTTTCTTATCGCTTTTGACAGCCCTTTGTTCTGGAGTGAGGGAGGTGACAGAGGAGAGGAGAGATCAAAACCAACGGGAGAGCGAGAGAGAAGAAGAGATAGATGTACTCAGAGAAAGCAGAGCAAGTGCTTGAAAATCATGGGACTCTGAACCGCAGCATATACTGAAAGAACAAGGGTTTTTGTCAGCCAAACGCTTATCTTCTCCTCTCACTTATCCTATTGGTTAAAACGGCTAAAGATATGGGGTATGAAATATAATCCTTATCTTTACCCCCTTTTCAACCTCTCGTCTTCCCATTCACAGTTTGCTTTGGCACTGCAAGCACGGTATTTTTAGTGGCTGCTGTCTCCGTTTAATAATATTTTTCTCTTGCTGTGTAACATGTGGCGAAACTGTATTTCCCTTACGTGCCTACTGAACCAGATAACCCATCTTATTCAGCTTCGGTAGGTTGTTTATGTAGTGATTATGCCATCCTCCTGCCCTCTGCCACCTTCGCGTTGCTCAATGTCATTTTCTCCCTCCCTCCCTCTCACTCACTCACTTCTTTTCTGAACATAATTTAACTGCCACTCCGGGTGAACAGATTTGCCTGACCTGTGGCACATTGTAGGATGCGTGATAAAGCATTGAGTGTGAATGTGTGTGGATTAGATTGCTACATTTGTATTGTAGGTTACCTGTATACTAGCAAGGAGAAAACCTTTCATGTCAAGAGAGGATTTTAACTAGTTTACGAGTCGATTGACTTTGGATGATGCTGGGTACCATTGTGGCGTTTAGTAAGTGTATTTAATACATCATAATGGACTTGCTTCATTGGTAAAAGCAATCATTGTAGCTTGGTGTAGGTTTCTTCTTTTTTTTTTTACTGGTATTTCACTATTTGAGTAATGGACTAATATACACACACACATATACACTGCCTGGCCAAAAAAAAAAAAAAAGTAGTTTGGATTTAAATTGTCAAATGCTTAAGAGTCAATGATCGGATCATTACTGCAGTGATTATTGTTTCTAGCATGTTATGTGTTTGGCAACAGTTCTTCCAACCCTAATTGATGGAGTGTGTAGCTTTTCACTTCTTAATCAACCATGTAGGAAGACACATTATGGCCATATACCAGGAATAAATAAATATATATATATATACTGTATATATAAAACAAAGGAAATTATTTATATATATATATATATATACACTCACCTAAAGGATTATTAGGGACACCATACTAATACTGTGTTTGACCCCCTTTCGCCTTCAGAACTGCCTTAATTCTACGTGGCATTGATTCAACAAGGTGCTGAAAGCATTCTTTAGAAATGTTGGCCCATATTGATAGGATAGCATCTTGCAGTTGATGGAGATTTGTGGGATGCACATCCAGGGCACGAAGCTCCCATTCCACCATATCCCAAAGATGCTCTATTGGGTTGAGATCTGGTGACTGTGGGGCCATTTTAGTTCAGTGAACTCATTGTCATGTTCAAGAAACCAATTTGAAATGATTCGAGCTTTGTGACATGGGGCATTATCCTGCTGGAAGTAGCCATCAGAGGATGGGTACATGGTGGTCATAAAGGGATGGAAATGGTCAGAAACAATGCTCAGGTAGGCCGTGGCATTTAAACGATGCCCAATTGGCACTAAGGGGCGTAAAGTGTGCCAAGAAAACATCCCCCACACCATTACACCACCACCACCAGCCTGCACAGTGTTAACAAGGCATGATGGATCCATGTTCTCATTCTGTTTACGCCAAATTCTGACTCTACCATCTGAATGTCTCAACAGAAATCGAGACTCATCAGACCAGGCAACATTTTTCCAGTCTTCAACTGTCCAATTTTGGTGAGCTTGTGCAAATTGTAGCCTCTTTTTTCTATTTGTAGTGGAGATGAGTGGTACCCGGTGGGGTCTTCTGCTGTTGTAGCCCATCCGCCTCAAGGTTGTGCGTGTTGTGGCTTCACAAATGCTTTGCTGCATACCTCGGTTGTAACGAGTGGTTATTTCAGTCAAAGTTGCTCTTCTATCAGCTTGAATCAGTCGGCCCATTCTCCTCTGACCTCTAGCATCAACAAGGCATTTTCGCCCTCAGGACTGCCGCATACTGGATGTTTTTCCCTTTTCACACCATTCTTTGTAAACCCTAGAAATGGTTGTGCGTGAAAATCCCAGTAACTGAGCAGATTGTGAAATACTCAGACCGGCCCGTCTGGCACCAACAACCATGCCACGATCAAAATTGCTTAAATCACCTTTCTTTCCCATTCTGACATTCAGTTTGGAGTTCAGGAGATTGTCTTGACCAGGACCACACCCCTAAATGCATTGAAGCAACTGCCATGTGATTGGTTGATTAGATAATTGCCTTAAGGAGAAATTGAACAGGTGTTCCTAGTAATCCTTTAGGTGAGTGTATATATATATATATATATATATATATATATATATATATATATATATATATATATATATATATATATATATATATATATATATATATATATAAAACAAATATAAATATATTTATACATTTTAGTCAAGTTGACAATTTGAGGTCACAATGCTAAATGTTTTTTATATGAAAAAACATAACGTTTTAATGTTTGGTGTGTGTGATTCAACCTATGTTATTCTTCAAAAAAACTAAAAATTTAGTATTACCAGAAATGCTATCATTCAATATATTATTTTCACACAGAGAAGAGAATGTTCTGATGGGAAAAGGCATTTGCTCGCATAGCACGATTAGCTTGCAGTAACTGATGGCGATGATATTAGTATCGATTATCTATAAGAGCCTTCCCACTATAGATTGTCAATAGAGCAGCATGTTATATTAATTAAGCGACCTGAAGGCTGAGCACTCATTGGGGAGTTAGCCGCTAAGCCGCATCATAACCAATGTCGCATCGACCAATCTCGCAGCCACTGAGGAGTTAACGTGTGTGTCAGCAAACTGAGCCGCGATCGATTGAGCGCTACTCGATATCTGTAGGTTTTTTTCTCTCTCTCTTTCTTTTCCATCATCTTAACATCACCATCTATCTGTGTCTTCCTCAGAAAGGCTGACTGAATTTCTTCATTGCTTAATCTTGTCTGCTTTCAAAGGAACAGTGGCCTCCCATAAACACCCTCAATCGTCACTGTGGCCTTGGCAATAACGTCTTTTTGGAAACCTTTAGCGCAGGGGTTGGGTGATTTTCACCTAGATAAGGCTTCACCGGTGGCGTGAGTTATACTGCTGTTTCTCGAGTGTGTAAATTTGAGCTCGGAGCTTTGCTGTAGAGCTGCTTTCTCTGCAAGTCCAATAGCCTCTGAGAAAAGAAAGATGTAAATAAGCTCTGTTAATTAGCCCTTGCTATCAGCTCCCTCTGGGCTCCGTAACACAACTCGTGCTCAAATAAGGTCTTTATCAGTCCGACGGCTCCTCAACACTGCAGCACTTAACAATTGCGCTACCTTATACATATTTAAAGTAAAACTGGTGGGTTTGTGGATGGTTTGAGTTGGTGTTACATGTAGAACTTTGGGTTTGTGTCCACTCCAGGATATATACGATTGTGTAAACATCCATCCATCCATCCATCCATCCATCCATCCATCCATCCATCCATCCATCCATCCATCCATCCATCCATCCATCCTTCCATGTATGTAGTTTAATGATAATCAATAATACACTCTAAAAAACACTAGGGCTGGGTAAATATAGGACAGAACCAAAGTCCCTTTAAGACAAGTAATTTCACATGGCAGCCATCTTTGAAATGCCTCTCGGGCATGCAAGTGCAGCTACTATCTCTTTGAATTGGGAAACATCAAATTCTCCAAAACTGTTCGCCAAATTTATGATTAAATTTCATATTTGAAATCACCAATGAAATATGACAAAAACGGTCTCATACATTTAGTTTCTAAACGCTTGAATCATGACAAAAAGCAAGACAAGGCTAATGCGCATGCGCAATTCTAAACGCGCGTCTCTGAACACTTCCTGTTTCTTTAGCAACCGGAGCTTCTAACGGCAGCTGCAGTGACACGATGACTTTCCTAATCAACGATTGGCTCTTACATTTAGAAGGCGGGGCTTATTTGCCATATTGGGCGTTGCACTTTCTCCCATTCATAAGTAATCGGAGTGCGCTGTCTTCCTATATTTAAAGTCTTTGACAGAACACGTTGGGTTAATTTTACCCAGCAAATTAGGTTGTTTATTTAACCCAGCATATTGAGTTGATTTAACCCAGCATAGTTCATTCAATTTTACTATAATACTATTCATTAACCTGATATGTTACTGCATGTACATAGAGCCTATAGGGAAATAAAAAGGGACATTTTGGGGTTTGAGTCAAGTTTGGTCAATATCGATTGGGTCAGATCACAGAGTCTTTGTTAAAGGGATAGTTCACCCAAAAATTTTAATTCTGTCATCATTTACTCACCCTCAAGTTGTTCCAAACCTGTATGAGTTTCTTTGTTCTGCTGAAAACAAAATAAGATATTTTGAAGAATGTTTGTAACCAAGCAGATAGAGCAACCATTGACTACCATAGTAGGGGAAAAAATACTATGGTAGTCAATGGTTGCTCTATCCGCTTTGTTTAAGAGACTTTAGTTAGCTGGCGTATTTACAATGTTTTACAAGTTTCTTGTGCACAAACAAAATGAGGCTGTGAGGAATGGAAATGCTGTTTTGTTTTTTTTATACGGTACATTGGATGGAAAATCAGACATCATCTTGGACCTTAAAAGACACTTCTATCCATCACAGTGTAGTTTTCGTTTGCGTTAAACGAAATGCCGTCTTCTCTGACTCAGGTAAACTGTGGTATAGCAGGGTGTGTTTGCGAGTTTGCGCATTCACATGCGTCTGTGTGTCGTCAACTAAAGAGCTTCTTTTCCAAACATGGTAACAGAGTCTCTGTCCCAGGTGATCTTCTGTCTGCAGTGATATCAGGTTTTGATTTTCTTTGTTTCTCGTTCTTTCTCTCTCTCTCTTTCTCTCTCTCACTATTTGGTAACATGTGTTAAATATTCATGTGCTGTTTTGTGTTGTAAGTAGAATCTTTTATCGCCGTCGCTCTCTCTCCTGTTTGTGCACCTGTCTCGGAGGGAGACGCTCTGTGAAGACAGATGATGAAAAGAGGCTTCATGGTTTCTCTGAGTGCTTTCTGCAGAGTTCACACTCAGCTGTTAAACACTTCAGCACCGAGCTGATGCCTCAAGGATGGTTCAGTTGGGTCACATGAGCAGAGATGTTATGCCTTAGATACATTGGATGTCTTAAAAATGACAGGTCATCTATGTGGAAAAAGGGGGATTCAGATTCAGATTCCCACAGAGTGAAAGCTTTCTTTGGTTCAGTAAATGGATATCCCTGTGTGCCATATATGTATTTCTATGCTCAGTTTGTATGGTAACAGAATTCTATCTATCTATCTATCTATCTATCTATCTATCTATCTATCTATCTATCTATCTATCTATCTATCTATCTATCTATCTATCTATCTATCTATCTATCTATCTATCTATCTATCTATCTATCTATCTATCTATCTATCTATCTATCTATCTATCTATCTATCTATCTATCTATCCATCCATCCATCCATCCATCCATCCATCCATCCATCCATCCATCCATCCATCCATCCATCCATCCATCCATCCATCCATCCATCCATCCATCCATCCATCCATCCATCCATCCATCCATCCATCCATCCATCCATCCATCCATCCATCCATCCATCCATCCATCCATCCATCCATCCATCCATCCATCCATCTTATATTGGCAAAAGTACTGGGACATCAATATATCGTTTAACAGCTGTTAGTGGTATTATAACAAAGTGGAAGCAATTGGGAAAAACAGCAACTCAGTCACAAAGTGGTAGAAGATCGAGGAGCGGGGTCAGCGCATGCTGAGGCGAACAGTACGCAGAAGTCGCCAACTTTCTGCAGAGTCAAAAGCTACAGACCTCCAAACTTCGTGTGGCCTTCAGATTAGCTCAAAAACAATGCATAAAGAGCTTCATGGAATGGGTTTCCATGGCGGAGCAGCTGCATCCAAGCCTTACATCACAGAGTGCAATGCAAAGCGTCGGATGCAGTGGTGTAAAGCACGCCGCCACTGGACTCTAGAGCAGGGGAGACGTGTTCTCTGGAGTGACGAATCACGCTTCTCTGTCTGGCAATCCGATGGATAAGTCTGGGTTTGGCGTTTGCCAGGACACCGGTACTTGCCTGACTGCATTGTGCCGAGTATAAAGTTTGGTGGAGGGGGGATTATGGTGTAGGGTTGTTTTTCAGGGGTTGGGCTTGGCCCCTTAGTTCCAGTGAAAGGAACTCTTAATGCTTCAGCATACCAATACATTTTGGACAATTTTATAAAGACATAGATGAGCAAGTTTGGTGTGGAGGAACTTGACTGGCAGAGTCCTGACCTCACAAATGCGCTTTTAGAAGAATGGTCAGAAAAATTCCTATAAACACACTCCTAAACCTTGAGGAAGGTCTGTCTGTCTATTATTTTATCTGTCTCTCCGTCCGTCCGTCCATCCATCCATGATTTCGTTTTATATTGGCTACTGTAAGTTCTATTATTAATCCTCGTTTGTCCCTCTGCATTACTTTAGTTGCACACATTTGAGAGATTTTAACATCCACAGGCTTTCAGTTTAGGTATCATTTCTATTTTTGTGGTCACGTCTGTCAGATGTTTAAGTGTTAAAGATAGCAGGAGATGGATAGGAGAGAGAAGAGTTGGATGTTTTCCCAGACAGTGGGTTTGCTGTGCGGCCTGAAGATAGATGCGTTTGGCATGGTGACGACTCTGGGAGGAATTGTCTGTTGCGGGGCGGTAGGGACACATTCAACAGTCGTAATCACCAAAGAGATCGCTTCTGATCCATCAGCGAAACAAAACAAACTGCCCAGTTTCTTAGCACCATCAATCTCTTTGACGTGTTTTCTGACATGTCAAACAACAGGACATGATTCCGAGTAAAAGATCCGACCCACTCGATGTCACTCGATGAGATTGCTGCTGGACATCTTCCAGCGGGCTCTACATCCAACATATGCCACTAACACTGGGATTTGGAAAGATAGGAGAACAAATTTCTGCTTCCGCTCTGTCCTTTCTTGTTCTTTCTATTTCTATGACATCCAAAGTCAACCTGTAATCGAAGTTGACGTCTTATGGTCTTATTGTGAAAAGTTCACATTATTACAAAGATGTTTGTCTTTGTAATCCTTCATCAAAATGTAATAACCTACTCTGACTCTGACTTTGCCATTCCTTTTCCTGCACTTTTTTCTCTATGAATATTCTGTCTAACTCAGAAATAAATGGGGTGTGAATGTCCTTTCATGTCGATTTCTTTTAACACGTGTGCCATTTAAATATTTATTATTTAATGTCCAGACCTGTCCGAGTTCTGGAAACAGGATATTGCTGCACTGGTACTTCAAGTGCACCTAATTTAATTATCGCCTTTCATTTTTTCCCCTTGAAATCTGTTCTTATTATCATTAAACAGCTTTCAAAGAAACCTTGAATTTTTGAAACCAATTAATTTTATAAAGCTCTCTGCTTAGTTGTCCAGTTACGCAGGATCTTTTCCCAGAATGCCATCCGGTGCATCAGGTCTTGAGATGTGTATTCCTCGCTGAAGTGATCTGCAGTCTAGCGAATTACAACTAGCCGGTGGGGTTTAAAGCGAAAGTGTGCAGAGGAGGAAAGGGTACTGTGTGTTGGATCGGTACAGTGGTGTTTCCACAGGCCCTCGGCGGCCCATGAGCCCACTGTGGTTATTACCAGACCAATACAATCAGCCTTCACTCAGTCTGCTCAAATGAGGCTGCAAATGCAATTACAACGCAACCAGCGAGGGGGAGGGTGTTGGGGAGGGTAGCCCTGGCCTTGGCAGACAATAAATTTAATTAAAACGGAACAGATTTGACTCTCTCTCACTCTGTCTAATTTTATTTCTCAAGGACTTAGATCCAACGAAGAGATGAAGTCAGGCAAGCAGAACTCAAAACCTTGGGTCATTTCTTTCTCTATCCCTCCTGAGTTCATTCAGCCACATGATTTTGTTGGTTTCGGTAAGAAAATTACCAGGGTCATTCCCACAAGTTTTATTACACCTCTCCTTTCGGGGAAAAAAAAAGACTAAGGGCCAGATCTGAAGACCGCCATATGTGAGCTGTACGCACGGTTCATCAAACCGCTGACCTTTACGGCACGGGATACACCGTCCTGGTGTCAGCACTAATGTCAGCAGATGTCTTACACACACACTACTTCTTGACATTCCACTGATTCCTGTACCGCACAGCTATACACCTCATGGGTACAGATGCGCTCTTTACAGCCTTGTGTTGTCCTTGTGTTTGCTGTGCACAATCACAATGTGATGTTCTGTCTGCTGACGGA